>NC_049253.1:15935482-16244306 GCF_011100685.1 Canis lupus familiaris
CAGAGAAGGTCCTCCTGCTGTCAGAAGGCCTGATCAGTGCTTTGCACAGCACAAGGGGAGGACAGCCACCGTGTGCCATGCTCTGCTCTCTAGTGTGTTCCACTGCAGTAAGCCATTTCCTACCACTGTCAAAGTGGTACAGAAGGGCATCTGGGTGGTGGCTGAGTTGGTTAAGTGTCTGACTCTTGGTATGGGCTCAGGTCATAATCTCAGGGTCATGAGATTGAGCCCTGTTGGGACTCCATACTCAGAGAGTGGAATCTGCTTGAGATCCATTCCCTGTCTTTGCTTTTGCCCCTCCTCTCACTTGTGTGTGCACACACACACTCTCTCTCTCTAAAATAAATAAAACTTTTTTAAAACAGTGGCAGAGAAAAACTGTAAGAATCCTTATTATCAAGGCTATAGTCTCAGATTTAAACAACCGTAGCCAGATACTAACATACTGCAGGCCCTAGCAATCTTCAACTACCCAGAGGCCCTGAGAAAAGTGAAAAACCACATGGCCAGATAAAAACAGTGTCTAAAAATCACATATCATTTTGGATTTACTTACTTTAGAAATATCCTTATTATTACTTTAAATATAGCTGATTTTATTTAAATTTATCTAGATCAAATTTTAGATCTATTTACATGAAAGATTAAAGGACAAAAAAGGCTGAAAGCAAATATTAATTCCTGAGATAAATTTTTCTTTTATTTTTTACTGAAATATAGTTGGCACATGATTTTACATTAGTTTCAGTTATACTGCATTTCTGAGTCAAATTTTTTCTTTCTTTTTTTTTTTTTTTTCTTCATGAAGTCTATAAAGCACTCAAGGGCCCTTGGGACTTGGGCTGAGAATGTTAATTACATGCCAAAATCTGTTCTTTCCTTTTGCACGGTGATAGGAGCTGTAGCTGGAAATGTGACTGCTCAGCTAGAGTATACCTCTCCACTTCCTTTGGTGAAATGCTCACCAATGGAATGTCAAAACTATTTGTGTGCCACTTTCAGGTCTGGGCGTAAGGCCCTTGACATGCTTCCTTCATATTTTTGTTTTTGTTTTTTCTCTTTGCTGCTGGATAAAACCTAGACATGAAGAAGACCTAGCTTCTTCCACACAGATGATGATGAATAATAGCTAATACTGGCGATGATATGAGAAAGAAAGAAATTTCTTTGTTCTTTGACCTAGAATATTGCTCGGTCCCTCTCTTAAAACAGACTAGCCTTTACCCGAATGAATACATCTCCAGTAAGAACAAAATCCTCCAAAGAGGACACTGACTTCAAATGAAGTCCTCTCTTGTCAGAGACCTCTGTGCCTGATGAGGAGTGAGCAAGCCTTGTGAGGACTGCTAGTGGGATACAGAGCAGTGTCCACCTGTAGCAGAAGGTTGAAAGGTACATTCTGTAGGATTAGAACTCTAGGCAGATTTGAAAGAAATACTTGTCTAAAATATAAAACTGCTAAAGATTGACAAATAACTGTAATCAATTAAGATAAGCAATTAATTTTCCTTTTAAAAAAAGGAAAATTGCCCTGATGCAGTAAAAAAGGAATTAAGTCATTCAAAACTCCAAAGTTCTTCCTGCTGCTGGGTGTGTGACTCTGGATACACAATGACACTCACTGTGGCCTCTGTTTCCTCATCTGTAAAGTGAGAAGTTTTTGTTTTTGTTTTTTAAGATTTTATTTATTTATTCATGAGAGACACACACAGAGAGAGAAGCAGAGACCCAGGCAGAGGGAGGAGAAGCAGGCTCCATGCAGGGAACCTGATGTGGAACTCAATCCCAGGACTCCAGGATCACGCCCTGGGCTGAAGGCAAGTGCTAAACCGCTGAGCCACCTGGGCTGCCCAATATATGGATTTAATATAAAATGGTCCTCACTTAGATTTAAAAACAAACTTAATTTACTTTCTTAGAACTGCCACAGGATTCCTATCATGATCTTTATTGTAGTTAAAACCTTAATGAATATGTAGGCATTAGACACACTATGCTACCTAGTTAAACACAGTCCTCCTGCCAATATTATCCCCATGATTTATGCACAAACGTGTGCCAAAAGATCAGTTTTAAAAGCCTAACAGCAGCGGTGCCTGGGTGGCTCAGTCAGTTTAACTGTCTGCCTTTGGCTCAGGCCATGATCTCAGGGTCCTGGGATTGAGCCTCACATTGGGCTCCCTGCTCAGTGGGGAGCCTCCTTCTCCCTCTCCTTCTGCTTGCTGCTCCCCCTGCTTGTACCTCTCTCTCTGTCAAATAAATGAAATCTTTAAAAAAAAAAGTCCATAGTAGCCCAAGAGAGACGTGGGTGGTGATTAAAATCTGAACTTTTATAGTTAAATGCACCATACAGAGCTAGAGTAACAGTAACCCTCAGAATGATGTCAATGTTAAATCATAATTTAAAAACAAAATGTCAAAAGAAACCAGGAATTATTTAGAAAGGATGAATCAATGAGAATTATTTGCATTAATTGTAAAAGCAAGTTTTATTTCAAAATTTTGAAATACCGACTAAGCCTTCAGAACTGAAGGATTAGGAAAGACCAGGGAAAGCCCCTAATGCCCCCCAGCTCCCTGAGCCCTTCCTCTCACTTTCCCTTTGCACAGTTCCGTGCTTTTGAGGAAGGACCTTGAAACAGAAAGGGAGATAGTGGGTTGACTGGTGAGAAGACGAGCCTAAGCTCTCTGAATCTCTCTCCCCCAAGGGTGAGGTTTTCAGGAAAATTTTCACACAGTGGAAAGAGAAATAGAAAATGTGGCTTGCTAGCAAGAAAAACAGCTTCTCCAGCACATTGTTTGTATTTCTCACATGAGAGGCATAATGTTATAACTGGCTAAATTCGAAATATGTGACAAATTCTATAGGAAATGCCTAATGGATTATTTTCTACACATCTGTGACAATCTCACTACTGACATCAAAGGCTGGCACAGAGAGTTCTTAGTGAAGGCAGCAAGCAAGACCAAGGCCACTTCCCTCCTTATATCTGGAGGAATTTTCTAGGATTAGATATATTCACATTTTTTGGTCAGGGTCCACTGTAAGAAAACATACTTTTTAAATTCTATTACATTTCATTAAAAAGAAAAACAACAAACTTCTCAAACACATTGATTTCATGACCCACCAGTGGGTGACAATCTGCAGTCTGAAAAACAGAATGTTAGGTCATTCAGAGGATGCAGCTGGGAATGAGAGAGATACAGTGTCTCTATTTTCAAGATTATATTCAGCTGTACAGACACCACCTAGGTGTCACTTTAATACCTCATCCTGGACAACAATGAGGATGAAATTACAGGAAAAAGAGTGACTTTTTGCTATTTCTTTGTTAAATAATAAATTGATATAAAGGCTATTTATCCAGATAGAGAAATTTTTTGGAGAAAGTGTACTGTAAAGCACAAATACATGTGTACTACATATAATGTGAAATATTCAACTGACACTTATCTTTTTGCTCTGCAATCCTACTCCCAGAAATTTGTACTAAAGAATTAGATGAGCAAGTGTGCAAAAAAAAAAAAAATAGTACAAGGATATGCATTGTTGCAAAAAACTGGCAACAATCTAAATGTTCTTTGATAGCAGATGTTTGATTATAATTATGTTACACTTACACCTTATATATTATGTAGCTGTTAAAAATAATTCAGATCCATATATAGTGACATGGAGACTATTACTCCCTAAGTTACACCTTCCTTTTTTAATTCTTTTTTTTTTTTTTAAAGATTTTATTCATTTATTCATGAGAGAGAGAGAGAAGCAGAGACACAGGCAGAGGGAGAAGCAGGCTCGATCCTGGGACTCCAGGATCATGCCCTGGGCTGAATGCAGGTGCCAAACCGCTGAGCCACCCAGGGATTCCCCTGTTTTAATCTTCTAACTCATATATGTAATTAGAAATATATGTTTTTAAGGAAAAAAGAGAAAATCAAACGCCATGCTGAACTTAAAAGTTTAACATGTTTAACAATTAATGACATATAGTGAATAAAACATGAAGTATGAGTAAGTGAAAAATTTCTAAACACTACTGGAATCCTTTTCATAATAAATATGATAGAAAAAATTAACTTTAAAGGGGATATTTATTTATATCTTCTGATATTTTGGTTTAGTGATCATGAAAGAAAAATTAATGGTGGGTTTACTTTTCTCAAAATAGCTGTTTTTTTTTTAAATCAATATTTATAATCTATCACATTTAGATAGATTTGTATAAACTCATTTTCCATCTTTTTCCACACCTCCATCCATTTTCAGTTCCTTATTGCTTTATTTGGGTACAATGCAACCAATTTAATCAATGTAGAATAGCTACCTCATAAATACAAATACATTGTGGCTGGAGCTGGTATAAGGTTCCTGTTCATAATGGAATACCACTCTAATAGATGGCAGATACATACACAACATTCAAATATTAGCTCATGGGAAGCTTACTAGCATAGCCAGTAGCACACAGTAAATGTTAACCATTTTGTTAGAGCATAATAAATAAGTTAACTTATGGGAAGAGTAATAAAAGACAGTAAGGGTTTTAGGCATTTTGAGAAGAATCAAGTACTTCTCTTTCCTATCCTACATTGTGGGTACATTGCCACATTCTTCTTTATCCCTATCCTTATAACTGTTGAATAAAATGTTTGCATATTTTGTCACTAGGGACATTTGGCAATGTCTGGAGACATTTTTAGCTGTCACACTGGTGGATGGTTCTATTGGCATCTAGTGTGTAGAAGGCAGAGATGCTGCTAAACATCTTGTAATGCACAGGACAGCTCTTTATAATGAAGAAATATCTGACCCCAAATGTCAATAACACAACAAAAGAGAAACCCTGATGAATGCCTTCATACGCCAGTACTTTGGTTCACATGTAAAAAGAACTAAAACTTCACTGATTACCTTCCATAAATCAGGAATTATAGCTAGTGCTTCACAATTTAATTTTCACAATATTTCCTGAGAAATATGGTCCCAGATGAGAAAACAGATTTACAGAGATTAAGTCATTTGCTGAGGTTGACAGAGTAATGCTAGCTAACCTGACTCTACAGACTATGGTTCGTTCATTCACCCAAGAGGCAGATATGATTTTTTTCCTTGACTTACAATTTTATTAATTTTAATACAGCATCTTTGCTCCTGGTCTCCTGCATGTTCAGGTTGGAGTTAGTCTACCTATAGCAGAGCCTGAGAAGGGGAATAGGACTGTGACAACGCATCCAAGTGAGTTCTTCCTGAGACAATAAAATGCGAAGGTGAAAATACCAAACAATCATAGCTCAAGCAATAGTTGCTTTTTATTTTGTTTTGTTTTAAATATCTTCCTTGTTCAATTATAAAGGATAGGAGGAGAATCTAGAGACTTTCTAAAATATGTCCATAGAAAACACCATACTCTCTAATGGTATAATAAAAGTATGTATATCTTTAAGGTATATTGAAATATTCCTTGAATGTTTTCCTCCTTTCATTAATTTAGTCACTCATTAAAAAAATATTTAGGCTTCCTATGTATCAATTACCAAAGAGAGCAAAGTATACAAGAGCGTATTCCCAGAGTCTACAGTTGTGGTAGATTGAAAGCAATGACCAAACATTCTTTGTAACTCCACCCAACAAATGGTAAAATCTATTTCTCCATTCCTTGAATCTTGGAAGGCCTGTAACTTGCTCTGACCAACAGAATGAGATAGAAGTATGAGTTTTAAATGCAAGCTTCTAGAGGCCTTGCAACAACCATTCCTGCTCTCTTGGAACTTTGCTGCCATGTGAAGAAGCCCAAGCTAGCCCACTGGAGAATGAGACATGTGGAGCAGAGAGGTCCTACTGGAGGCCCCTCTAGACCAAACAACATCAGATGTTAAACAAAAGTCTTCAGAGATCAGCAGAGCCAGCCCAGACCATACAACCTAGAGAGTCCACCAAATTGAGAGAAATAACAAATGTCTGTGTTTTAATTAGCTTTGTGGTAATTTTTCACACAGCAAAAGCTAACCAATGCAACAGTTTAGTAAGGAGGAAGACAAATAGGCAAAAGCAATCCAACATGGTAAGTGTCACAGGAAAAGGAGAGTGTTTAAGGGCATGGGTTAGTTATCTTGGTAATTGAGTAATTACATTTTCTTTGTTAGGGTCCTATTCAGAACCTACTTCCGAGCCCCCACCCCCCACTTTGTACTCATTTTTGCTGTATTTGCTTATTCACTTCCTAATAAAACAAAGGAAACAAGTTCATTAGCTAAAAATACTGTGATGTAAACAGAAATAAAATTAGCAGTATAAAACCTTCAAAATGTAAATATTTATACATTACATTATACTGCCTATTAGCTTTAGGCAGTGATACCACTAAAAAACAAAATATAATGCTTTTAATACTTTCAACTCTCTAATAACTAATTAATCATTCCTACAGCAATGGCCCTGCTCTTACCTTCCTAATTTCTGCCAATAAATCACCTGTCTCAGGTACTCAGGGTCAAAAGTTCTGTCACCTTTTCCTCCTTTCCCTCTCCTTCTCTCACACATATTCAGTAAATAACCGATCTGCTGATTTCTTCCTTGTATTATTTCTTGTATCTGCCCATCCTTTCCATTCCCACTGTTTGTATTTGAGCTTTCACTGCCTCAGTTCTGCATGACAGTAGTAGCCTCCCTACTATTCACCCTTATAAACCCAACAGTCCTCAACCACTCAGCTTATTATATTGCATTAAATCACATTATAAGCATCATCTATTTCTATATCCTAACCAAAATCCTTTATTATAAGCAGACTGAGTTTTGTTCATGGTAGCCTTGCATCCTGAAATGCCATCTCTCTTACTTAAATATTACCTACTCCTCAAGCTTCGACTCAAATCTGACCCCTGCCCAGAAACCCTGTATTTACTCCATAACCTATAGCTCTGCAGTTCACATAAGAGCTATAACACTTATGTGTACTGGTTATTTTACACTTGACAACATACTGCTCTACTACAATTTAACTTTATATAGTTGCCATCTTCTTAAGTGGGTATAAATGCCTAAAAAGTAGATATAAAAGCTTTGCTTTTTTGTATCATCAAATTAGTAAATTGTAAGTACTTTTAAAAATTGATATTGTATTAATAGTAGGAAACACTGTAATTTCAGATTTGTCAAAATGTGGACTCCTGGCTTCAGTCAGGACAGAGTAATGATTATTTTTTTTTTTTTTTTTTTTTTTTTTTTTTATTTATGATAGTCACACAGAGAGAAAGAGAGAGAGGCAGAGACACAGGCAGAGGGAGAAGCAGGCTCCACGCACCAGGAGCCCGATGTGGGATTCGATCCCGGGTCTCCAGGATCGCGCCCTGGGCCAAAGGCAGGCGCCAAACCGCTGCGCCACCCAGGGATCCCCCAGAGTAATGATTATTAAACTTGCCTGACTCAACTGTAAAACTATACAAAATACTTGAAGCAATAATAGCAGACACTGGACATGGCAACACTTGAGGTGAGCTCTAAATTCACTTTTTGACAGAGTATGTCCCAAACCATGATACAAGGAAGTAGAATTGAAACAGAGAACAGCAATCCCACTCATCAGGGGTCAGAAATGAGTAATTTACACTGACAAACTGGCTCAGAAATCTGCATACGAGTGACTTCTACTCAACAAATACATATTAAACTGTATTAGTGCAGGACAAGATTCCACCAAGCCTACTAGAAAAACAGCTGCCAGTGATCTAAAAGCTGAACAGAGATTCCATAAGTTTTGGGAACTTATGAGAAACATTGAAGTTCCAATCATCCAGGGCAAAGAGATAAAGAGATATTACTGAACAATCTGAGCATTCACCTGTGACCCCAGAAAGACCATGCTATGGGAATAAGGGGCATACTCTAGAATAAAGGCTACTCTAAACCGAACTTTATAAAACCAGATGATTCACCAGTAAATTTATTGCCTATTACAACAAAACTCAGCATTCAATAAAGGAAGACAAAAATACATACTCTACAATGTGGTACCCACAGTGTACTACAAAAAAGCATAAAACATGCAAAGAAGCAAGAAAATATAACTCAAAAGAAAAAAAATGACACAAATTATGGGATTAGCAACCAATGACTTTAAAACTGTTAATAGCAATACGTCTAAGAATATAAAGGAAAAGATGAACATAATAAATGGATAGGGAATCTTGGAAGATAACTGGAAATAAAAAAGAAAAAGAACCTATGGAAAATTCTAAATCAAAATGGGATTTTACTGGGTGACCTGATCAGCATATTAAACACTATAGAGAGAAGGATAAAAAAACTTGAATATTAGTCAATATAAACTATCTAAACTGAAACACAGAGAAAAAAGGCAAAAAGAAATTAAGACACTTTCAGTGACCTATGAGATAATACTAGGTGGTCTTACATATGTGTCATTTAGAGCCCTAGAAAGAGAGAGAGAAAAAATATTTGAAGAAACAATGGCCAAGAATTTTCCAAATTTGGTTTAAAAAAAAATAACCCATAGATCCAAGAATCTCAAAGATCCCCATGTTGGATAAAGACAAAACCATGTTTAGTCATATCACAACCAAACTGATAAAAATTTATTCTAACGAAAACAATCTTAAAAGCACCCAGGGACAAGGGGGAATAATGATAAGTATGATGGCTGACTTATCAGAAACAATGATGGAAATGTTGAAAGAAAAAAAAAAAAAGATTAGTGTACAGTTCTATACTCAACAAAAATAACCTTTAAAAATTAAGGTAAAATTGACATTTTTCAAATAAACTACAGCTGAGAGAATTCATCCTCAGCAAGCCTGCAGCCTGTTAAAGAAAGTTCTTTATGCTGAAGGGAAATGATACCAGACAGAAATTTGGATTTACATGAAAGAATGGAAAATGCCAAAGATGATGAAAATGTGGGTAGGTATAAGACTTTTTTCTTGCGAGCTATTAAAAAAATATGGTATATTTTGGGTTCTATAACATATGCAGAAGTAAAATGTGTAACAAAAATAGCACAGAGGAAGGGAAAAGGACAAGTGGAAGTATACCACTGTCAAGTTCTTACATTATATATGAAATGTTAAAGTATTAATTTATGGTTGACTCAAGGATGCATACTATAATCCCTAAAGTAACCAGTTTAAAATACAGCCCATAAAGGAGATGAAATGGAATTTAAAAAACAAACTTATTCAAAAGATGCAGGAAGGAGGAAAAAACAAAGAACAGATGGCACAAGTAAATAATAATGACCAAGATGTAGCTTAAGCCCAACAATATCAATAATTATATTAAACGGAAATGGACTAAACAGACCAAAGAAGGTAGAGATGGTCAGACTGGGCAAAAACAAAAACAAGACTCAAGTATATGGTTCTCATAGAAATTAATATTACACTTTAATATTAAAGACTCCAATAGTTTAAAAGTATCAAGATGGAAAGTTATGACAGTTATACCATGGAAATGCTAAATATAAAAAAGCAGGCTATACTAAAATATCAGATACAACAGACTTCAAGAAAGGAAATATTACAAGGGGCAAAAAGAAACATTTCTTAAGAATAAAAGAGTCAATTCATCACAGAGAAATAATGATCTTAACGTGTATGCATATATTCAGAGCTTCAAAATACAAGAAGCAAAAGTGTCAGAATTAAAGGAAGAAACAAATATCTACAATTATAGTTAACATTTTTAACACTCCTCTCTCAGTAACTGATGAAAGCAAATCAATAGAACATCATATTCAGTAGTAAAGATATATAGTAAAGATATAGAAAATGTAGGAACGTCATCATTAAAACTAAGTGCATGTATAGAACACTCCAATGACTGTGGAAGACACATTCTTTTCAAGTGTACATGAAACATTCACGAAGACAGACCATATGTCAGACCATAAAACAAGTCTCAATAAATTTCAAAGAGGTGAAAGGATACAGATATGTTATCTAAACACAATGAAATTAAATTAGAAACCAATAATAGGTATCTTGAAATTAAATTAGAAACCAATAACAGAGAGATACCTAGAAAATTCTCAAACGCATATAGTTAAGTCAAGATGTTAAACTGGGGGAGGAGGGGAACATACCTCTTAAAATCAATAAAACATGGTAAACATAACCTCTTTCCCTGTGTGAGAGCAGCATATAAATTCTTGCTGTATCATGTCCACTGCAACCATGGAGGACAGGGATTTTCTTTAAAAAGATCAGAATGTATTCTAATGTGTTCCATAAGTATCAAACTTTGCCTACGCTTGTATTCTTAATCATAGATGATTAAAGTTTATAGGATCAAAGAGATGTTTTGAACATTTTCTAATCATTATAATTATATGTGATATATATTAAATGTGATATATATTAAATGGCAGATTCCATTCTAAGTAAATTTTTGTTATAATTATAATAAAATGTGATAATAATTAAATGTGATATATAATTAATTGTGATATATAATTAAATGTGATATATATTAAATGGCAGATTCCATTCTAAGTAAATTTTTGTTAATAGTATAGTAGAATAAAAATGGTGAATCTAAATTTGTATAGCTATAGAAGTTCTCTAAAGATTATAGTAAATTAGATAAAACCTTACATGTTATAACTAAAGTCACTTATGAGATATTGCTGACTTCCACTTCCACATAAAAACCAATTCAATAAGTTTTCTCAAGGTTTGAAGTCTTTCATTTAGATGGCATCAGAAAGAGGTTTGATTTACTATAGATTTCTTCGCTAAAAATAAAGTGTGATGGTGGGGGTAGGGAGTGAGGAATGAATAAGTGGAACACAGAGGATTTTTAGGGCAGTGAAAATACTCTTGTATGGTATCATAATGATGGATACATGTCATTGTACATTTGTCCAAGACCACAGAACACACAACATAGAGAATGAACCATATACAAACTATGGACTTCGGGTGCTTACAATGTGTCATTGTAGGTTCATCAACTGCAACAAATGTACCACTCCGATGGGAGATGCTGATAACAGGGAGACTATGCATATACAGGGGCAGGGATGTATGGGAAATCTTTGTACCTTACCCTCATTTTGTTGTAAACCTTAAACTGCTCTAAAAAATTAAGACTTAATTTAAAAAAATGGAGTACAACCAAATTTTAATATCATCTCTGGCCTTTGTCTTGAACACCATTTTGGAGAATTTGTATTTTCAGATCGAAGAGGAAGTAGATATCAAAAATTATGAATTAGAGATTAATATTATTTTAATCAGATATAGAAAAAATGATCACGTTCTCTTGAGTATGGCAACTTCAATTTGGATTTTCATTTTTATTAATCTTCACATATGATAAAAGTATATCCTTCATTATTATTTATTTATTTATTTATCTATTTATTTATTTATTTAGGGGGGTTTCCTCTACATTTATTGTAACTGCTAAATGATTAACAACATTCACAACTTCTTAGATTAATAAAAAAGAAGAAAGAAAAAAAAAAACCCCAAAACTTCCATTTTGTAACATCACAAATGTCTTCTAGGTTTTACCAAGGACCAAAAATGCTAAAATTCTCTATATGATTTCCAGTGATGGAAACAAGCCAGAGACAGTAAGCACCCAAAGTGGTGAGTTAGCACTTTCTGGATGCCTGTTGTCCTCATGGAAGAGACCCTGGAACTATTTGTTGGCCCATTTGTGTCTGTACATCTGCATCATCCTTTGACGGAACACGTATCTTCCTTGTGCTCCTGCCCGTCAGCACCTAACGCTTCCCCTTCCGATGCAGTTCCCATGCTGACGGGCTCCCTGATGCCCTTCCCACAGGAGCCCAGGCCGTGGCCCTCCTTCCAGCCCATCTTCTGCAGCATCTGGAACCCCAGGTTCTTGTCGGTCAGCTTCTGCTGGGCGAAATCAAAATCCTTGGGTTTCTTCTTTTTGGACATGGGACAACCCCGAGGTCTGTCGTAGGCAATTCGAACTGGTTCATGAACTTTGGGTTCCTGGATGAGACACAGCCTCTCTGGAGCCGGAATCATGCCAACCTTCAAGGACTTGCTACTGACCCTCTTCCGAGGGAAGCAGGCCCCTGAGGTGGCCTGTGATAGGGCAGGTGCACCCGCCGGGCCATCTTCGGCTGCCTCGCTCGGGAGGCCATGGGGCGGGGGGGGGGCTGCCCTTATAGCCCTCGGACTTGGCAGCCCCTCCTGGTTGCCTGGAGGCCCCTCTAGGAGTGGAGGCCTCTTCGGTCCCCTCCTCATCCTCATCTTCCTCGTCTTCATCATCCTCCTCAGGCATCACCTCTGGGCTTTCCAACTCAGCCTCATGCTGAGGGGGCTCATCTTCAAACTCTCCTTCCCCTTCCATGGGATCAAGGGGGCTCTCTTGAGAATCAGTGCTCTCACTGGTGTGGAGGTTCAGTGGAGATGATGTAAAACAAATTGATGGCATAGTTCAAATACTTTCTTTCGATAGAATTTGAAGGCTGAACTATTTTGGTCATGGAGAAACCACAAGTCAGGGTTGTCAGTACTATTTTCTACGCTGAATTGTTCAATTTCTGGTCCCATCTGAGCAACAAATCTGGCCAGTTTCTCTGCAGTCTCCATTGTCTTCATGTCAACGTCAGCAGATGGGCAGGGAGAGGAGGATTGAGGAGCTTCAGAGACTTCCGCTCCTGCTGGCTTGGGGGATAGGCCCAAGACTTCTGGGCTGGGGTCCCCAAGAGAGGGTCCAACTGGGTCAGGTGGGCAGTCCTTGACAGTATCATTTCCATCTGGCTGGGACAGCTTTCCCTGCAATGAACCTGGAGCCTGCCGGCCATGGTGTTTCAGTCTGGTGCTTGAGGAGAGGAGGGTCTGGGTCCCAGTGGTTGCTTTCCTCACCTTCCAGCCCAGAAGCCCTTGAGTGCGGAGCAGCTCCCGCTGGAGGCCTGGGAGGAGCCTCTTCTTGAGGCTCCGGATTGTCCAAGCATACAGCATGGCCCAGACCCCACATTCTGCTGCTATTGGCTTTTGATCTGCTCCTGGCAAGGTGTGGCGTCATCCGCTGCATTTCTGCCAGCTTCAATTTGTAGTATTTATACTCCAGACTACTGTCATCAGACAAAAACCAGTAAGCAGGGTCCTCCTTGAGAAGAGCTCTCTCTTTGGGAGATAGGCTGCCTCTGACAATGCGAGTGGGACCAGCTGATCGATGGTGTCCACCACCTTGTGATCTGCTCGCTGGGGGACAGCATCATTGAGACCACTCGGAGACTTGGCCTGAATTTTGGGTTTGGTAGGAGGAACAACTTTCTCCTCATCTTGGGTAGGCTCAGGTTCAGCTTTCTTGACCTGAAGTGGACACCCACTGGTGACCAGCCAGGCCTTCAGGTGATCGATGTATTCTCTCCCAAACAGAGTAGAGTCCTCAAAATTTGGAAATGCAGCAGGAGAGGGAGCTATATCTTGGAAGCCAACAGCTTCTAAGATTTTCTCTTGCTGGAAAGAAGAGGCCAAGGAGAAAGTCTGTCCCAAAAGGGCTAAAGACTTCTGGCAGAGAGAATTGGTGGTCTCCAGGGCAACAGCCAAGTCCAGGGGGTTACTGAGGGTTTTCATCTTGACACTCAGCTCATAGGCATTGCAAGCCATGAGCAGGGGTGTGACACTTCAGAAGGCCGTCTTGAAGCCTCATTATGTACTTGTCAAAATGCTTTATGATTTCAAAAAAGCAATTTTTGGTCTTCACAGCACCTTTGTCTAAAAGCATGTTTAAAAACTCATTATCAACTCTGGGTGTTTTCAAAGCAGAGTGCTTTAAAAATTTGATCGTAAAAAAGCAAAAATTTCTGTGCTCTGGTTTTAAGGAGCATTTGAATGAAGCGAGCATTTTAGCACAGGTTTTGGTTTCGAGTTCAAAGAGCGTCTGGAAAAGCTGAGAAAATTTAACATCATCTTTTATGGTGTGGAATCCTGCCCATTTGATATCCCAAATCTTGAAAAAACATCAGACTTATCTATGAGGTCGAAGCTCATCTTTCTTCTGGGAAGCCGAATATCCTTCAGATTGAGCCCCAAAGGGATCTGAGTGGGAAACTGGATATCTTCTGTTTCCTGGGTTTGTCCCCAGGGTCACATCAGGACTTGAGGTGGTTTTCTGGATTTGGTTGGTGCCCTGAGTTTTGGGAGTAATATGATTTACAGTGGGTACGTTCTTCGTGCTCACACTTCTTAGTGTGACAAGTTTACCAACTCCCCCTTTAGATGGGAGCAAGCCCTGAGTCTCTCCCTTTCCTAAAAGGGTCCCTTCCTGGTCAACAATGTTTAGACCTCAGCCTCTGCCCTGGACTTGGCCACTGCCCCTGAGCACAGAGTCTGTGTCCCCTGGACGGTCCACGTTGTAATCCCGACTTTTTTTCTTCAAACACTCTTTCTCAATCAGCCTAGAGGAACCAAAGTCCCCAAGCAGTGCAGAAGGACCAAAATTACACTCCTGTGACAAAGGGGATTCTTGAGAAACGGGGTGGCCAAAGTCTTGTTCCCAAGAGCCACGGAGTGCAAATTTCCAATCCTGAGAACGGAAATGTCCCAATTTCCGGTGGCCAAAAACTTGGTCTCGGGAATCAGGGTGGGAAAACTCCAGATCCTGGCCACACTCTTTGCGAATGTAGTTGTCTTCACTTACAGAAGGATTGCTTGATCTGAAGGAAGGTCCTGGAAATACATCACCTCTCAAGCTTTCTCTCCCAGTGTCTCGAGGGTGGGCTATAGATCCAGCCAGAGTGTATCTGCTGTCACTAGGAATGTCATCATACATATCTGCTCTTGCTCTTGGGACTGTCCTTAGAAGATCTTGAGCTTTAAACTGAAGAGCTTCACCTACAGCCTCACCACTGGGGTCCATGTGATATTGGTTAGCTTTTTCTTGCAATACAGCATCAAAAGTCTCCTGTGCAATTCGCCTAGCTGCCATGAGCCGCCCCCCACCCCCAGCTGCCGCCTCACGCTCCTCACCCGCACGGCGGCTGGGGGGGGGAAGGGGCTCCTTTATGTTTTAAATGAAAAGGATTAATTATGTGAACCATCAATACTTGCTTGGTTCTACAGATATGGTGACAATTGGTCTGGAGGAAGAAAAGCATTTCCTTGAAGAAATAAGCACAACGGTGACCTTCCAATTGCACATACACATAAATGATGATTTGTAAGCATCAAAATCAGGCCTGATATGGGAAATTTCAGTCCTTAATTTAGTTATGAAGGCATTTCCACATTGACCATTCACAGAGATAAATCCTTCAATTTATGCAGATGTGAATGTATAAAGTGAACAGGAAGAAAAAAATGAACTACATTCTCTTCCATGTCTGATATGGTCTGATGTGAATACTTCTTTCTCCCGTGACTCTTTGTCAGTGACCTTGACTGCTGGGCAATAAAGAATAGTAGAATAAAGTGTGAGTTAATTTACTCACACTCAAAAATGACAAATTAACATGAAAGTGTGATTTGTTTTATATTTTTACTAACATATTTTATTTAGTGATTAAAGTCTCAAGTGAACTGACCTAAGGGCTTTTAACCACAAGTTCATACTTGTGTGAAGCTCATTATTAGCACCTTGGAGCAATGAATTTATTCAGTCAATTCTCAATTTTATGTAGATGAACTTCTACGTGGACTTATGGACTCAACATGCATAAGGTCCAAAAGTCATTAGTGAAACCTTTTATTTTTATATTTTGTAAGATATTTATTTATTTATTTGACAGAGAGAGACCAAACAAGCAGGGGGAGGGGTAGAGTGAGAGGGAGAAGCAAGCTCCCGTCTGTGCAGGGAAACTATGTGGGGTTCAACCCCAGGATTCTGGGACCCTGACCTGAGCCAAAGGCAGACACACAATGGCTGAGCCACCTGGGCACCCCCAGTGAAACCTTTTATATGACAGTGAAGTAGGGTAGACGGTCCTGAACATGAAGGGACAGAAATAGGTTTTTCAGGGTACTGGTAACATTCTTTCTAGAGCACCACCTAAGATTCACTTTGAGGTAAATCATTAAAGCTGTAGTCTTATGATTAATGCAATCTTTTACTTATGTGATTCTTCAATTTAAAAAAGGCTAATGTAAACAGAAAAATTTTAAAACTGAAAACATGACATGATCTAAGCTCTGCGAAATTATGGATTTCTGTCTTGTTCAGTTTTCCAATGTCTAGTACCTGGCACATGTAAAGGACCCAACATATATTCAAATGAACAACGGCTAAAAAAGAAATCCTACTATGCAAACATAGACGATCTCCTATAAGAAAGCAAAGATTCCCCTACCTTACCTCTCATCTCCAATCCTGCTTTTCAGAGTGACTAACTTTTTAACACTTTTAACTCTCTTTTTGGTTTTCCTGGGTGTTGTTTCATATTTCCAAATACTATGTTTATGTCTTTTTTCTTCATTTGTCTATTTTAGACATTATGTTCTTGTTCTGACACACTGAACTCACAATACCATCATTTTCCTTTTTTCCTCCTCTAACTATAGCTATAATGAATGAGAAGTTGAACCCATTTAGAGTTAAAATACTGAATTTTATATTCAATTTCTGTATCCAGCTTGTCTTCAATTTCTTTGGAGAAATATGAATGTAAGTTCATAGCAGAGATTAATTATTAAGCAAAAGATGCAACCCCAGAAACACCTGAAGCCAGAAAGAAACTAGACTGAGACCATAAATGATAACTAATAACCCCAAAATGAACAGTTCCTTATATTATCATAATGACAAAAATTGTCTTTGTACCTTCCCACATACATTTTTCTTAACGTGACCTGTCTCAATAAAGCAAGAAAATCTCAAGTCTTCCAAATACTACTACTCTATCAAAGAAACAAATAATTTTAGAACTAGATGGTTTAGTCTAACCCTTTCATTTTTATACACAGAGAAAATGAGACCCAGAGAAGTTAGTTTGCCCAGAGCCACAGAGCTTAATCAATAGCTACCTAGTCAATATCTGCTGACATTCCATCTAGTTATTTACTTACTCATTTAGCAAACTTACCGGGTGCTATGCAAAGAAAAAGTAAGATGAAATACCTGCCCTCAAGATATTTTCTGTCTCGAAAACATAAGAAGTCAAGAGAACACGGATTGGGGGGCACATAACTCTTCATGGAGACGTCAGGGAGAATGGATAGAAGAGAGAGAGAAAGGATGTCTGAACCACCTCTGAAGGTTGAGTAGTTGGCTAGGGAGGAAAGGACACTCCTCACATAGGGAATGTGTATGCAGAGGCATTGAAAATGAGAAAACATAATGGATAAGGAAATGAAAATTGATGTGGATGATTTGAGAAATAGGGGATTGGTGAAGAGCAAGAGTGGGAGGTGAGCTGTGCAGAATCAGCTTGTGAAGACAACAAGAGATTCATTTCAGAAATATAAAGATTATGACAGGGGCAGCCCCGGTGGCACAGTGGGTTTAGCCGCCACCTGCAGCCCGGGGTGTGATCCTGGAGACCGGGGATCAAGTCCCACATCGGGCTCCCTGCATGGAGCCTGCTTCTCCCTCTGCCTGTGTTTCTGCCTCTCTCTCTCTGTGTCTCTTATGAATAAATAAATAAAATCTTAAAAAAATATATAAAGATTATGACATGATCAGACTTGTACTTTAGAAAGCTGACCTTTATGCTGGAATGAAAGATGGAATAGAAGGAGATAATGAATGAATCAGGAGACAATGCAAAAATGAAAGTTATAAATTCAGCGAGGAAGGGATGGATTCTGGGTATGAGGAAGAGGCTGAATTAACAGAACTTGATGATTGGAGGAGATAAGTGAGTATGCATGAAGAATAGTTTCCTAGATTTCTGGCATTAGGAAACTACTGAATGGATCACAGTGGGCTAACATCTGCATTTCTTTTTTTCTTTTTAAGATTTTATTTATTTATTCATGAGAGACACAGAGACAGGCAGAGACATAGGCAGAGGGAGAGGCAGGCTCCCTGTGGGGAGCCTGATGCGAGACTCAATCCAGGATCACCACCTGAGCCAAAGGCAGATGCTCAACCACTGAGCCATCCAGGTGTTCCTAAAAACTTCATTTCTTAATGTGTGTGTTGGGCTGGGAGGTTGCAATTTGGTAAATGAGGATGACGCTAAATTTGATACTGACATACTGATGGGGATATCTATATGAAGATATTTAAGTGGCTCAGCAATAAAATTATTTTCTGTGGCTTGCCTTGAATGACCGGGTTCCTTCAGTTTAACAAATATTTAGTAAATATAGCACAACTGCCCCCCAAATCATCCATCTTTTTCAACACAGGACTGGACTACCTTTCTAATTCCTATTTGGCTATTACAGTAGACTTTCTAAGAGAAATGGGATACTTTCCCTGACTATCAAGTTCAAAAGAACTTGAGCATAAATTATTGTTTAGGTAATGTTTCAAAATAGGAACTATTAAGATGTTCTAAGATGTGCTTGTTAAATTCATTTAAATGACTAAAATGGGAAATTGGGTAAAGACATGAAGAGAAACCATAAAGATATTTTATCAAATGAATGCTATATCATGACATGAGAGCAAGGAAATACATTTAATTGTTAAACACATGCTTTTAAATTTACCAGGTGTACTGAGGTTTCCTTAATCACAACTGATTTCTAAAATATTTTAGGAATGAAGGGGAAATAACCATTGTTTTCAATTAATCAAAAATAGGATAATCCGCAGATGAATGCCTATAAAAATGTTCTTTTTCAATCTCTCTTTTCATTATGGCCTCTCCTTCTCATCCATGGTACAGAGAATTTATTCTTTTCTCTGGAATTCTGATTCATTTTCTAGGTTATTTTTCTTGTTCATATTCAAGTCAGTAATAAAGTTCAAGATCTAATTTTATAGAGAACACTCCCACTAAGTCCTTACCTATGCTTTCATTATCCTTGATTGTGACCAAATCTTTGAGACTTATAGGTTTAAAACACACACATACACACAAATACTTAACTTACATACCTTACTATATGTTAACTTCATAATGAATGAATTAAATAATATAGTATGGGATTCGCTCTGGTTTTGGTTCATTTTATCCATCTCCAACAAAAAGTATTTTCCTAGGCTTCCTGGTTCGCTTGAAATCAGCAGTGTGAATACATTTTATAAAATAATCTTTTCTAGGCACCTGGGTGGCTCAGCTGCTTAAGCATCTGACTCTTGATTTTGGCTCAGGTCATGATCTCCGGGTTGTGAGATCCAGCCCTGCATCAAGCTCCGTACTGGACATGGAGCCTGCTTAAGATGCCCTCTCTCTCTCCCTTTGCCCCACTGCACACCCCCTCCATTAAAAAAAAAAAAATATATATATATATATATATTTATATATTCTTTTTGACTGCCTAGATTCTATATTAAATTTTAATTTTATATAAACCAATGGTTTTGTGTATTCCCTCAAGTACTTCTCTGAATATCCAACAGAACTGAAAACATCCAGTTTATTTTTTTTAAATCTAGTTTAATTTTTATTCTTTATCTTCTTCATGTTTCTTCCTACTCTAAATTTCCTCTGTATAAACAGCCATTCATACTCCTTCCAACCTTTTTGTATTACCTTTAACTTTCTAAGCCATGAAAATGCTTATATTATTGAGAGAGCATTACACAAAATGCTATAAATTGTAAGGGATTCTTTTCCTTTCACCTCACCACTATACCTAGCCCCTATTTAAAAGAAAAAAAAATACTGAAGTTTATAAACCAGGTCTTAATGATCAAACACCAATAAATGCTTAAATCCTAAAAAAAAACCTTATAATTAAGAACTAGCAGACAAATTCTTCAACTATCAATAAGATTTGAGGAATTCAAGTTAAAACATTAAAAAAATAGTCATTCTCTCCATTCCTAAAATTCTTGTCTTGGAAGGCATATTTTCTAAGACAATCAAGTAACTTCTTCTCACTATTTGAATGAATTGCAGGTGTGGACACAGGACCAATAGGCAGGTAGACTGATTAGGGAGTCCGTCATCATTTTTTTCTTCTTTCATGCTTGATATATGTTAGAATTGATTTCTGGAGATAAAAACTGACTTCTGGAGGGAGAGATATGTCCTGACATTGAAATAAAGTGTAATATGTTCAGTCCAAATCACATGATAAACAATAACAACAAGTTTTTTAAATGACTGCTATATTGACAAAATTCATTATAGCAACTGAATGTTTTTAAATGTTAAATGCTTTCTATAGAGGTGTGTTTAACTTTATGCAGGTTTTGTATTTTTTTAGTTGAAGTTAGAAAAAAGACACTTGCCTACAAATACTCATATCAAAAGCCTTAAACCTAAGAAAAATCCAGAGCTTTATTTTTCAGGATGGAATATATGAATTGTCCATAGATTTTTGACTAATACAGTAAACCTAAGGACATTAGTTTTGTGTTTTTGTTTATGCTTCTCTTTATGCCTAGGAGCTGTAGACTGAGCTGATTATGTAATGGAACACAGCAGAATGTATCCTTCTCTGCAACTTCTTGCAGGGAAACTTCAGGCAAGGTAGTTGGATTATTTTATTATTTTAACTTACAAATTGCTGCTGGGAGTAGTTTTCAACAATAACAGCTTTACAGTGGACTTACATATAAGTAAACATTTAGTTTCTTTTGCAGTTTGTTGGCAACAATAAAAATGATTACACATATAAATATTTGTAAACAACTTTTAAATTTAATTTTTAAAACCTGAAAGTATGTTGGTAAGTGATTCAAAGACAGGTGAGTGTCAGAACCAGAATTAGGTGGGCAGCAAAACACAGTGGACCAAAATCAGCAATTTCCAATAAAATGGTTCTAACTCTCCCTGGGGTCAGGACACCAGGACTGGGAGTGCTGGCATTGTATTCTTTTCTGGTCTGGATGGTAGATTTCATAAATTGTGTCCACAGACAATACATGGTTAGATTTAGAGTTTTAAGGACAGTTTTCTGAAAATGCTACGAGTGAAAAATAATCAGCCAAACCCTGACATGAGGAGGTCCTGGGTATTGCAAAATCACTAAAGTATGAAAGTGGAAAATACAATAAACCTTACTAACTGCCTGCTTCTTCCTAAGATTTCCTGCTAGTAACTATTTCCCCTCAGTTTTTTATAGGTGGTAAGTATTTAATTCTGGATGGCTTAACTTATTTTGTTTTTACTTTTTAATTGATTAATTTAGATAGGCTTTAACAAAGCTTTGGATTACAAAGAAGTGCATGTAGCATTGTTTCCTTTTTTAGATACTAATGTTGAAATTACAGTTTCAATGGAGAAATTCTAGAGTAGCCAAAAAAGTCAAATTTATTTACTTGCTTAGGCACCTTTTATCATTTAAATTACTTTATTACCCTGCTTCATAAGTGCCTCTAAAACCTGGAAACTAAAAGCTATTTTCTTTTCCAGTTCATAAACTCCCTTTCAGAATGAAATGCTTTCCTTTTGAAAGGCACTGGGTACTTTTTATTAAGCTCCTTGTTCTAGTAAACTTCAAGTAATCTTTAGATAAGAATATAATATCTAGGAAGCCATAACTAGATTTTGGTTTCTTTCTTCCCTAAAGGCAAGGCAAAATAGTGTAATTTTTGTTCCTTGCAGAAAACAGCTGTCTTATTTTTGAACAAAGAAAACTTATGCCATTCCTTCACTCAAAAAATAGTTATTGATGACCTACTAGGTACCAACAAATACAATGCTGAATGTCAGATATTTCTTTGTCAGTGTAAATTAGATATGATCTCTTTTTGGCTGGAACTATAGGATTTTTATTCTTTCAGATAGTTCTTTTCTTCTCCTTTCTATTATCTTAAAAAATAATTAGAATAGGCCATATAGTCTTTATATTCTTCTTTAAAGCTCTACTAGTCAGAATCTTTTTTCACCATTTAAAGAACTTGAGTATCTATTGAAAGTATGGGTCAGAATAAAAGCCGGTTGTAAGATTTTTGGCCTAATGGTGAAATATAAAGTAATAAGCCAATTTGTAATCCATTTCATTATTCTAACTTCAAAAATAGGCAGCAAATTAAAGCAGTTCATGAAACCTGTACTACTGATAATTAAATCTATGAGTTACAGAAAAATAAGGAAAATAATTAATTGATTTCTTTTTAAGATTTATAATGCAATGATATTTTTATAATTAACACTCTAAATTAAATATTTTAATTCATAATCTACTCTTAAAGATTCTGTAATCTTTAACAAATGACATCTTATACTACTTTTATGTAAAACTGTTAGGCCTGGGCAGCCCAGGTGGCTCAGCAGTTTAGCACCGCGTTCAGCCCACCGCCTGATCCTGGAGTCGCAGGATGGAGTCCCAAGTCAGGCTCCCTGCATGGAGCCTGCTTCCCTCTCTGCCTGTGTCTCTGCCTTTCTCTCTCTCTCTCTCTCTCTCTCTGTGTGTGTCTCTCATGAATAAATAAATAAAATCTTTAAAAAAATAAAATAAAACTGTTAGGCTTTAAATTATCTGTAGTGAAGCAATAAAATATTATTTCACAACTTATTTCTAAACTATTAGTTGATTTTCAAGGGTAGGTCTGTCAACCTCAACCAAAATATAAAAGACAGCTCTGTAATTTGTACCCAGGAACACTCTCTCAAATATAGCAGAGACCAAAGGTACAAAGCAAGTTTATCATCATGAGAAGAATGCTATTTTTTTTTTCCAATAGTGAGACACTAGAGACTCATGAATGAAATATCACAAACAGTCTCAGTTATGTTACTCTACTAACTCTACCAAATTGTATGGCTTGAAACATTAATCTTTATTGTTTAAAAAAAAAAAAAAAGTCAAGGAGCCAAACTAACTTGTAGGACTGTGTCACAAGTCTAAACATTCCTTCCTAAGGCTGAATGCTTCTAGTTCTTGAAAATCCTCAAGGTCCTCCTAGAAATGACAGGGTCAACTCATAGGGGTATATGTGCTTCTGACGGTTTAGCTGCTCACCTCTAAGAACACTACAGTGGAGTTCAGGATTTGTGGGAGGTGCAAGAATGCAAACGAGAATTAATTCCCAGAAAGCAGCACAAACTGCTTCTACACTGAAGTGTAGTTTACTGGTCATCAAGAAGCAGTTGTCAATTAACTCTAATCAGACATAAATGTAGATCTATGAGTAAGACATTTTAAAGTGTCCTATGACACTAAAATTCTTTTCCTCCTCCTCTTCCTTCTGTTCTTACAATGTTAACAATCAGGCCACCTTATATGATTCATACAATAAACAGAAAACCAATAAAACAAACAATCTCCCTACTAATTTGCATAGCCATTGACTCTTATACATCCATTCCTGATAATATGATTCCTGTTCAATCTGTAGACTAGAATAGCATAATCTCAATATTTACTCTATTGGTTAAACTACTCTGCATTTCCAGATACACATTCTACTGCAGTCATCTCTGTGCTCAGAAGAGCATATCTACTAACATGTTCTCAGAAGAAAAAGGTATTTTCACTACTTTATCAAGAATCCATCTGGAAAGTCATATTTTTTAACTTATTATTTTAAAATGTCAATACTGTTATTACTTCTTCCAAGTTCAAACTAATTGAAGGTTATGAAGTAACCACTTCCCCCCTCAGAAGCCAGAACTTTCACCTCTTCTGAACAGGGGAATACCTCTCATAAATTAGGTAAAAAAAAAAAAAAAAAAAAAAAATCTTGCTGATTGAATGATAGTCCAAGATTCCTGCAGCTGCCAATTCTTTATCTAGACCTTCTATCTTACCACAGTGAGCAATCCCTGAAAGGCAAGCTAGTAGCTTACTTCATCAATTATCTGGAAGTCCGAAAGCAGTAATAAAAACAACCTGCCTAAGAATTAGTTTCTTAAACTAGCTTCAGTTTGTTCCAAGAACAGGACAAGGGAAATAGGAGGAATATGATCACAAATCTAACATTCTGCCTATTTCAGACTGAGCTTTTTTTTTTTTACCAACGGCAACTCAGTCATCTCAGATGAACTTGTTTAAGAGGTAGAAATAAGAAGGAAGTGCAAAGATCAAAGTAGTGCTTACAAAGGGGAACGACTATTTTTGTATGTATACTCCAGTATTTACTAACTGGGTTTGAAAAACAAGGTGTTTATTCAGCCCATCTGAATGCCAGCTGCAGAACATAAGATCAAGTCGAAATCTGAAAATAAAGATAACAGACTTTCAAACCATAATTTTAAACCCACCAACACCTAACTGGATTACATTTCCCTTAAAAAGTCTTTCAAACAGATTGGAAGTGATTTACTATCCACAGCAAACAGTATTTCAGTGCCAGCATTAAATCTACACATAATGAGCCTTTCTTTGTGTTCACATTTGTCCAGAAGGCTGTGGCCCAGGAAGACATTTTATCTAAACAAGCTCCAGAGGGCATTGAGAGTTGCAGGTATATCAATATGGATGAATAATTTCAGGAGATTTCATGTTTCCACTTACATGTTCAACTCCCCTTAGCAACTTAATTACATGATAAACGTAAAATGCTACAGGAAACAAATCTCTGTATCTCCTGTCTTCCCAAGCTCATAAGCTCAAAAAATACTTTATTTACATTTCTTTAGTGCATCAAACAGTAAACTGGTTTATCTCTAGAAAGCACAATATTAAAATTAGGAAAACAACATACTTCAGCTAAGAACTTCGGGTTAATCAAGACTCCCTTTGAGTTTTAACAAACGCTATGCAATTTAAACTACTCAAAAATATTCTGCTGAGATGTTTGCTAGAAAAACAAGCACTGAGCCTCTTGATCCCAAACTTCGCTGTTTACCAAAGACCATCAGTTTATAGAACATTTGTACTCCAGAGTTTATTAAAGGTTTTAGTAATACTATAGTCATTTTCCCCGATTATGGGCCTTATAACAAAGCCTTTAAGTTAAATATAGTCATTTAATAAGCTGCAATGCTGAAAAACCTTACTTGGCAAAGTCCATGAAAAGGTCTTAAACCTAATTAAGCACTGTATCATCAAGTCCCATTCAGATTTCAGAACAGGCCAATAAATAAATCAGGGCGAACTTCTACACTGGTATCTATTTTTAAAGACCATAAGAAAACTTGTATTTAAAATAGTCTTTGTCTATCGCATTGTTTTTGTTTTAGAGGTCATGCATGATACATCGTGGCGTTGACGTGCAGTCCCAGTGTTTTACATAATCAGTGTTTAAAAAGTGCTCTAAGTAGATCGTTTCTTTTCTCAAATGCCAGGCTGTGTAGGATCAGTACCAGGCCCTCCTTGGTTTTTGAAAACGAAGATACAGATCCTCTAGTAGGTGAATATAGTCCGTCCTGGCTGGTCAGCGTGTGCGCGCGTGTGTGTGTGTGTGTGTGTGTGTGTGTGTGTGTGAGTGAAGTGGGGGCTTCTTTTTGAAGTGGGAGATGAAGGAATGAGGCTGTTCTCTCCAACCGGGGGGGCTGGGAGGGCTTTCCCAGTCCAGAGGACTGACACACACTTCTGCTTTCATTTCATGGACCGCCCTTAGGTGAAATCTGGTTCAGCACTGCACCAACCACCTTCCCCTCTCCGAAGCGCACCTCGACACCCTCCGGCCACCCGGCGGGAGCGGGTGGAGGTGGGGGCGAACCTTAAAAAAAATTAAAAAGTTTGCAAATGCGAGCGTTCCCCTCGGGTTCCCGCTGCCGGCGGGCGCTGGGACGCGGGCGGGGAGGGCGGGGAGGGCGGCCGCGGCCCGGGGTCCCGGGGTCCCGGGGTCCCGGGTCGCGGCGCGCCTCTGCCCCGGGCCGGTCCCCCGCGCCTCTCCAGCGCGGTCACCCGGGTCCCGCGTCGGCTCCAGCCCCGCGGCCAGCGCGGGAATGAGGAAGTCCGAGCAGCGCAGGGGGTGCGGGGCGGGAGGTGGCGGGACGCGGGCCACACGTCCCCGGCGGGGCCCCCGCTGGCCCGAGTTCGGCTTACCCTGGCGGCGAGTCCGCGCTCGGCCTCCCCGCGCCTGCGGGCTCCCCTGCGGGCTCCCCTCCGGGCCGGCGCGGGCCTGCGGGCGGGCGAAGGCAGGAGCGGCGGCCGGGGCTGGCGGGCGGGCGGGCGGGCGGGCGGTGTCTCCGGGCCGGGCCGGGCCGGGCCGCTCAGCGCCGCGCCATGTCCGCAGCGCGGGCCGAGGGAGGCGCAGGGCGCGCGGTGGCCGGGCCGCGGCGGCTCCGGCCTGGGCTGCGCCGGGCGCTGTCGGAGCAGGGGCGGCGGCGGCGGCGGCGGCGGGGCTTGGGGCGCGGGGCTTGGGGCGGCGGCGGCGGCGGCGGCGGCGGAGGAGGAGGAGGAGGAGGCCCGACCGACGGGAAGGGCAGGGGAAGCTGTCAGCGCGTCGCCGGCCGCGCCGGTGGCGAAACCTCCTCTTCCTGCCCCGGCTCGCGGGTGCACTTCTCTCTCGGCCTCTCTCGCTCACTCTCTCACTTCCTGGCTGGAAATTCCCACTGACGTCGAGAGAGAAGACAGACCGACGGACACCGGCGCGCACGCAGCGGGGGCGGGAGGTGGGGTCGCCGCCGGGGGCGGGGGAAGCCCGCGCTGCTGGGGGCCGCCGTGCGCCCCCCGCCCCGCGCGCCCCGCGCGCCCCGCCCGGCCTCGCCGCCCCGCCCCGCCCGGCTCCCGCCCCTCCCGGCCGCCGAGGGGCGCAGGCCGGGGGGCGGCCGGACGCGTGGGCGCCCCGCGGAGCCCCGAGGGCAGGGGCGGGCGGGTCCGGGGCCCCGGGCAGGCCCGAGCATCTGGAGGCGATGCCGGCGCGGCCTGGAGCCCGGCGTGCGGCGCGGGGAAGTGGATCTCGTGTATGGACGCCTCGGAGCCGTCTCGTTTACCCTGAAACCTCTCCGCAGGCTGAAGCGGGACTGCTGCATCCTAACCGACTTGTGTCCGGTGGATCCCGAACATCTTTAAGACCTTCTGCGAGGTCCTCAATCGCCTTCCTGCTCGTGACAGTTCTTCAGAACATTCATCCGCAGGGTGTTGTCAGGCCTTTAGGATAATCGCCGCGGATAGAGTCATGCAGCGGCGGTAGCGCTACTTTTGGGTCGCAGCTCGTGAAGGAAAAACTAATCCAGCGGATGGGAGTTTTTCTGTCTTTCTTTCTGGAGGGGCCACTACGAGAACCCCAGTGACCACCATCCACTAGCTTTGGGGCTTCTTCATGTTCCAGGCACTGTGTTAGGCAAGGGCTGGGGATACTTAAGGAAAGACTAGCTCCCAGAATAAGAAACCTTGAGCTAAAGTAGATACTACAAGGCTCATTATCCCACCACTGAGTTCCCTGGCCACTGTGTAAATTTAACTTAAAACCTTAATAATCTCGCAATAACTAGGTGGTGTTATGGTGTTGCTATGGCATTTGATTGCCCTTGAGAGTTGGCCATTGTTTTCAGGCTGCTCCCAGCCCCCCCCCCCTTTACACCCCCCCTTTCGTCCCTCCCCGAGGCTATGACAAGGTTCTCCAGTGCTTGGCGGAGGAACAGAGACCCATTTGGCTGGGTCTGGGAGTCTGGGGGGAGTCTCTGCAGATGAATGTATAGTGTAGGTAAAATGATTTTTGCCACTCACACGAGTATAAAGAGTGCAAATTTCCATTAGACAAAAGAGTGTTAGGGGAGTAGTTTTCTTCTTTATGGGGCAGATGTGAACATTCACAGGCTTCATGCAGGGGTGTGGGGTGTGGGGAAGTGGGGATGGCATGGCCCATTGATGAAAGAATGGAGAGATAGGATTGCATGACATATTTTGGGAACAAATAAAAATTTTTTTAAGATTTATTTATTTATTTATGATAGAGAGAGAGAGAGAGAGAGGCAGAGACCCAGGCAGAGGGAGAAGCAGGCTCCATGCCAGGAGCCCAACGTGGGACTCGATCCAGGGACTCCAGGATCGCCCTTGGGCCAAAGGCAGGCGCTAAACCACTGAGCCACCCAGGGATCCCCAGGAACAAAAATTAGAGAACATTATTTAGTAAAATGGAATTAAATCAAATTTCAAATTCAAAATTATCCCACAGGAGAAACATAAAATTGAGGATGGAGTGGGAAGAAGCAGGTATATTAGTTTCCTGAGGCTGCCATAACAGTTACCAAAACTAGGTGGTTTAGAATAACAGAAAGTTATTCTCTCACAGTTCTGGCGGCCAGAAGCCAGAGATCAAGTTATTGGCATGCTCCCTTTGAAGGCTCTAGGGAAGAATCTTTGCCTCTTCCTAGCTTCCAGGGGCTCCCACAATCGCTAATACTCCTTGGCATTTAGCTGCATCAGTCACACATCTCCCTCTGTCTTCACATGGTTTCTTCTCTGTGTCTCCTCTGTGTCTTTATAGCTGTATCTCTCCTTTCTCTTATCAAGACACCAGTCATTGAAGCCCACCCCAATCCAGTATGATTTCATCTTAACTTGATTACATCTGTAAAGACCCTATTTCCAAATAAGGTCACGTTCATAAGTGCCTTGGGTTAGACTTCAACCTTATCTTTTAGGGGAATGCAATTCCATGTATTATAGTAAGCAAAGCTGTAAAATTTCCCCATCTGCTCTTTTTGGTTCACCGGTTAATCTTCCTATACTCTTGATTTGTTTCCTAACACTTTCTCTACACCTGGTACATACCTGCTTTAAGGAATGTTTCTTATAAATTCACTACCCTAAAGTGTCAAAGGGCATTTGCCATTATCAGGCTACAAAGAAAAAAGAAAGCCTAAATATAGAATTTCACACATCAGGACTGTGGAAAGGGCAAGTTGTGTTGTGTTTGTCACCAGTCTTTGAAATTACATAAACATCCCTTCTCCTGAAGCTGAATGTTGGAAATGTCAGTGTCCAGAGAATTTTGAGGTTGAGAACTCTATAGTGTGTGCATTGACAATGAAAAAATGAAACAGGGTGTGAAGGGGATTCACAAATACAGATCCATATATCTGAGTCTTACAAACTCTCAGACCCATCTTAGTGATATAACAGGCCTAAATTGTATTTCTGTAGAGGTTGCAACTTGCTTCAGGTCATGAAACTACCTCCAGATGCTTAGAAACACCCAGGTTACAGGCCTTGGCCATGGGCGCCAAGATGAAATAGAAAGGTTTTACTAGATTTGAAATCAGACTTGAGGTGGAGTCTTCGATTTGCCTTGAATTATCTGTGTAATCCTCTGCCAAGTAATAGTTTGTATGAATTTCAGTTTCTTCACCTGTACAATAAGCATGACATTATGGCTTATATTGTCTATTTTGATGTATAATAGCTTTCTATAATGTCTTACATTTATATGTTGTATTGCTATGATCTGAATATTTGAACGTTCATATGTTGAAGTCCTAACCTTGAAAGTGAAGGTATTTCATAATTGATTTAGTATCCTTATAAGAGACCCTAGGAGCTTCCAGTCTGGTGAACACATGGAGGTGGGGGGGGAAATGGCATGCCTGGAGTGAGCATGGAAGCTCTGTGCCCTTTCCCCATACCTTGCCCTGTGGATCTCTTCATCTGGCTATTGATTCACATCCTTTATCATGTCCTTCAATACACTGGTAAATGACACAGAAATAATTCAACACTATGGACCATTTTTCCACCTATGGACTATATATCATCCAATGACTATCAGTTTGATGGAGAAGCCATTGAGGAGTACATATGCTCCTCCATTCAGTAGAGGCACGAAGAGGGTATCATTTGACTAGTGGCAGCTGTGTCAGACAACACACACACATCAGCCAAAAAATCAACAAATTATTTGGAAGCTATTACAATGGTTTGTGGAACAATTTGTGCTACAAGCAGATCTTCTGGCATATATAAACCAATTCCTGAAGAATGGACAGCAGCTGCAAATATACAGCTTTAGTACTGCAAAGGCTGGTTTCCCTACTTCCTATCCTTCAGTGCATTCAGGGATGTTAAAAGAAAATATCACATTCAAACAACTAAAGAGATTATTAAATTCTCTCGTATGCTGTTGATAAAAAGAGGGAGAGACTCCAGAGACCTAGCTCCTCCCTTCTGCTATGTGAGGATACAACGAAAAGTCTGCAACCAGGAAAAAGGCCTCACTAGACCATGCTGGACTTTCAGTATTCAGAAACGAGAGATATAAATCTTTGTTGTTTATAAGCCACCCCGTTTGTGGTATTTTGTTATAGCTGCCCGAGTTAGCAGACTAAGATATATACAAAACAAAAACGTATGTATAACGTTATTAACGACCTTACCTCACAAAGTTCTAGAGAAAAAGAGGAGATAAAGAATGTAAGGCCTATACAAATGTAAACATTTATCCTAAGAAAAAAGACTTGAAATTAATTTTTGTCATAGGCTTCCAGGGCATATGTACTTGCACTATTGAAAGACACTGAGTAATATTCTCTCATCCTTGCAACGTCTCTCCGTACTGATAGTGGAGTATTTCATTTCACCACCATTAAAGTGCTTGCCATATTCTGTGTTGTGCTTGCACAGTTAGCATGTCTTATTGAAGGGACACTCAGTTAGCCTATATAAGTGGTTATAAAAGAGAAAGAAGATACAATCTCTACTAGAAGAATGACTCCTTATGGAATAACCAAGACAAAAGCAATTTGTACAATGGATTATTTCACTAAGAGTAAAACCAACCTGATAGGGCAAAGAAATCATCTTCCTCTTTCAATTATATAAAGAATTGAGAATTTTATTCCCTTGGCAATGAAGACACACTGAAATAGAGACAGCAACACATTTAAAAGAAGAATGTCACTGGGGCACCTGGCTGGCTCAGTTGGTAGAGCATATGACTCTTGATCTCTGAGTAGTGAGTTGGAGCCCCGTGCTGGGAATAGAGTTTGCTTAGAAAACAAAACAAACAACAACAATGACAAAAACCAAACAGTATCATAATTCTAAAAAAAATAATACAATAAAAATTAAAATATTAAAAGAAGAATGTCCCTGTATCTTTCCTATCAGTTCAAACAAATATTTATGTACGACCATCACTGCCTTCAAAGAGTTCACAAAACACAAAGGAGTGCTTAAAATTATTATATAAGGCAGAATATAGTGAATGTTTTCATGGAGGTATATTAAATACTTAGGTATAGGTAGAGAGAGATACCACAATGCTGTCAGTATTGTCGGGTGCTTATGCCCTTGGGCTGCAGAGTCGGGTGCTAAGTTCAGATCTGAAGCTGTACCTGTTTGTGCTCTTCACAGAAAGTAATTCGCTCCTGCTCTGCTCTGACTAGGTGTGTGACCCTAGAAAAGGAACATCATTATTCAAAGCCTCCTTTTTCTTACGTGTTAGACATGATTACAATTAAATCCAACTCATATTGGTATTGTAAGGGTCAAATGAGATGCATACCAGATGCTCAGGAAACTCATTTATATTGTTTATTATTATGGATATTGTTGTTTTTCAAAGGAAAAACTTGATGAAGAAGATAGCATCTAGCGAATGTTGGAATAGTGAATAAGATATGATGGTGAATTGATGAAGAGAAAGAAAACAGATTGGATGAGGGGGTGAGACTTAAAGGCATGAAGTCTGGCTTTAAAACACACTTAGTGGGGCAGCCCCAGTGGCCCAGTGGTTTAGTACCACCTGCAGCCCGGGGTGTGATCCTGGAGACCCGGGATTGAGTCCCATGTCAGGCTCCCTGCATGGAGCCTGCTTCTCCTCTGCCTGTGTCTCTGCCTCTTTCTCTCTCTATATATATCTCTCTCTCATGAATAAATAAATAAAATCTTAAAAAAAATAATAAAACACAGTTTGTAACAAAAAGACTTCCACTTCCTAAAAGTAGAATTGTATGTTGTAATAATTAATATAAAAAAATCTAGATTTAGAGGCACCTGGGTGGCTCAGTCAGTTAAGCGTCTGCCTTCAGCTCAGATCATGATCCTAGGATCCTGGAATCAAGCCGCGGTAGGCTCCCTTCTCAGTGGGGAGCCTGCTTCTTCCTCTCTCCACCCCTTCCACCCACCTACACCCCCCCCGCCCCCCGCTCATGCTCTCTCTCACTATCTCTCTCTCTCTCAAATAAATGAAATCTTAAAAAAAAATCTAGATTTATTCCCAGACACCCACCTGCAAACGTTTTTTGTCTGTCACCTCTCTAAAAGCACACTCATAGCATTTAAAATATGTCCCATAAATATTAAGAAAATATTAAAAAAAGACTATTCTCTTAAAAAGTGTAAACTAAGGGCTTGATGGAAACAAGGGAAGCACATATTGTTTCAACAAAGAATTGGCCATAAAAGCATATCCTATACATGGAGAGACTCAGGAAGAAGGAGAGGATGTGAGAGAGCCAGGATTTTATTCTAAGTCAACCTGACATCTACATGTGGGAGGCTGAGATGCAGGTGGTGGGAAACAAGTTGCAATTTGTGAACATGTAGAAGTCCTGGCATCATTTACACTTTTCTTTGAGTCAGTAAAGAAGGAATGGAATATATATTGTTTTTCTCTTTATGGATATCACAAAATAATAGTCTTTTGCTGCTTCTAGACAATAATCATTCTGGAATTTACCAACAATATAAGTGGGCAAAACAAATACTTTTTTACAAAAACTTGGATAGTACAATATATCCTAAATAAATGAACTACTCAGTAAAGCCAGAAAGAGTTGATATTTTACGGGGTCCTTTCATAATCTAAGTAAAAGATGATTTGGACTCAAGCTAATATATGATAGTAGAAATAGTAATCTCTATCATTTATTGAATGCTTACTATTTGTGACATTGTTTCCAGTCATATTTATATGCTGTTTGGAGTAATAATACTAGCAACTATTTAAAAAAAAACCCAAATCAAAATAAAATAAAATAAAAATTTAAAAAACCCAAATCTTGATGGTTTAACACAATAAAAGTTTTAAAGTTTACTTTTCTTTCACACAAAACTCACTGCAGAAGTTTGTGGTTGGGTAGCTCACCTGGGCAGCTCTTTTGCAGTGATCCAGAATCTTTCCATCATCTAACTTCACCATTGTTATGTGTTGTTTCCAGTGTTGCCTCAGAAAAGAAGAGAGAGCAAAGGAAATGTAATCTTCTTTTAGCCGTCCTTTATTGTAAGTGACACCGTACTTCTGTTGACATTCCATGGTCCCACTTAGATGCAATGGACCTGGGAAACAGTTTGGCTGGGTGTTTAGGAAGAGGACACAGGTTAAGTGAGTGTATTGTTAATAATCGCTATACATTTATTAACTTATTTAATTCTCAAGCAATTGTATAAGATAGGTTGTTATTTTTTTTTAAAGATTTTATTTATTTATTCATGAGTGAGAGAGAGAGAGAGAGAGGCAGAAACAGGCAGAGGGAGGAGCAGGCTCCATGCAGGGAGCCCGATGTGGGACTTGATCCCGGGTCTTCAGGATCAGGCCCTGGGCCGAAGGCGGCACTAAACCACTGAGCCACCTGGGCTGCCCCAAGATAGGTTGTTATTACTCCTGTTTTGACAGATGAGAAGTCAAATCATTGTTCTAAGGTTTCATAACCATTATGTAGTAGGGGAAAACAGATTTCATCCCAGTTGATTTGGCTTTAACACCCATGCTCTCAGCCACTAAACTAAATTATATTTCCAACAAAATGAAAAGGAGAAGAATTTAAGAGATTTTTTAGAAATTAAGGCCAATAGGACATGTTTATAGATTATATGAGAAGAAGAGTGAGAGACAGCTCTGAGATTTTTCATCTGGGTAATCAGAATGGTAACATCACAACTGAGAAAGAACCTATGGGAATATGATACATTCAGTTTTAGACATGTTAAGTTTGGTAAACTCAATGAGATCTCCATGTGAAAGTGACTCATGCTCAAATGGAAATTAAAGCCTGAGGCTCAGAGAGACATAGGGTTGGAGCTCTAAATCAAGAAATAACTATAGGAGCACATGGGTGGCTCAGCTGGTTAAGCTTGCCTTTGACTCCGGTCATGATCCCTGGGTCCTGGGATCTGGGATCAAGCCTCATGTGGGGCTTCCTGCTGAGGGCTTCTCCCTCTCCCCACTGCTCCTGTTCTATCTCTCTCACTATATCTCAAAAATAAATAAATAAATAAATAAATAAATAAATAAATAAATAAATAATCTTAAAAAAAAAAGAACTTAAAAGATGTGATAATTGTAATGAACAAATATTAGTGACCAAAGAAAGTTGGAAGAAAAGAGAACCAAATACAGAAATTTTTTTTTTTTTTCAAATACAGAAATTTGAGGAATAATTATTGCTGGGATTGAGATATGTGTGTGGTGGGGGCGGGGGGGGAGGTCAGGAGATGCTTAAAGGCTCCCAAGGTGCCATCAAAGGCAGGTAGAAGGCCGAGAAAACCAGAGGAGAGAGAGAGAGTTTCCAGGAGCAGAGTGCTCAACAGTGTCAAATACTGAAGTCAGCTCTTGAAAGGTGAGGATGAGAAAAGACAGTTGAATTTGGAAATTATGAAATCCCGAGCATGGCTATAGGGGATGGTTGTGCAGCCAAGGGGGGAAAAAAAGCAGTCTGCATTCTGCTTGTCCTGTTTTCTCTGGAAGAAAAGGGAATTTTATTAACTCTCAAAATGGTGCTGATAACAGTGGCTGTGGTCTGATGTTACTATATGCAATTGTTTCAGTATAATGATGAGAGCCAAGAACCAGATCATAGGGGGCTGAAAAGTGAGTGGGAAATGAAGAGTAAATGCAAAAGAATCTCAGAGTTTGGAGGGAGAAGGAAGGAAAGAGAAGTTAGTGTGATTCTTCATTTATTTGACTAACATTTATGGAATTTTGGAAAGGTTGAAAGATAGTTTAATGGGTTAGTAGAGTTCATAAGAGAAAGAGGATTAACGTAGGGGCAAGGTGCCAGAAGAAAAGAGAACTGGGATCTGTGGAGGTCATAATCTAGGTAAAGAGATTAGGGAAGACAAGTCTTCCTGTGTGAAAAATGAGGAGGCAGAGCAAAGGTAAAAGAAGATTAGAAGATTAGACTCTAATCACCAGCTATAATGCACTAAACTTCAACTAAGAAAAGTTTATAAGGAGTATATTAGTTTGTCAGGGCTGCTGTAACAAAATGCCACAGGCTGGGTGGCTTATAAAAAAATTAATTTTTGTATTCTCCAAATACAGTCACATGCTGAACTACTGTGGATAAAGAATTCAGCATGTGAATTTTGGTCAGGACACGACTCATCTTATAATAGAGATATCCTCTATTGATTTTCATGAATACATGGAGCTAGAAAAACCAACTCATGCCAGTTTGCCCAGAACTATTCTGGCTCAAGCACAGAAATCCTTTGTCTAAGAAACCTCAGTCCCTGGCAAACCAAGGTAATTGATTAGGCTACATGAAGCCAACAAAATTAGTTTGAGTGAAACCAGACTGGCTAATGGGCATCCCATTTAGACAGGTGCCAATTACTTGTTTTTATGAAGGAAGTTTCTATTTCCTGAAAGATTCCATATCTAGCTGTCAATGCTATTCATAAGTGATGGTTTGAGGCCTGTATATCTCTCTTTCTGTATATATCTTTAATATGTTTAATAATCTATCTCTCTCTATTTATATCTTTAATAAGATAATTATGTCCTTGCATACATCTTTTTCGTGACAAGATTTTCAAAGAATCCTGAAGAACTCATTATAATAGTAATACCCATTATAATAGATCTCTATTCATGATATTGGTAGCAAGACTTCTATAGAAAACATTATCAGGACTTGTCAAAGTGCAAATTCAAACAATGCTGTTTATCAATTGACTATTTGACTGTTTCACAATTTTTAAAAACTTTCAGTTCAGTATACTTTAAAATTACAGCCATATCACATAAGTAAATTATTTTAGCAGCACTTATATTGTCCTTACAGCCAACCTTTTCTGAGGGTGTTAGTGGTGTGTGTGTGTGTATACACATGCCCACACAGTTGTAGGCAGATGCCATTAGATCTACTGAAGAAAGTTTGGAGTGACACTGGGAGAAACAAACCCTGGTAGTCCTGAGGCTATCACGCAGTGAGACCCACAGATCCTGAGTTGAAAGGGCAGTGAGGTTACCAAACCCTACTGACCTCAGTGGAGTCTTTTCCATTTGCCAAAGTTGTCTAAGATCCTCCTATTTGCTTCTCTAGTACCTGGACTATTAGCTCATTGTATTGAATTGTATTATATTGAATTGTATTATATATATCATACAAATCGTTAAGTCCATATTTAATTATTTTTTAAAGGTTTTATTTATTTATTCATGAGAGATACACACACACACACACACAGAGGCAGAGACACAGGCAGAGGGAGAAGCAGGCTCCACGCAGGGAGCCCTTCATGGGACTCCATCTCGGTCTCCAGGATCACACCCTGGGTGGAAGGCGGCGCTAACCGCTGAGCAACCCGGGCTGCCCTCCTATTTAATTGTTTTTAATATAAAAAATGTAAAACTTTCAAACATAATGTCACAAATTAAAAGTACAGAGTATAAAATATAACCAATTGGACTTCCTCTGTGTAGCAATCCGAGTGCGGATAGAAAACAGATGGTATCTTAACAGTCATGAAAGAGAATTTAATGAAGAAATTATTGACAAGGGTGGGGCAAAGTTAAGGGAAACCAATAAGTGGTGGTGAAGCATCCCAGAGATAACAAGAGCAGGGAGACTTTATCACGCCTAGGCTTTTAAGGGCAAGGAGAGACAATGGTTGCTCAGAATCAAGAAAGAGCTTGTAGGGGCACCTGGGTGGCTCAGCGGTTGAGCATCTGCCTTCCCCCCAGGGCGTGATCCTGGAGCCCCGGGATCGAGTCCCACATCAGGCTCCCTGCATGGAGCCTGCTTCTCCCTCTGCCTGTGTCTCTGCCTCTCTCTATGTCTCTCATGAATAAATAAATAAAATCTTTAAGGAGAGCAAGCAAGCTGGTGGCTGTAGAAGAGTTTTAGAAAAGAGTTGGGCACTTCACTAGAGAAACTGGCCAGGGACCACTCACCACATGGCAGGAAGGGAAACAACAGAATATATTACTCAACCTCTCCCCCCAATTCACATCTCCAGTGTTTCCCGTTAAGAGGACTGAAATGCAAGCCAAAGCCACAGAGCAGGATGGAGAGAAGTGGAGAGAGAGTGGATCTGGAGGAGCAAAAGCAGAGTATCCAGACCATAATGCATATCCAAAGTCATTATTATAAAAAGAATTCAACTGGTCAGTTTATAGTGGTGCACGCAGACACCTGCTGTTAATTCATCTGTCCTGACGGGAACAGAGGGTGGTTGTGGGGCGTGGAATAGTACAATGCCTGGAAATATCATTATACAAGTGTGATTTTAAATACCCAGTAATCCAGTTCCGTTTACAAGCGCGTTAAAGGGAGATTATAAGTAGGCAAGAGAACTACCTATTCTTACAACAGACTAGATCAGCAGAAAGCCCCTCCTAAAACCAGATTACATTGGTCCATGGAAGATTAACTTTTGGTGGTTTGAACCTAAATTATTTCTAAAGCATTTTATCCACCTGGTCAGATCAAGTCACTTCTCAGTTCAAGATCTTCCAAAGGCTTCCTCAATCACTCAGCACAAATAGCAAAATCTTTAAAATGATTCAAAAGGTCCTTCAAAATCTGTTTGATGCTTCTCTGATTTCATCTTCTACTTCTCTGCTGGTTACTCTCTCTGTCCCCGGAAAGATGTTATTGCTGTTCCATGAACACATCAAGCACGCTCCCCACATTGCCCCCAGGACCTTACATATACGCTGTCTTCCATGCTCGAAACACTTGGCAACGCTCCATATGGTTCACTCCCTCACTTCCTTCACATTTCTGCATAAATGGCACTTTGTAAAATAGCAGCATCAGCCCTTCAGCCTCTGGAATACAATTGAAATATGATTGAATACAATCATATTTATGTAACACTGTTAATTCGAGTCACTTTTTTCTTTTTCAAAGTGTGATCTGGCTATATTCAAGTAGCAAATCTTATATTTTGGAATTTCCTTTAGTGTCACTTGATTGTCATTGTTCTTAAGAAATTGTTTCATTGAATATGTAGTCTAGATTAGGAGTTACTTTCTTTTCATACACCGAAAGTTTCATTGTACTCTCTTTAATTTTCATTGTTGCTTTCAAAAAAAGTCAGCCTGGATCAGCCTGATTGCTCCTTTTTTGATCTTTTCTTTTCTTTTTTTCTGATTTTGTTGTGATGGGGGTAGGTGTGGTCTACTTTTATATGCCCTATTTAGATTTTATTGTGTTTTTTAGTTTTATTTATTTTATTTAAATTCAATTAGCCAACATATAGTACATCATTAGTTTCAGATGTAGAGTCCAGTTATTCCTCAATTGCATAGAACAACCAGTTATCCTCACATCAAGTTCCCTCCTTCATGCCCATCACCCAGTTACCCCATCCCCCACCCGCCTCCCCTCTAACCACCCTCAGTTTGTTTCTTATAGTTAAGATTCTCTTATGGTTCATCTCCCTCTCTGATTTCTACCCATTCTGTTTTCCCTCCTTTCCTCTGTGCTGTTTCTTCTATTCCACATATGAGTAAAACCATATGATGTTTGTCTTTCTCTGACTGACTTATTTTGCTCAGCATAATATCCTTCAGTTCCATCCACATCAATGTTATTGTTTTTTTTTTTATAGGGTTTTATGGATCTCAGAATTTAATATCTTTCTGGAAAAATCCTAATCTAGTACATTTTCCAATATAGCCTATTATTATGACTAATATTATATTACTGATTACTAACATTACTACTAATATTATAAATACCATTATAAAGTTATTACTGTAACTTTTAGGTCTCAATATCTCTTAATATCTTTATCTCTTTATGGTACATTCTGAATAATTTCTTTACATTTATCTTCCAGTTTACTAATTCTCTTTTCAGATTTATCTTCCAGTTCATCAATTCTCTCTTGAACCACATCTCATTTGCTATTTGCTACAGCAACTGAATTTAAAATAATAAATTATCCACATTTCTTGAAGCGGTATCTTTGGAAATTGTTTGAAGCTTGGGTTGAAATTGAATGCTCTAAAGAATATTTATGGTTTTTTTTTCCCCCTATACTTTGGGCACATTATTGGGTTGAGAACACTTATAACAATTTTTTCTATTTTTTAAAGATTTAATTTAATTGAAAGAGAGTGAGAGCACACAGTACATGAGCCAGGGTGAGGGAGAAGATGACTCCCCAGTGAACAAGAAGCGCTACTATGTGGGGCTCAATCCCAAGACCCTGGGATCATGACCTGAGCCAAAAGACAGATGCTTAATCTACTGAGCCACCCAGGTGCCTCTAGCTTGGGAACACTTTAAGTTAAATTCCCCACTTAAGTGTATTTGACCTCTACATATAGGGTGAGTGATTATGATTTCCCAGGAGAGAATTTTTTCCTCTTTTTACACAGTGACAAGGCTTAGACAGGCAATTTTTTCAGCTGTTCATTCCTTTTTTTTTTTTTTTTAAAGTTTTATTTATTTATTCATGAGAGACAGAATGAGAGAGAGGCAGAGACACAGGCAGAGGGAGAAGCAGGCTCCACGCAGGGAGCCCGATGTGGGACTCAATCCCGGAACCATGAGATCAGGCCCTGAGCCACCCAGGCATCTCTCAGTTGTTCATTCTTGCTTTCAGCTTTGAGAATGTATGAATTTCTGATTTTCATGCAACCTCAGCAATTCATCAATTTTTAAAACATGTTATGTGGGATTTTAATCAGTTATTTCTATTAGTTATTTCATTTTAGTCACTTCAATCAGGAAGTGAACACTGAGAAACACGTAGTTATTTTTAAATGATAATTTTCCCCTCCAGTTATAGCATCTGCATAGATTTAACTGTTAATCTCTTAAATTTTAGTTATATCTTCTCGAGTGATTTTATTACTTTTTAAAAAAGTTTTCATCTGATTCTGCCAACAGATCTATTTCAGAGAAACACCTGTTTGAAGTGTTTATCTTGGTTTTCCTCTCTGGCTTGTTGGTACTACTAGGGCAAGTAGTTATTTTCCATTTCCTGCTCAGACCTCAGAGTTTGTATACACTGACCTATAAGTATGGGTCAAGTAGTTTAGGGTCTTTTATGTAGTGGCAAATTTGCAAGGAGGAAAGTTTCTGCTCTGGCGGACTGGTGGTGAAGCAACTGGCAATAGTCAACGTCCAGCTGAAGCTTTGGAAGAAAGCCTTTCTTCTTTCAGATCTCCCTGGGTGCAAGTGGAGACTCTTTCCTAGCCTCGGGGGCCAGGAGCAACTCATCTCATGGGTACAGCTCTCCTCCATACTATCTGTCTGGATGAGGTCACCTCTCACAAAAAAACAGACACATAAATAAGCATGTGTAGCTCTTTTCTGAAGGTGTTAATATGTTTCTCAGGATGATCTTTCACTAGGGACCATGAAATTCAGAACTTTGCTTTAGGCAAAGAATTCTATCCTGATTGCATATTGTAATTGTTAATGTGATTCTCAAATGAGAATATGCTTATCTTGGTTAGGATGTTTTTCACTGCAAGGTGTAGAACCCTGACTCAGGATGATTTAACAATTATGGAATATTATTAGATCGTATAGTTGAAATCCTTAGATAAAGAGGACTTCAGATCCAATGCAATCAGGACTTTGGGCCCCTTCTCCTCAGAGGCATTTGTTTCTGCTTTCCTGTCTCTGTGTTAGCAATTTTCTCTTGCTGGCTTTCTTCTTGGTCAAAAGATGGCTTCCAGCTATACCATGGACAACATTTTTTTTACACTGAGAAACTGAGAGAGAGAGAGAGAGAAAAAGAAAGAGAAGAGAGAGAGAGAGAGAGAGTTTGTTCTTACAGTTTTTTTTTTTTTTAGATCAAAGTAGAACTTTCCCCAAAACTTTCAGCAACCTTTTCTTTGATTCTTACTGGACAGAACTGACTCATACACACATTCTTCTTATTTTATTTTATTAAGGATTTTACTTATTTATTTGAGAGAAAGAGAGCAGAGTGAGCGAGAGAGATCACAAGCAGTGGGGAGGGACAGAGGGAGAGGGACAAGCAGAATCCCTGCTGAGCAGGAAGCCTGACACAGGACTTGATGCTAGTACCCCAACAGCATGACCCTGAGCTGAAGGCAGATGCCTAACTGACTGAGCCATTCAGGCTCCCCCATGCATTCTTTTTAAATGGCTTTATTGAGTTATAACTGACATACAATTAGCCACACATATTTAAAGTATACAATTTGGTAAGTTTTGATATGTGTATACACCATGAAATCATCACCACAATCAAGATAATGATGATATATATTATCCCCCAAAGTTTCTTCATGGCCTTCTGTACTCTCTCATTTTCACTCCTCCATCCCCAATTGATGTACTTTCTGTCACTATATATTAGCTGGCATTTCCTAGAGTTTTATATAAATGGCATCATTCAGTGTGTACTCTTTTATTGGGTTTCTTTCATTCAGCGAGATCATCTTGAAATTCATCCATGTTGTTCTGTGTATCAACAGCTCATTCCTTTCATAGTTGGGGAGGATTCTGTTATATAGATATACCACAACCTATCGACTTATTCCTCTATTGGTAACCATTGGGTTGTTTACAGTTTGGGGCTGCACAAATAAAGTTGTTAAAACATTTGTGTATAATTGTTTGTGTAGACATATACTTTCTTTGCTCATGGGTAAATGCCCAGGAGTGAAATGGCTGGCACAAATGGTCAGCATATGTATAACTTTTTAAGAAACAGCAATCTGTTCTCTCAAGGACGATAGTATTTACAATCCCACCAGCAACTTATGAGAGCTCTAGATCCATCATACTCTTGTCACATTTGGTATGGATGGTCTTTTTAATTTTAATCACTATAAATAGGTATGGTGGTATCTCACTGTGATTCACTTTGCATTAACCTAATGTCTAATCTTTTCATGTATTTATTTGCTATTTGATGCAATGTGTTCAAATATTTTGTTCATTTTTAGTGGGTTGTTTGTTTTCTTATTACTGAATTTGAGAGTTGTATGTTCTGGGTAGAACTCTTTTATCAGGATGGCTGGGTGGCTCAGTGGGTGAGTATCTGCCTTTGGCTCAGGGCATGATCTCAGGCCCTGGGATCCCTACCTCAGGCTCCCCACAGGGAGCCTGCTTCTCCCTCTGTCTATGTCCTTACCTCTCTCTGTGTGTGTCTCTCATTAATAAATAAATAACATCTTAGAAAAGAACTCTTTTATCAAATATATAATTTGCAAATATTGTCTTCCAGTCTGCAAAGCTTGTCTTTTTATCCTCTTCTGAAGAGCAAAAGGTTCAAATTTTGATGAAGTCTAATTTATCCATTTTTTTGACAGCATTATACCCAAGAACTCTTCACCTAGTTCAAACTCATAAAGATTTTCTCTGTTTTCTTCTATAACTTTTGTAATTTGAAGCCTGAATTTAGATCTATGATACATTTTCAGTTAAGTTTTGCATATAGTGGTGCAAAATATGGATTGAAATTCCTTTTTTCTTTTATTAAAGTATGGTTATCCAATTGCTCCAGTATCATTCGTTGAAAAGACTAATTTTTCTCCACTAAATTGCCTTCACAACTTGTCAAACAATTGTCTATATGTGTGGGTCTATTTCTGGAGTCTTTATTTTGTTCTATTGATCTTTTTTTCTGTCTTGACAATATGATGTTTAACCATTAGAGTTTAATAATACATCTTGAAATCAGGTAGTACTAGTTTTCCAACTTCTTTTTCAAAGCTATTTGGGCTATTTTAGATCCTCTGAGTTTCTGTATGTATTTTAGAACCAGCTTGTCACTTTCTACACTAAGTATACCAGGATTTTGGACCCCTTTAAAATTACAGGTCAATTTGGGGAATATCATTGTGTTAATAGTGAGTGTTCTTGTCCCATAAATAAGGGTCTCTGTTTATTTAGAAAATCTTTTAATTTTTGTCAGCAATGTTTTGTAGTTTCCAGTGTTTTAAAATTTTCATAGTTTTTTGGTCAGATTTATCCATAAATATATATATATATATATGTGTGTGTGTATATATACATATATGTATATATACACACACAGAGAATCTTTAATTAAAGATTTTTATTTGAGAGAGACACCGAGAGAGTGTGTGCAAGAGGGGGGAGGGGCACACAGCGAGGGAGAGAGAAATTCAAGCATACTCTTGCACAGAGCATGGAGCCTGATGTGTGGCTCAGTCCCAGGACTTGGAGATCATGATCTGAGCTCAAATCAAGAGTCAGTCATTTAACTGACTGAGCCACTCAGGATCCCCTCGTATTTATATTTTTAATGATATTTGTTTATTTAACTAGTAATTGGCTAGCTGGTAAATACTGATCTGTTCTCAATTTCTATATTTTTGTTATATCAAAGATGTCACATAAATGGAATCATACAGTATGTAACCTTTTGAAAAAAAATTATTCACTGAGTCTAATTCCTTGGAAATTCATACAAGTAACTATATGTGTCAATAGCTCATTTCTTTATATTGCTGAGTAGTATTCTGTGGTATAGATGCTTCAGCTCCTTTGCCAGTTGAAAGACATCTCAAGGGCAGCCCCGGTGGCTCAGCGGTTTAGCGCTGCCTTCAGCCCAGAGCCTGATCCTGGAGACCCAGGATCGGATCCCACGTTGGGCTCCCTGCATGGAGCCTGCTTTTCCCTCTGCCTGTGTCTCTGCTTCTCTCTCTTTCTCTCTGTGTCTGTCATGAATAAATAAATAAAATCCAAATAAAACTTTTTAAAAAAACATAGAAGGAAATCTTTGGGATACCAGCTAGGCAAAGGAGTCTTAGATTTGACACAAAAAGCATAATCTGTGAAGGAAAAAAAAGATACATTGGTCTTTAACAAAATTAAAAACTTTTGTTCTGCAAAAAGGTGGCTAAGAGGATCAAAAACCAAGCTGCTGCCTGGGAGAGTATATTTGTAAACCACATGAGCAACAAAGGACAAAGTATCTAAAATATAGAGAGAACTCTCAAAACTCAAAATAAACAATCCAGTTAGGAAATGGACAAAAGACATGATCAGAAACTTAATTGGATAGACAGATGGCAAGTAAGTACATAAAAACTTCATTAGCCCTTAAGAATGTATACATTAAAATCACAATGAAGTTTTATAATACACCTATGGCTAAAGTAAAAAATAGTGACAATGTATAGCCGGTCAGTGTGAAGAGACTGGAGGACTCCGATATCACTGGTTGAAACGTAAAAATGATATATAGTCATTCTGGTAAGCAACTTAGCAGTTTCTTAAAAAATTAAACATGTGGGGCACCTGGCTGGCTCAGTCAATAGAACATGTTTTTTTTTTTTTTTTTTTTTTTTTTAGGAGAGAGAGAACAGGGAGGAGGGGCAAAAGGAGGAGAGAATCTCCGGGAGGTTACATTCTGTGACCTTGTTGGACTTTCTTATTAGTTACAGGAGCTCTTTTGTAGGGCCCTTCTGATTTTCTACATAAAAAATCTTATCTTTAACAGAGACAGTTTTATTTCTTCCTTTTTTGACTGTATGCCTTTTATTTGTTTTCTAGTTTTACTGCAATAGCCAGAACCTATTGCATTATGTTGAATAAAAGTGGTGAGAGTGGGATGCTTACCTTGCCCCTATTTGAGAAAGAAAGCATTCAATCTTCAACCTTTAAGTGTGATAATAGTTGTGAGCTTTTATGGATGCTGTTTATGAAGTAGAGGAAGTTCTCCATTCTATTTTTTTTATATTTTGTTTTTATCATGAATGGTTTTTGAATTTTGCCAAAAGTTTTGTTGCATCAATTGGTATGATCATGTGATTTTTTTTTTTAGTTTTGTATACTGTGAATTATATTGATTGATTTTTAAATATTGAAGTAGACTTGGATCCCAGAAAACAATCCCATTTTGTGACAGTATAACTCTTCTTAGATATTGCTGAATCTACTTGTTAAAACTTTCACATTTTGGGGATCCCTGGGTGGCTCAGTGGTTTGGCGCCTGCCTTTGACCCAGGGCGCGATTGTGGAGTCCCGAGATCGAGTCCCGCATTGGGCTCCCGGCACGGAGCCTACATCTCCCTCTGCCTGTGTGTCTCTGCCTCTCAATCTCTCTCTCTCTCTCTGTGTCTATCATAAATAAATAAATAAATAAATAAATAATAAAATATATCCAGTATAAATAAATCTTTAAAAAATAAATTTTTCACATCTTTTTTCATAAAAGTTATTCATCTATAGTTTTCTTTTTTGTACTGTTTTTGTCTGGTTTGGTATCAGGGTAATACTAGCTTCATAAAATAGATTTCTCTTGTGTTTGCTGGAAAAATTGGGTAGAATTGGTGTTAATTGTCCTTTCAATTTTTGGTAGAATTCTCCAGAACAATTCTCTGAGCTTGGAGATTTCTTTTTTTGAAGCTTTATAATTATGAATTCAATTTTTTAAATAGTTATAGGGCTATTCAACTATTTTATACTGGATAAGTTGTGGTAATCTGCATTTTCCCAGGAATTGATTGATTTCACCTCCATTGTCAAAGTTGTGCATGTAGAGTTGTTTCTTTACTACCTTGTGATGTCTTCAGGGTCTGTAGTGATTTCCCTATTTTATTCCTGACATACCTGTTTGACCTTTTTTTTTTTTTTTTAAGATTTTATTTATTCATGAGAGATACAGAGAGGCAGAGACATAGGCAGAGGAAGAAGCAGGCTCCCTGTGAGAAACCTGATGTGGGACTAGATCCCAGGACTCCGGGATCATGACCCGAGCCGAAGGCAGGCACTCAACCACTGAGCCACCCAGGTGCCTGGTTTGACCCTTTTGGATTAAAGTTTAGTTACAGGTGAAATGAGAGGCTTTATCCAGTTATCCTTTCTGTCTCTAAAGACCTACCACACTGTATGGAACTGTGATTCAGAACAACACATGCTTATTCTCATTTTAAGTGGAATATTTATTTCCAGCCTCCCTCTTATAAAGCACTGATGACATACTTAAGATTGGAATTCAAACTCTTATAATACCGTAGAAGTTGTTTAGAGTTTAAGTTTTTAAAAACTAGTAACAAAGAAGTGACAAAGAGTTAAAGAGTTGCTCTTTTAAAATCTGTTCTTCTACAAAATAATCTATTTTACAATTTCATAGGGAGGATTCAAACTTTCATTCCCAATAACTCTAAATTTGGGTTTTAACTGAAAGGATGTGAATAGTAAACTGTACTCCCTCAAACAGTTCACATTTCTTTTATCAACAAGCTTAAATCCTGCTGAGGGAAGGAAGTTGAATACAGGAAATAACTCATTTAATGACGTGATGCATTGAAAAAAAAAAAAGAAAAACTATCTCTACCATCACGACCAGCATCACAGACTTGGATCAAATCTGTATCTATGCAGCCATTAATAATGGATCAGAAATTTTGTGTTGATTCACTTCAATTAGCTGTATTATCAATTGCTTTCTCATTTTCTCCTGTATATATTTCTAGTGAGATTTATTGGCAATTTATGTGAGCCTTCTATAAAAATGCTTGCTATACTAAAATTTACATGCAAGAAGAAGTTCAGTTGTTGTGGCAGTGGTGGTGGTTGTGTTTCTATAACTATAGGATAATTGGCTAGATGTTGCATTATTGTGGAAGCAAGAGTAGGGAGCTTGGTGTCAAAGCTATCTGATCAATCTTTGTATTACAATTTATTAACTGTATGATTTGGGAAGTTACTCAAGCTCATTGAACTTTAATTTCCTTATGAATAGTAAGATTAGTAACAATTACCTTTCAGTGTCATAAGAATTAGAAAAAGTTTAAATAAAGAGCCTACCATAGTGCCTGCCTGATAATAAACATCCAGCAAGTGGTGGGTATTATTATTGTTCTACAAGAAGAAAAAGAAATAAAATAAATAAAGATTTCAGTATTACTTTAAATATTGAACTGGAGTTTTAAATTTAAATGACAGTCTAGCAGGTACTGTTTTAGTAACTCTTTGAATTTCTCAAAAAATATTTATGAAGGCACAGTAAAGGATGAAAACTTATAGCAATGAAAACTAAGCTGGACAGCATTTTTTTTCAGGTTATTTAAAGAGTAATCATATTTGATGGTCATGCTCATAATTTGTGACCAGTGTGGGTGGGTAGTTTTGTTTTGTTTGTTCTTTATTCTCTTTCTTTCTGAAATGGAATAAACATATTTCCTTGAAAGTAGGTTAAGAAACTTGTCATCTGCTCCCTTCTCAAAAAAAAAAAAAAAAAGAAAGTTCTATGGTGATGGACAAAAAGTGGGGCAACTGTCTCTCTGTAACCCAGGAATTATTTTTTGAGCACCAAGAAGATGCTTCCTATTCTGACCCCAATCTCTTTCCTATTTAATTGGTACTCATCTTCATAGATCCATTTCGAAACTGTAATCTTTATGTAACCATTTAGAAACAAGACAGGACATACGGAGTTTTGGCGATCCTGTTAGACACTGTGCTAGTGAGAACAATAGTGGCTCATTGTATACAAAGAAATATAATCCTGAAAGAAAATGAACTTATTCAGAGTAAATATTGGGAGAGCACTGGGTTGTGGATTATGTGTATTCTGTGGGATGAGAAGGTCAAAGAAACTGGCAGTCTGGGTCTCAGAAGACTGACTCTAACTCAGGTTTATTAGTTGAGAAGATTAAACCAGTACATTTGCATATCAAGTTGCCTCCCAGAAATAGCCTATAAGAAGAGACTTCTATTAACTTCATATACTGAGGTATGACTATGGGCAAGTAAGACTCTGACAGTTGGCATTTATAAGGGCTGGATAAAAATCTTTCTTATTCAATGGAATTAAAGAGGGAAAAAGTTAACATGTGCTTTTTTTTTTTTTAAGAAAGATTTTATTTATTATTTGAGAGAGAGAGAGAGAGAGAGAGAGGCAAAGCACAAGCCGTGGAAGGGGCAGACGGAGAGGGACAAGCAGACTCCCCACTAAACAAGGAGCCTGATGCAGGGCTCGATCCCAGGACCCCAGGATCATGACCTGAGCTGAAGGCAGATGCTTAACTGAATGAACTCGCCCAGATGCTTCTTAACATGTGCTTTTAAAAGAAAAAGGAAGACAAAAAGAAGTCATTTTTTTTTACCTCAAAATTCAGAAGGATTGTGTATTTTGAAATGATTTACTACTAGAACCAGGAGAATGTTTTGGGAAACTTTCTGGTAAAATTACTAAAATGCCAGAAAAGATGTCTTTGTGAAGTTGCAACATAAATCTGAAGAAGAGAATACAAATTAGTTTAAAGAGATAGCAGTATAAAATGTGCTGGAAATATGTGATAAACATAAAATCATCTGCCTGAGATGAGGAAATTGTCGAGAAAATGAGAAATCCAGTAGAATTAAAATCAATAATGTAGTCAACAAAAGTAGACTTGATTTAACAGGAAATTTAATCAATGATATAAAAGAATGTCTTGAAAAAATTTTCCTAGAATGTAAAGGCAGAAAAAAAAACTATGAAAGAAAAGATGATAGGTACAAAGGATAGAGAACAATGATCCATACTAAAAATTATAGGTTTTCAGGATGTGAGGGTGATCTGGCTGCAACATCTGTCACCTCACTGATCACCAAGGTTGGTTTGGCTGATCTGGCTGGCTAAGCAGGTGTCCTGGTCCTCCCTCACTGCTCCATGTGTTCACCCTTCCGAAAGCTGTGTGCTCAGTCTAACACTAGGACCTTCCATGATAGAGGGCCATTTTTTGGTCATGGGTATAGGAGTAGCTGTGTTTTCCTACTAGAACTTCCAACAAACTCTTGAGGTCTATTTGTAGGAGAATGTGGGTGGTCAAGCTTCCAAGACTCCAGACACATCCAGATGAGGTCTTGTGTATGGCAGTCTGCCTCTTTAAAAATAAGAAAAAAGAAAAAAAAAAACAACAACATAGGTTTTCAGAGTTTTAAATCAGAGAAGTATTTATCAAAGATTAAAATTGGAAAAACCAACCAACCAATCAACCAACCAATGCTTTTCTGAGCACAAAAAGAGACATCCTAATGCTTATTGGTTTTTAAGACTTACCAAGTGGGACGCCTGGGTGGTTCAGCAGTTGAGCCTATGCCTTTGGCTCAGAGCATAATCCTTGGTATGGGGATCGAGTCCCATATCAGGCTCCCTGTGAGGAGCCTACTTCTGTCTCTGCCTGTGTCTCTGCCTCTCTCTCTGTGTATCTCTCATGAATAAATAAATAAAATCTTTAAAAAAAAATAAAAGACTTACCATGTGGGCGCCTGGGTGGCCAATCAGTTAAGTGTCCAACTCTTGATTTCAGCTCAGGTCATGATCTCAGGGTCTTGAGATCAAGCCCTGTGTGGGACCCCACACTGGGTTTGGAGCCTGCTTAAGATTCTCTCCCTCTCCTTCTGCTCCTCTTTGCTTTCTCTCCCTCTCTAAAAAAAATAAAATAAAATACTTACCATGTTACAAAGAAAATTAATGGAGGGAGAGGCATATCTTAGCAAAAATTTCCATTTTAAGGATAAAGCAAAATAATTTTTAAAAATTTTAGATATAATCATTTTGAAATAAAACATGTTACTTTTAAAACAAAAGTCAACAGATTTGAGAATTTTCTTTCAGAGTAGTAAATATCAGTTTATAAGGTTATCTTTTCTACAGAATTTTGAATGTATAAAACTGTTGTCCAAGAATTCTAAATCCACTCAAGTTTTTGTTTATCTGCAAAGGCAACACAAGGACACACACACACACACGCACACACACACACACACACACACACACATATATAAAATGGCTCAGAAAACACACTGTCTGAATGCTTTTTATTTTAGAAAACCTACACAAAGACATATTTCAGATGACTGTGAGGTTAATCAAAATGTTAATCACATGTTGAAGTGTTTATACATACACATACACACACATATGGACTTATAGGGTACGTTGAAATAATTCAAACATAAAAGTAAGTGCATTAGGGTTCTCCAGAGAAACAAAGCCAATTGAAGATTATATATATAAAATAATATATATAATGAAAAACTGGTTGTGCAATTATGAAGGCAGAGGAGTCCTAAGATCTGTAGTCAGTAAGCTGGAGATCCAGGAGAGCCATGGTATAGTTTCAGTCTACTACATCTAAAGACCTGAGAAATAGGAGGGCTGATGCTGTAAGTGCTAGTCCAGTCCTAACATAGGAGACGACTGATATCCCAACTTGAAGACAGCCCGGCAATGAGAATAAATTCTCCCTTAATCAATCTTTTTCTTTTATTCAGGTCTTCAGTGGATTGGATGAGGCTGACCTGCATCGGTGAGGGCACTCTGGTTTACTTACTCTACTGAATCAAATGTTAATTTCATCCAGAAACACCCATTCCAGACCCACCTATGATAGTGCTCCTCAAACACATCATTATGTGAGTACTTTGTGATCTAGTCACCTTAACCCATAAAATTAACCATCACGCTAGATTGTAATACTTTGTTGTGGGTTTGGTTATAAAAAGTGAATGCAGATGTCAGAAATTGTTCTTTGAAAAGAATAATCTTAAAATTATATATAAAACTAAGTCACAATAAAGTGGGCCTAAATGTCCAGATACTATGAATGAAGATAATGAATCACTGTGAAGAGTGCTAACTGGGAGAAAGTAAGAAGATAGCATATTACGTTTTAAAAAAGTCTTACGTGAAAGTCAGCAAAAATTAGAAAAGAATAATTTTTAAATTATAGCAATATAACTTAAACAGGACTGAAATCTTCCAAATCTGTAGAAGATAAAATCAACCCAAATAGCAATGACAGAAAACAGAGGAAGTGACATAAAAGCCTGCCAAAAGGAAGAAAAGAAAGCACAACCAAAGATAGTAAAATAAGATGAAACATATCAATTCTGATAATAAATTTAACTGGGTTATGCTTCCTAACTAAAATAGAGTTTTGTGGGATGCCTGGGTGGCTCAGCAGTTGAGCATCTGCCTTTGGCTCAGGGCATGATCCTCATCTGGGGACTGAGTCCCACATTGGGCTTCCTGAAGGAAGCCTGCTTCTCTCTGTCTGTGTTTCGGCCTCTCTATGTCTCTCATGAATAAATAAATAAAATCTAAAAAAAATTAATTAAAAAATGAAACAAAGTTTTGTCAAATAAAGAGGTTGAGAAACAGTATCTCTGGGCTATTTTCAAGGGGCACTTCTAAAAAAACCCCAAATTTTAAATATAAGAGATTGAACAAAGATTCATAAGGTAAATTGAAAAAAGAGATGTGATTAATGATTTCAAACAAAATACATGTTAAGGGTTAAAATATTAAAAGGCTACAAAAACAAAACAAAACAAAACAAAGCTACAGAGGTAATTTCTCTCATGCACACAACTTTACACAATCAAGTTATAACAATCATAAATTCTTATGCACTGAGTAAAATAGTATTCAACAATGGAGCGAAAAACCATTAGGAGGAAAAAAAAATGAACACAATCCTATAGTTGCAGGAAAATTTAACATTCACATCTTGGGCTTTGAAGAACAGAGTGGGCATCTATTTTCTTCTGTTCCACATCACTTCTTTGGAGAACTGCCTCTGCCAACCCATCAGAATATTTTGGTGGGTTCGGGGCAAGAGGCTGCTGCATTGTGACTATACAGGACTGGGCGAGTTTAGCAGATGCTTGATGCCCCACTCAGATTTCTTTGGATCCCTTTTGACAAGTTTTGTGAGTCCATACCCAGCTTGTTTGTTAGCTGAGCTCCTTAGAGGCTGGCATTTGGGTGCTGGGTCTGCTTTGGCCTGGTCTCTTTCCCTGAGGACAAACTTGGAGGTATAACTTAGACTCTGGAGCTCCCTTATTTGGCTTTGGGAATTGTAAGCTTCTTTTCCTTCCTCTTGGGCTGTCCCTACTCCTTTACCATTTTCTCCTAGAAGCTGGTCCTAATAAATCACTCTCAGTGGATTTCCTGACTCAAGATCTGCTCATGTGAAGCCTGACTAGAGATGGCAGGTGACCCAAATGGATCAATTAGGTTGGTTTGTCTTTCTAACCCAAGGATTGGCCCGAGATGGACAATTTACTGAAACTGGGTCAATCAGGATCTTTTATCTGGTCTTGGAATAGTGCTGGGAAAAAGGAAGAATGTCTTTAGAAATCCCTGTGATTACAACGTGCAAGCACCACATAAATCTGGCTTTTCCAGGAGCTATGTCATTGCTGAATAGACAGAGCCTGAGTGAGGAATGAATTCAGGGAAACAAGACTAAGAGAATAAGAAAGACAGTACCAGTTCCATCATTTGAACCCTGAGATCCAGCCTTTGCTGAAGAAGTTTGTACTTCGGAAATTTGAGTTGTATTATTTCACTAGTTCTTGTAATGAATTGCCCTGTTTGAATTGGGTTTGTTATTTGCAATGAAAAGATCCCTAACAACGTAGCAGTTCAAGCAGGAAAAAATAGGTTTCGGAGAGTTTGAATAATAAAAGTAATAATGGATTTGGAAAGGAGATGTACTGTACTTCTTTTTAAAATAGTATATGGGGTGCCTGGGTGGCTCAGGTGGCTAAGCTTCTGACCCTGATCTCAGATCAGGTTTTAATCTTAGGGTTGTAAGTTCAAGCCCTGGGTTGGGCTCCACAGTAGGCATGGAGCCAACTTATAAAATAAAATTTAAAAAATAAAATAAAATAAGCAGTATACTAGCTACAAAAAGAACCTCATTTTATTACTCAAAAACTTTCAAAGAACACATTCTTTTAAATGTAACATCTTAGAAATTAATTGTAAAAGGTTAAAGAAATACAAAGACTCATAGAGAAATTTAAAAATCTTTCTCCTGGGATGCCTGGTGACTCAGTGGTTGAGTGTCTGCCTTTGCCGCAGGGCGTGATCCCCAGATCCTGGGATCAAGTCCTGCATCAGGCTCCCTTCAGGGAGCTTGCTTCTCCCTCTGCCTGTGTCTCTGCCTCTGTCTTTGTGTCTCTCATGAATAAACAAATAAAATCTTAAAAAAAACAAAATCTTTCTCCCATAACCTTAGGATAAAAAAGAGAATCTAAAGTTAATAAAAATGAAAATGTTAGTACTATGGGGATAATAATTTTAGAGACAATTCTCCATCTGACCCATATTTCTTTTTATTCCCCGTCATTGTTTCAACATTCAAGCATCTAGGCCAATCTGTACTCCTTGGCTCAGGAAAGGGATGTGACAGGGTAAAATGAAATAATAATTTATTTCTCATAGTTATGTAATCTGTCTTTTAAAAGTGTAGGGTCTTTAGGGAAATACTGAGATTTGGAGAAAATGTTTGAGCACTGGTGGTTGGATATTTTCTGCTACTCCACTGAATACAGAAAGATTCCTAAAGCTGGAAGGAGAGGACATCATCACTGGAAGTTCTGTATAGGGTCCTTGTATCCTGTCTTATTAACAGAGCTTTAAGAAATGGCATCTGCCCAGAGAAGGAAAGACAGGCCACCTTAGAGTGGCATCATGTCTCATTGTCACCTAGTTTGGATTGATGATGTCCAAGCCCTGAGGAATAGACTTGATGAGGAACATCTCAGCTGGTGCCTATATGGATGGTCAACCCGAAGAGCAAATGTCCTGCCTTTCTATATAAACAACGTTAAAGGGGCGAAGGGAGGAGTCAGGCTCACTTTGACTGGCTCCTGGTGGAATGGGATCTTGATGTAGATCTTGAGTTGATTTGTAGAAGAATAACGTAAGTTTTATTCCTGATGCTTTTGAGTTTGTGACTAGAATTTAAAGTCATCACACTTTCTATTAACCCTTGTGGATATGGTCAAAGGAGCTTGGGTAATCAGAACTTTGCTTCTTTAACTCCAATTCTCTCACCTCAAATGGAGACTTTGTTCATGTAACTGAGGTTCATTGAGCTAGTTTAACACTTTTTTAGAAATATGCCAATTTCAACTTCAATTTTTTTGGCTTTTGTATTCAATTTAGTAACCACATTATAATAATATTTACAATATAATTTATAATATAATCTGGCTCTTTTTTTTTCTTTAAAGATTTTATTTATTTATTCATGAGAGACACAGAGAGAGAGAGGCAGACACAGGCAGAGGGAGAAGCAGGCTCCAGGCAGGGAGCCCGACGTGGGACTCGATCCCGGGACCCCAGGATCATGCCCTGAGCAGAAGGCAGACAGGCTCAACCGCTGAGCCACCCAGAATTCCCTCCTTCTGTCTTTCTTTCTCTCTTTTCGCTGGGATCCAGAAGAACTTTCATTTTTCTGATGTAAAACTGTATGATGTGACTGACTTGCAAGGGTATTTATCATCTTGCTACAAAATTCTGTTTGGATGAAACAGTTGATATTACCCTGGTTCTTCTGTTTGTATTTCTTCTAACCCAGGAAAATAGTTACTTAGGGAAGACTAAGGTGGAAGTCCCGTGTCTCCAAAAGTAAAGAGAAAGGCACATTGATAATTCAAAAATGCAAATTCCCTTTTACTGAAATTATACATTGAAATGTGCAAATACACTTTACTGTGAATATATATATTTTTATACTCCACTTTAGGTCCCACTCCTTCACTTGTGGTCTAGGCTGTGGTGGAGACATTAGACAACTTTATGTCCATGGATTTGGAGAATGTGCATATGTTGTGCTACTACATCTTAAAGATAGTTGAAGTATGAAATGTAAGGTGAGTTGAAATTATGTTCCCATCTCCTTCCAGACTGTTTGTGGTTTGACAGAGGAAGCATTTGCTATATGGTGCCTCCCTTCACACTATTTTAGTGAAAAATTTACCCCAAATTTGGCTTAGGGTCTTCTAAGTTTACTGAACTATTTCAAGTTTAAAAACAAAACTAACTGGGGCACCCAGGTGGCTCAGAGGTTGAGTGACTGCCTTTGGCTCAGGTTGTGACCCTGGTGTCCTGTGTTACAGGATGAGTCCCTCATCAGGCTCCCCATAGGGAGCCTGCTTCTCCCTCTGCCTGTGTCTCTGCCTCTCTTTGTGTGTCTCTTATGAATAAATAAAAAAATCTTAAAACAAAACAAAATAAAAAACCAACTATATTCATGTTTTTTTTTGTTTTTGTTTTTTTTAAAGGTTTTATTTATTTATTCATGAGAGACATAGAGAGAGAGAGAGAGAGAGGCAGAGACACAGGCAGAGAGAGAAGTAGGTTCCATGCAGGGAACCTGATGCGAGACTCGATCCCGGGACTCAATCCTGGGACTCCATCCCGGGACTCCAGGATCAGGCCCTGGGCTGAAGGCAGGCGCTAAACCACTGAGCCACCCAGGGATCCCCTATTCATGGGTATGTTAATGAAAACTTGGAAAGAAGCATATTAGGGGAAATTGAACCTGCCTCCTAAAGTTCTGAAAATTTTTCTCTTTAATTTTCTCGTTGCCCACAAAACAAAGAAGTACTTCCCCCCCTGTAATTTCTCTGTGATATAGCAGAGTTTCCTTGTACTTTTGTTGCCACAAAAATGCATTAGTCCATTTCATCTCTTTTCCTCTTCCACAAATACTTGTGCCACTCTAAGCATTTTCTCCTCTTTTTTAAACTACACAGGTACGTAGATGTTAGTATTGTCTCTTTTTAAGCTTGCTATAGTTAAGTGTATGCCAGGCTCAGCCAGAGAGAATCTCATGGAACGGCCTTTTCAAGTAAGATAACATATAACTGGCTGTATGCAATTCACATTAACATGATTAGTAATGTAACCTTTTTCCTGAAAAGAAGGAAGACTTCAAAACCAAATACTTTAAATTACATATATATATGTAATTTTTAATTATGTATTACAAATATATATGTAATTATATATATATATAATTTGGATATATGGATATATCTGTGAATATATCATGGATATAGATAGAGCCACAAATATTTTGAAATAACATGTTTTAAAATTTTTTATTTAAGTTCAATTTAATTAACATATACTATATTAGTTTCAGAGGTAGAATTTAGTAATTCTTCAGTTGTATATGGCACCCGTGGTCATTGCATCAAATGCCCTCTTTAATGCCCATCCCCCAGTTAGCCCACTGCCCCCTCCAGTAATCCTGTTTGTTTCCCAGAGTTAAGGGTCTCTTATGGTTTTCCTCCTTTCTGTTTTTATCTTATTTTATTTTTCTTTCCCTTCCCTGATGTTCATCTGTTTCTTAAATTTCACATATCAGTGAAATCATATGGTTCAAAATAACATTTTTAACATTTAACAATATAAATCTTCATCGAATTCTTTAAATTTTCTCATCTATTATATAAAAATGTTATGTTATCTATATGCTTCTCTGCTAGCTCTAAATTTCCCTTTTGAGCCTTAGTAAAGTAGAATTTGGTGGATTTTTAAAAAGCAGTTTGGGTCACAAACTTGCACATTTTTTTTTCTGGGAAAAAATTTATAACAATTAGCATGTCTATTCTTTAGAATTTTGAGTCATTCCAAACTGCGCATGATTCATTGCTTGTTCATTTTTAGTTCACTCTGGACGAAAAATTCACAAGATACAAGATGATGTCTAGGGAGACATCATCCTAGAATATATTTTAGTCTTCAAAGATTTGAGCTCTGTTTCCGATAATAAGAATATTATACATTAATGATTAAGTAGAATTTTGTAGGAAAAGAATAGATGGGCTTTTAATCAACATAACTTGAAGTCTTTTTTTTTTTTTAAGGTTTTATTTATTTATTCATGAGAGACACACAGAGAGAGGCAGAGACACAGGGAGAGGGAGAAGCAGGCTCCATGCAGGGACCCTGATGTGGGACTCGATCCCAGGATTCCGGGGTCACACCCTGGGCCAAAGGCAGACGCTCAACCACTGAGCCATCAGGTGCCCCCACAATTTGAAGTCTTAACAGTGTATCTCAATGGGATATATACAGGCCACTTTTTTAAGTTAGGAAAGGATTTATTTTTTACAAATTATTCATGATTTAAAACGATGAGACATATGATGAGTATCTTTCTGTGCAAGAGCATAAATTAAGCCACTGATTCATGATAAGAAGGGAGACCTTTCAAATTGAACATCGATATGAAGCTGTGGCAACTAGAATAATTGTGTCTTATTGTTAGTTTGAAGCCTTGCTCAGAAAGAACAACTTTATTCCTGATTTCCTCTCTGCCAGGTTTGTCTGCTACTATTTCGCAGACATCCATGGCTATTATATTTTTTCAACGACTCTTCTGTGGGGAAAGTGTGAGAAGCGAAGACACAACTCCTAGGGATTGAGAAGTAGCTAGGAACTATGATCCGTAGTGCAAATCTTCTGCAATAGTGGGGATAGGTTAAAAAAAAGAATCAACATTTATTGAGTTTTCTTACTGTGTACTTGGCATCATGCCAAATTGACACCAATATAATGTATGAAGCAATTCATGAAGACAGTTGCAGAACTACCCTTTGGTCCTTGTCTCTCAATTAAATCTGTGCTCTCCTCGTGTCTCTCTTTCGATCCTTTGAAAATTGCAATAATTTCTTTTTCTTCTCACTAGCCAAGATTTTTGTCCTATGTCCCCAGGTTAATTTCACTTCAAGTACAAAATTAAGTTATAATATCGTCCCAATGCCTTTTCGATCTAAACAGACTGCTGCCACATTACCCTTATCACACTCTCTTACTCCCTGTGAATGGAATGTACCAGACCATTTTCTCTGAGAACCTCTGGTTGAATTACAATCACACAAGCTGCAATGAATGCTGCCATCTCCTGGTACCTTTTGAAGAGATGAAATCTGGTAAGCAAAGACTTCGCACTTGGTTCTCATGCTATTTGCCACTAACTACACTCCTCAGACATGGCCCTTCATGTATTTATTCTCTGCTTGCTTAGAGTCATCCATGTTGGGGTGCTTATGGGAAAACAAAAAGATCTTGGGTTGGGACATCTGTTCTCCTAGTATGTTCAACCTGATGGAACTTGAAAACCTAGTTGGTGACTCTATTTTACCATTTAATATGTATCAGGGATAGCACTCGATGCTCCTGAAAAAAAGTGAAATTTTTGATGAGTACAAGATTTACGCTGTTTATACTATACATAGAAGTTTGAGGTAGAAGCCATGACTTTAATTTGAAGCACTTGGCCATACCAAGCCAAAATTAACTGAAGATTTTCTTGCCATGTTACTATGCATATTTGCTTTAAATTTAATTGATATGCTCAATTAATTAATTCATAAGATTAATTGATTACTGCAATGCTTGCAATAATGTAGTTGCTAGTAAATTATGCCATGCATATGAAAAATTTAAAAATTTTATCACTAGTTAATTCAAAATAAACCAACGCTGGTTCATTGGATTAAATTGCCACAGTGATTTTCAACATGTAAACAGTCTGGCTGAATTCCTAAAAATATGTCTGGAAAAAGTTAACACAAGCAAGGAACACATTAATTCATTTTGACCTGTGAATTAAGAAAGCTCATTTATTTATTGACTGATGAAAAGTCTTTCAGTCCATGTTCCTTTTGTTCTTTTTGGGGAACAGTCAAAAGTAGCTTTATCAAAGGCACCTAAACCTTAAAAAAATTTATTTTTTAAAAAATGAACCTATTAAACAGTAACATAAAGAAATATGTATGTAAAATAACTATTTTTCCAAACTAATTTCTCCAAAACAACATTCAATGCACTGAAGACATTATTTTACATTTTTGCATGTCTCTTTAATGCCTGGCTTAATGAACATGACTGAATTTTCATATCTACTTTTACTTTCAATCTGTTGAAATATGTTGTTTCTAAGGCACTTTTTGGTTTAGTTATTGTTGAATGCCTAATAATCACCACAAAGCCTAGCACATACTAAGCTCTGTAATGCTAATGAAATGAATAATTCCCAGCCTCTTCATTTGTAAAGGTTCCTGAATTCTTTATTATTTTTTAAAGATTTTATTTATTCATTCATGAGACACACACAGAGAGAGAGAGAGAGAAAGAGAGAGAGGCAGAGACATAGGCAGAGGGAGAAGCAGGCTCCTTGTTGGGGAGCCTGATGCGGGACTTGATCCTAGGACCACCACGGGATCATGCCTTGAGCCAAAGGCAGACACTCAAGGACTAAGCCACCCAGGTGGCCCAAGGTGCCTGAATTCTTTACATTAATTTATAAAATTCTCTTTAAACTTATCAATGGATATTGCCATTGCCATAAGCAGGGTCACACTCTTCAATTGTTACTGGTCAGAGTGTGTTTTGGGGGTCAGCAGTACTGGTATCACTCAGGAACTTATGAGAAAGGCTGAATGTCAGACTCTACCCCAGATCTACAGAATCAGAAGCTGCATTTTAACAAGATGCCCCAAGCAATTCCTGTACCTGTTAGAGTCTGAGAAGCACTGCTTTGAAGCATCTTTGCTGCCTTTATCATTTCTGTGTGGCTATAGAATTCATTCTTCCATAGCTTGCTGTTTTCCTAAATAAAATTCTTTTATGACTAGACTTTGTACTACTTTCTAATTGAGTGTATGCAAAATAAGTTTTCACATCTTTGTTTCTTTTCTAAGGGTGGTCAAGCTTAGAAACTGTGAATTCCTACTGCTGAGCTGTGAGTCAGGGGGCTTTCTATAAGGGAAACTCCCTTCTAGGACCATCTGATTAAAATTTTTAAATGATTGGACCAGTGGGTGGCTATGAAGATATTGCTGCTTATGTAGTTTTCTTCCATAAAAGAATGTTTGTTTAGTATGGTATAGACCTGGCACAAATTTAAGGGAAGACTTCCTGCTTCAAATTATTTTAACAGCTCCTGAAGGAGAAAGTAATCATCACAAGTCATTTAGGTCTTTTTCTTTTTCTTTTTCTTTAGGCTTTCTTCCCTGGCTGAGATTGGCTATGTGTAAATTTATGGAGGAGGTTGGGCCACCAATTTGTAAATTATTTGCTTTTCACTTAATTAACTCAACAACTTAGTTTTTATTAGAAAGGCAACTTTGGCTGATTTTTTTTTTTTTAAGATTTTACTTATTTATTCATGAGAGACACAAAAAGAAAGGCAGAGACATAGGCAGAGGGAAAAGCAGGCTCCCTGCGGGAAGCCGGATGCGGGACTCAACCCCAGACTCCAGGATCATGCCCTGGAAGGCAGATGCTCAACCACTGAGCCACCCAGGTGCCCAACTTCATCTGATTTTAATCTGCCTGAAGTTACTAAGATTTTTAGTATAGTAAAGCACTTACAGTAGTTGTTCTTTTACTTTTCAATGTAATGAGATGCTTCTCTTAAGTTTATACATTTAAAGTCAGCTCCAGTAGACAAAGTAAGCTGTACCAGTGCCAGCTGCAGTTTGCCTGGGGCCAGGCCATCTTTTTCCTGATAAGAGGTCTGTATGCAAGTCTGGAAACCTGTGGCAAGAGAAAGAAAACATATTTAGAAAAAATGAACTGCTAACACATGTGCAGGTCTCTTCCTGGTACTTAATCACTCTTTGTAGAAATGATCCGTGTACTAGTAGGTGGTTAAGGATCCTGGAAAGAGCCTGGGACTTTAGAGTCAGACAGATCCAAGCCTGGTGGGACATCGTGGGTCTTCTCAGAAAAAAAAAATTTTTTTTTAAGTTAACAGTGGTAGGTTTGAGCTGTGGTTTAATGGTGTTAAAAAACAAAATTTAGAGATGCCTGGGCGGCTCAGTGGTTGAGCATCTGCCTTTGGCTCAGGGCGTGGTCCCGGAGACCCAGGATCTAATTCCGGATCGAGCTCCCTGAAAAAAACAAAATTCAGTCGAGTAAATTTGAAGTCTAATTGGCTTTATTAAATAATATGTGAATTGGGCAGCATCCCCTCTAGTAGGTAGAGGGGAAGTTCTGGAAGGAGTTGTACAAAATGGAAGATTTTTAATAGAAAAGAGGTGTGGCAAGAAAATTCCTAGCAGAAGAAAAGGATTGTCTTGCAAGTGCTCAATGTAGGTGAGCGCATGAATGAAATAGTGTCTAGGTGCTTGCTAACAGTTCAGGCACCACCCACTCATGTTTTCTCACTTAATCCTGGCAATACCCTTATGATGCAGCAATAATTAACTCAATTGTTCCAGACAATGTTCTAGACTCTTTATGTGTATTAACTCATCTGTTGCTTGTAACAATTGTTTGATTCTTGAAAATAGGTACTACTGTTATAATTTTCATTCACATATAAGGAAATTAAAGCACAAAAGGGTGAAATAAATTGCTCAAGCCATGTTCATAGAGAATCAATTTCTACTGATTGATTTTGAACCAGTTTGACTCCAATGTCCGTGCTCTCAACTACCATGATAAAGTTGTTCATCAATTTTCCCATTTTGTGAGTGAGCAAGTTGAGTGTGAGTTTCGTTAGAATCACACATCTATAAATTGCTAAAGCAGGGAATTGAGTGTGAGTTGCCCACCTATAGGCTAGGGTTTTTTCCATTACAGCACATTTCTAGACATTTCATTATGACCCCAGAGGCAGAGATTTCCAAGAAGAACCTATTTAAATCTCCATTGCCAAAAAGGCCAAGAAGATTCACCATCTGCAGCATAGTCAAAGCAAAATAAAGCTTTCCTGCATTTCAACAAAGCCCCTGTTATGTATAAATCTGTAATATTCTTTGTGGCTCCAGTCAACGCATTTTAAAAAAAAAATATAGAAAGATGTTGTAGAAGGTCCAAGAACTACCTGGAAAAAGGATGATGGAATTGCTGTGTATGGGCATCTTAGCAAATGAGGATGCTTCAGTCTAGGAGAACAAACCTGACCATGTGTAACATTTAAGAATTACAAAATGTACGACCAACTTTTAAAACAAATGACAAAATACTATTGAAGCTTGAATAATTTAAGTCTTGAGAGTTTAGTCTAAATAAAAAGTTTCAGGTATTGGATTATTCTACACTAATAGAAGTAACTAGACCAATTGGGATAAATACATGAATGTGTGTTTTTAAAGGTTTGATCAGTTAAGGGACACATATCCCTAATGTGTAATTGAGGAAATTTGGCATTATTATTTATCTCTTATTCTTGAGACATCCAAGAGCTTGGTGGCAGGAACCAGAGAGGCCTAGGTTTGAGTCTTAGTTCTGCCTCTTGTTATATGACCCTGGGCAAAATTCTTAACCTCTTAGTTCATCAGTTTTCTCATCTGTACAATGGGACACTGGTGATCCTCACTTTGAATTAATTTTGAATTGAATTATACTCATTGAATTTAAACACATGAAAAGTGTAAAAACAGAGATTGGTACATTGCCAGGGCTCAGTGATTGTTGGCTAACATTATTAGCCATTGTCAATGCACAAGATGGCATGAACTACTTGTCTTTTGTCCCAGTCAGACTAGTCTCGGTTTTAGGAAGATAATGCAGAAGTATCTCAGTAAAAAACAAGATCTTTTGTTCTTCCATACACAAAAGTTTCATGTGAAACCCTCTAGTGATATGTGAGGTTTGTCTGTGGAGGGTAGAGTCCATGTCCTAACTGTTTCCAACTGTTTGCATATTGTCTCGGAGCTCTGAAGATCTTAAATCTGACAAGGATACTAAGAGTTTTCTTATTAAACCTGCATCTTCTGTGTTGCTTCAACTTGACTACATATTAGGCATGTGGGAAGGATGTTGAATGAAGAGAATGACTGGGTAAATACCTAGTGAATGGTTCAGTGATTGGGGAGAAAACTCCCATGAACAATGAATTCTGGCCAAGATGTTACCTTGTTCTTGATTGAGTCAGAAAGAAAAAAGTCATGCAGAATATGAATGCTAGGAAGCTAATCCTCCTGTGTGTGGCAGTGGTCTAGGTTTTAGTGGAACAAGTGGTTAGAAATTAGAAACCATCTTATCTGAAATAATTTCCAGTGTACACTTATAAGAATGTGTGACCTCTGTTATATGCTTGTTGGCCACAATTCCAAAAAAGCTTCAAAAGCACTGCCAGTTTAATGAGGGAAACATTCAATTTTGTTAATAAAACAAAGATTGTGCTTAGATATTTTTCTTTTCCAGGATGACTAAAGAATTTTAGATATTTACATATATTAAGAAGTAGTCAAAAGGAAATGCTGTTAAAAAACTGGAGAAACTTTTACACTCATGCATTTGTAGTGTAAGCAGTTTCATTTTTTTAAAAGAGCCATTGATACTTTGTAACAAGAACCATAAAAAATTTCATGCATGTCTCCTGGAATCCATTATTGGGAATTTTAAAAAAGATTTTATTTATTTATTCATGAGAGACACACAGAGAGAGGCAGAGACATAGGCAGAGGAACCTGATGTGGGACTTGATCCCAGGACCCCAGGATCACAATCTGAGCCAAAGGCAGATGCTCAACCAATGGGCCACCCAGGTGCCCCGGGAATTTGTTTTAATCAAGTAATTGTCTTTCTGTCTTTTGATAAAGACTCTCTTCGATCAAACGTTAGTAAGGCTCCTCTGAGCATTCTTTTCAACTAAGACCTTAACCTTGGCCTTCCTTGTCTGTCTTGTCCTAGCTGGGCCTGCTTTAGATTACTTTAGCAAGAATTCCCCCACCCTTGATATCTGACCAAGTTCCTTATCCCCACCTTCAAAGTCTAAGTCCTTGGTTGGCTTTAGCAAGATTCATGTGAAGTCAGTTTAGCAAGAATCCCCCCCATCTCTGATGGCTCCTCTTGCTGATTTCCCATCCACTGACCTCCTCATTTTGCTTCTTGGCTCTACATTCCCATTTGTCCTTGCTGTATTTGGAATTTAGCCTAATCTTTCCTTCTTATTGCAGTACTTTTATTGTAATATCATAATATAATATAATACTCTATTATAATAGAGTGAACAAATTCTTTACTATTTTAACATGTATCAGAATAATTTGTTTTTAACTGATTCACTCTATCATCTATCTATGTATCTATCTATGTATCTATCTACCTATCATCATCATCATCTATCTTGTTAGAGTAGAGAATTGGAAACAGCCTTAATATTTAATAGTAGTGGGTTGACTAAATAAATTCAAAAACAAAATCTTTGCAACAGCATGCTGGCATTAATAAATAAATAATTGCCAACACTCATAGAATACCATTGTTCACACTGAATTAAGTGCTTTATCTGCTGGCCTCCAAAAGAAATTACAAGTCACCAGGAACCTAAAGCAGCAGTGCTGCTCTTCATCTTGCATCCTTTGCTTCATTATTCTCTTCAGCAGCAGCTTCCTCGTCTCCTCAGATCTTAGAGCAGAAAACATGGCCGCTGCCCAGCTGCTCACGTTTTTAGAAAGGAGCAGACCCTTCGCCTTTCCCATCCAGAAGGGAGCAATATCAGAAGAAACAATTCTGCCCTTTTTTCTATTCCTGTGGCATGTTCCTGCTCATAGGAGGAGGACTAGACTATATTACTGGTGACATGGAACCATGACTGGTATACAATTGAGTTTTCTTTCTTTCTTTTTTTTTTAATAATAAATTTATTTTTTATTGGTGTTCAATTTACCAACATACAGAATAACACCCAGTGCTCATCCCGTCAAGTGCCCCCCTCAGCGCCCGTCACCCATTCACCCCCACCCCCGCCCCCCTTCCCCTTCCACCACCCCTAGTTCATTTCCCAGAGTTAGGAGTCTTCATGTTCTGTCTCCCTTTCTGATATTTCCCACACCTTTCTTCTCCCTTCCCTTATATTCCCTTTCACTATTATTTATATTCCCCAAATGAATGAGAACATATAATGTTTGTCCTTCTCCGACTGACTTACTTCACTCAACATAATACCCTCCAGTTCCATCCACGTTGAAGCAAATGGTGGGTATTTGTCATTTCTAATGGCTGAGGAATATTCCATTGTATACATAGACCACATCTTCTTTATCCATTCATCTTTCGATGGACACCGAGGCTCCTTCCACAGTTTGGCTATTGTGGACATTGCTGCTAGAAACATCGGGGTGCAGGTGTCCCGGCGTTTCACTGCATCTGTATCTTTGGGGTAAATCCCCAGGAGTGCAATTGCTGGGTCGTAGGGCAGATCTATTTTTAACTCTTTGAGGAACCTCCACACAGTTTTCCAGAGTGGCTGCAACAGTTCACATTCCCACCAACAGTGTAAGAGGGTTCCCTTTTCTCTGCATCTTCTCCAACATTTGTGGTTTCCTGCCTTGTTAATTTTCCCCTTTCTCACTGGTGTGAGGTGGGATCTCATTGTGGTTTGGATTTGTATTTCCCTGATGGCAAGTGATGCAGAGCATTTTCTCATGTGCCTGTTGGCCATGTCTATGTCTTCCTCTGTGAGATTTCTGTTCATGTCTTTTGCCCATTTCACGATTGGATTGTTTGTTTCTTTGCTGTTGAGTTTAATAAGTTCTTTATAGATCTTGGAAACTAGCCCTTTATCTGATACGTCTTTTGCAAATCTCTTCTCCCATTCTGTAGGTTGTCTTTTAGTTTTGTTGATTGTATCCTTTGCTGTGCAAAAGCTTCTTATCTTGATGAAGTCCCAATAGTTCATTTTTGCTTTTGTTTCTTTTGCCTTCGTGGATGTATCTTGCAAGAAGTTACTGTGGCCGAGTTCAATAAGGGTGTTGCCTGTGTTCTTCTCTAGGATTTTGATGGAATCTTGTTTCATATTTAGATCTTTCATCCATTTTGAGTTTATCTTTGTGTATGGTGAAAGAGAGTGGTCTAGTTTCATTCTTCTGCATGTGGATGTCCAATTTTCCCAGCACCATTTATTGAAGAGACTGTCTTTCTTCCAGTGGATAGACTTTCCTCCTTTATTGATTATTAGTTGACCATAAAGTTCAGGGTCCACTTCTGGGTTCTCTATTCTGTTCCATTGATCTATGTGTCTGTTTTTGTGCCAGTCCACACTGTCTTGATGACCACAGCTTTGTAGTACAACCTGAAATCTGGCATTGTGATGCCCCCAGATATGGTTTTCTTTTTTAAAATTCCCCTGGCTATTCGGGGTCTTTTCTGATTCCACACAAATCTTAAAATAAGTTGTTCTAACTCTCTGAAGAAAGTCCATGGTATTTTGATAGGGATTGCATTAAACGTGTAAATTGCCCTGGGTAACATTGACATTTTCACAATATTAATTCTGCCAATCCATGAGCATGGAATATTTTTCCATCTCTTTGTGTCTTCCTCGATTTCTTTCAGAAGTGTTCTATAGTTTTTAGGGTATAGATCCTTTACCTCTTTAGTTAGGTTTATTCCTAGGTATCTTATGCTTTTGGGTGCAATCGTAAATGGGATTGACTCCTTAATTTCTCTTTCTTCAGTCTCATTGTTAGTGTATAGAAATGCCACTGATTTCTGGGCATTGATTTTGTATCCTGCCACGCTACCAAATAGCTGTATGAGTTCTAGCAATCTTGGGGTGGAGGCTTTTGGGTTTTTTATGTAGAGTATCATGTCATCGGCAAAGAGAGAGAGTTTGACTTCTTCTTTGCCAATTTGAATGCCTTTAATGTCTTTTTGTTGTCTGATTGCTGAGGCTAGGACTTCCAGTACTATGTTGAATAGCAGTGGTGAGAGTGGACATCCCTGTCTTGTTCCTGATCTTAGGGGAAAGGCTCCCAGTGCTTCCCCATTGAGAATGATATTTGCTGTGGGCTTTTCGTAGATGGCTTTTAAGAGGTCGAGGAATGGGGATCCCTGGGTGGCGCAGTGGTTTGGCGCCTGCCTTTGGCCCAGGGCGTGGTCCTGGAGACCCAGGATCGAATCCCAAGTCGGGCTCCCGGTGCAAGGAGCCTGCCTCTCCGTCTGCCTGTCTCTCTCTCTCTCTCTCTCTCTGTGTGACTATCATAAATAAAAAAAAAAATCAAAAAAGATGTCGAGGAATGTTCCCTCTATCCCTACACTCTGAAGAGTTTTGATCAGGAATGGATGCTGTATTTTGTCAAATGCTTTCTCTGCATCTAATGAGAGGATCATATGGTTCTTGGTTTTTCTCTTGCTGATATGATGAATCACATTGATTGTTTTACGAGTGTTGAACCAGCCTTGTGTCCCGGGGATAAATCCGACTTGGTCATGGTGAATAATTTTCTTAATGTATTGTTGGATACTATTGGCCAGTATCTTGTTGAGAATTTCTGCATCCATGTTCATCAGGGATATTGGTCTGTAATTCTCCTTTTTGGTGGGGTCTTTGTCTGGTTTTGGAATTAAGGTGATGCTGGCCTCATAGAATGAATTTGGAAGTACTCCATCTCTTTCTATCTTTCCAAACAGTTTTAGTAGAATAGGTATGATTTCTTCTTTAAACGTTTGATAGAATTCCCCAGGGAAGCCATCTGGCCCTGGGCTTTTGTGTCTTGGGAGGTTTTTGATGACTGCTTCAATTTCCTCCCTGGTTATTGGCCTGTTCAGGTTTTCTATTTCTTCCTGTTCCAGTTTTGGTAGTTTGTGGCTTTCCAGGAATGCGTCCATTTCTCCTAGATTGCATAATTTATTGGCATATAGCTGTTCATAATATGTTTTTAAAATCGTTTGTATTTCCTTGGTGTTGGTAGTGATCTCTCCTTTCTCATTCATGATTTTATTAATTTGAGTCTTCTCTCTCTTCTTTTTAATAAGGCTGGCTAATGGTTTATCTATCTTATTAATTCTTTCAAAGAACCAACTCCTGGTTCTGTTGATCTGTTCCACAGTTCTTCTGGTCTCGATTTTGTTGAGTTCTGCTCGAATCTTTATTAACTCTCTTCTTCTGCTGGGTGTAGGATCTATTTGCTGTTTTTTCTCTAGCTCCTTTATGTGTAAGGTTAGCCTTTGTATTTGAGTTCTTTCCAGTTTTTGAATGGATGCTTGTATTGCGATGTATTTCCCCCTTAGGACTGCTTTTGCTACATCCCAAAGATTTTGAACGGTTGTATCTTCATTCTCATTAGTTTCCATGAATCTTTTTAATTCTTCCTTAATTTCCTGATTGACACTTTCATCTTTTAGCAGGATGGTCCTTAACCTCCACTGTTTGAGGTCCTTCCAAACTTCTTGTGATTTAGTTCTAATTTCAAGGCATTATGGTCTGAGAATATGCAGGGGACGATCCCAATATTTTGGTATCAGTTCAGACCTGATTTGTGACCCAGTATGTGGTCTATTCTGGAGAAAGTTCCATGTGCACTTGAGACGAATGTGTATTCAGTTGAGTTTGGATGTACAGTTTTGTAGATATCTGTGAAATCCATCTGGTCCAGTGTATCATTTAAACCTCTCGTTTCTTTGGAGATGTTGTGCTTAGAAGACCTATCGAGTATAGAAAGAGCTAGATTGAAGTCACCAAGTATAAGTGTATTATTATCTAAGTATTTCTTCACTTTGGTTATTAATTGATTTACGTATTTGGCAGTTCCCACATTCGGGGCATATATATTGAGGATTGTTAAGTCCTCTTGTTGGATAGATCCTTTAAGTATGATATAGTGTCCCTCTTCATCTCTCACTACAGTCTTCGGGGTAAATTTTAGTTTATCTGATATAAGAATGGCTACCCCTGCTTTCTTTTGAGGACCATTCGAATGGTAAATGGTTCTCCAACCTTTTATTTTCAGGCTGTAGGTGACCTTCTGTCTAAAATGAGTCTCTTGTAGACAGCAAATAGATGGGTCCTGCTTTTTTATCCAGTCTGAAACCCTGTGCCTTTTGATGGGGTCATTAAGCCCGTTCACGTTCAGAGTTACTATTGAGAGATATGAATTTAGTGTCATCATGATATCTATTCAGTCCTTGTTTTTGTGGATTGTTCCACTGACCTTCTTCTTAAAGGGGAATTTTAAGAGTCCCCCTTAAAATTTCTTGCAGAGCTGGTTTGGAGGTCACATATTCTTTCAATTCCTGCCTGTCTTGGAAGCTCTTTATCTCTCCTTCCATTTTTTTTTTTTTCTCCTTCCATTTTGAATGAGAGCCTTGCTGGATAAAGTATTCTTGGTTGCATGTTCTTCTCATTTAGGACCTGAATATATCCTGCCAGCCCTTTCTGGCCTGCCAGGTCTCTGTGGAGAGGTCTGCTGTTACCCTAATACTCCTCCCCATAAAAGTCAGGGATTTCTTGTCTCTTGCTGCTTTAAGGATCTCCTCTTTATTTTTGGAATTTGCAAGCTTAACTATTAGATGTTGAGGCATTGAACGGTTTTTATTGATTTTAGGGGGGGATCTCTCTATTTCCTGGATCTGAATGCCTATTTCCCTTCCCAGATTAGGAAAGTTTTCAGCCATGATTTGTTCAAATACATATTCTGGCCCTCTATCCCTTTCGGCGCCCTCGGGAACCCCAATTAAACATAGGTTTTTCTTCCTCAGGCTGTTGTTTATTTCCCTTAATCTATCCTCATGGTCTTTTAATTGTTTGTCTCTTTTTTCCTCAGTTTCCCTCTTTGCCATCAACTTGTCTTCTATGTCACTCACTCGTTCTTCCACCTCGTTAACCCTCATCGTTAGGACTTCTAGTTTGGATTGCATCTCATTCAATTGATTTTTAATTTCTGCCTGATTAGATCTAAATTCTGCAGTCATGAAGTCTCTTGTGTCCTTTATGCTTTTTGTAGAGCCACCAGTAGCTGTATAATAGTGCTTCTGAATTGGCTTTCTGACATTGAATTGTTTTTGTTTTTGTTTTTTTTTTTTGTTTTAAAGTGTATAATTTAGTGGCATTGAGTTCATTCACAATGTTGTACAACCACCACCACTATCGAGTTCCAAACATTTTCATCACTCAAGAAGAAAACCCCTTACCCAGTAATAGTCACTCTCCATTTCCCTTCCCCCTCAGCCCCTGGCAAACACCAATCTGCTTCCAGTCTCTGTGGCTTTGCCTATTCTGTGTATCTTATGTAAATGGAATCATACAATATGTGCTCTGTTGTGTCTGGCTTCTTTCACTCAGGATAATATTTTTGAGATTCATCCACATTGTAGACCATTGCTGTACCCTACTGTCCTCATTCTTTTTTTTTTATTTTTATTTTTTTAATTTATTTTTTATTGGTGTTCAATTTACTAACATACAGAATAACCTCCAGTGCCCGTCACCCATTCACTCCCACCCCCCAGCCTCCTCCCCTTCTACCACCCCTAGTTCATTTCCCAGAGTTAGCAGTCTTTACGTTCTGTCTCCCTTTCTGATATTTCCCACACATTTCTTCCCCCTTCCCTTATATTCCCTTTCACTATTATTTATATTCCCCAAATGAATGAGAACATATAATGTTTGTCCTTCTCCGACTGGCTTACTTCACTCAGCATAATACCCTCCAGTTCCATCCACGTTGAAGCAAATGGTGGGTATTTGTCATTTCTAATAGCTGAGTAATATTCCATTGTATACATAAACCACATCTTCTTTATCCATTCATCTTTCGTTGGACACCGAGGCTCCTTCCACAGTTTGGCTATCGTGGCCATTGCTGCTATAAACATCAGGGTGCAGGTGTCCCGGCGTTTCATTGCATTCTGACATTGAATTGTAATCCAGATTTTGTAACTCTGTGGGAGAGAGGAGTGTTTCTGATTCTTTCTTTTGAGGTGAGGTTTTCCTTCTAGTCATTTTGCTCAGTGCAGAATGGTCAAAAACAAGTTGTATTGGGAAAAGGAGAAAAAGAGACGAGAGAAAGGAAAGAAAAGAGAAAAAGAAAAAAGAAAAAAGGAAGAAAAAAGAAAAAAAGAGAAAGAAAAAGAAAGAAAGGAAAAAAAGGGTGGGGGAAGCAATCAGAAATCAAAAAAAAAAAAAAAAAAAAAAAAAAAAACCACGGGGGAGTATCTTCTGATTCTGTGTACTTTAAGTCCCTTGACTTCCCTAGGAACTTGTCCGTCTAGCTGGTCTTCTGGGGGAGGGGCCTGTTGTGCTGATTTTCAGGTGTTAGCACTTGGGGGAGACACTTGAGTTTTCTTAACCAGCAGTGAGATCATGGCTTTAGAATGTGGGTAGCAATATTTTGTCTCTGGTCTCTTATGGACCTCTGTTGACACTTGTCCTTTGTCTCCTGGAAGTAAGGAGGCCAGACAAATCATATCTGCAGCAGGCCGTTTGAGTTCTAAGCCTGCTAATGGGTGAGTAGATCAAGTGAAGCTGCTCTGTGGGGCCAGAGATCTCATTTCAGGAAGGGCCTCAGCTGAAAATTGTGTGCCCCATTATATTACCCAACTCTCTGCTTGGGGATTATTTGGTTTTACCTGACCTCTAATGCCTGGCCAGTACTTTGTTCTCTAACTGGATACTTTGAATATTTGTCAGATTTTAGAAACCAGAGGTAAGAAAGCAGTGGTGTGCCAGTAAACCGACTTTTGGTGGGGGAGGGGAAGAAAGGGCTGGATTTGTAGCAGTTGCTGATGTTTGTAATGTAAATGGTCCATCACGGTATATTTCCAGCTCCCAACAGGCTGCTGGACACAATTTCTGAGTGTTTAACTATCAGCCCTGTGAATGTGCTCTAGAACCACATGGGAAGGAGGACACCCATTAAGCTTCATCCTGTGTGATTTACCACAGTGAGGGAACAACTTTTTCTCATTCTGTTTCCCAAATTCTGGGGAAAATTCTTAGTGACCCAGCTTGTCTATCAGGCTTCTGTCCCTGTGGCCAAGGGACCATGACTACATAGTAGAAGTAAGCATGGTTGCTGGAAGTCTCTGCAATGGATCAGAGAGGCAATTGGGAGTCAGTGTGTGCTGGGATAACATCCCACTCTTAGTTTGGGTCTCTCCAAAGCAGAACTTGAGACAAAGGCTTATGTACTTAGGTATACTTAGTACATCTAAGTTTATCTTAGAAATAGGGCCCCATAAAGCCAAACTACAGAACCAATAGGGAAAGGGAGAAAGACAAAATAAAGATAAATTACTAAGTTTACAAATCTAACCCTTCTGCTAATATTGAGTTATAAAAGGGCAATCTCCTCAAATAATACATGATGAGAGATGAGCTGGGGTTGCCCCAGGCCATCACTGGAGCTTGAGAACAAATCCAGTGCAGATGAGGGGAGAGCTAAGAGAGGAGCACAAGCCAATCCATAACAAAGATCACATCATAATCACGTTGTCTGTTAGTGTCTTCGCCAAGAAGTTGTTGCCTCCTTGAGGTCAGGGCTTATGCATTTTATTTAGCTTGTATCCCCACACCTAATAGAGCACCTGGCACAGGGTAGAAGTTCAGTACATGTTAGACTGAAGGAATAAATCTATAATGGTAATTTGGCATTGTTAGTATTGGTCCTTTTAAGTCTCTTAATGCTTTTATTTTATTTTATTTTATTTTATTTTATTTTATTTTATTTTATTTTATTTCATTTTATTTTATGTAGGCCCCAGGCCCAATATGGAGCTTGAACTTATGATCCTGAGTTCAAGAGTCACATGGTCCACTGACTAAGCCAGCCAGTCACTCCTGTTAATGCTTTCTTAAAGAATTTATGTGGGCTGATTTTTTTTTTTTTTTTACTGCAGACAGGAAAAGCAGATGACAATTTATAAGAAAATCCGATGAAATACATTCACTCAGGAAAAAAAAGAGATGGTTAGACCAGAAAGTTAACATTTATTTAAAGATTTCCTATCAAAAGTACATCTCTTTAGAACATTTTTTTCTTTCTGATTATAATAGATCTAAAAGGTTAGTAAGATATAGTCATAATTGATTGATTTTGAACTGTAACTAATATAATGGAAATTTTTTTTCTGTTTTTATTTGTATGGACAAAGTTATGGAAAAGAAAATGCTATGATGTTGATAATATTCTATCTTGCTTAGTCCTAAAAGAGAGTTATCATGGGGGTACCTGAATGGCTCAGTCAGTTGAGCATCCAGCTCTTGATTTTAACTCAGGTCCTGATCTCTGGGTCCTAAGATCGAGCCCTGTGTCAGGCTCCTCAGTTGGAGACTCTGCTTGGAATTCTCTCTCTCCCTCTCCCTCTGCTTCTCTCCCTGCTCTCATGAACACACACACACTTTATCTCTCAAATAAATAAATAAATAAATAAATAAATAAATAAATAAAATCTTAAAAAAGTTATCATGAACAATTACAATCTTATAGATTAGAAACTCACAAAAGAAAAGCTTATTGCATATTTAAAAGTTGCATGGAGAGATCTTAAACGTTCTCATCACAAGAAAAAAATTGTAGCTATGTGTGGTGATGGATATTAATTAAAATTATTATAGTGATCATTTTGCAATGTATACAAATATCAGATAATTATGTTCTACACCTTAAACTAATATAAATTATATGTCAATTTATATCTCAATTAAAAAAAAGAAAAGCTCATTCTATAGCCCACTTCATCTCTTTATATTAAGACTATCCTACTTCATCCCTATTAATTGAAAAACTTTCTGATAGAGAATCTGTAAAGTTGGAAGTTCAGAAAGCCCACAACTATTCACTCATTCATAATTCTTTCTGCATATTTTGCAAATGATTTATTGAGGGAACATTTAAAGCAATCTTTATGTGAAAACTTAAAACTATATATGATCATCCAAATTGAACCATGAAGCCATTATCTGAGATGCTCACTTTTGGCAAGAAACTGGAGTGCTATCCAAATCTATTTCTCTAGAACATTTAGAACAATAGAAACAGATAAACAAAAAAAAGAATATATTTTATTTTTTTTAAAGATTTTATTTATTTATTCATGAGCAACACACACAGAGAGAGAGGCAGAGACACAGGCAGAGGAGAAGCAGGCTCCATGCAGGGAGCCTGATGTGGGACTTGATCCTGGGTCTCCAGGATCACGCCCTGGGCTGAAGGCAGGTGCTAAACCACTGAGTCACCCAGGGATCCCCTATATTTTAATAATAATATATTGAAGACCACAATAAATTTAAAGCAAGCTACAAACTTTATTTTCCTTTCATAACCCCAAATACCAGTTTTCATCAAGTCAAAATATTAGCAGCTAATAAATTTCAGTCCCTAAATAAACCTCTTTTAGACTAGTGTAAAAAATTAAAAAAAAAAACCCACTTTTTTAGTCAAAATTCCAGACTGAATCAAAAGAGGAAGAAAAATTATATCTTCCTTGCCTTTTAGTAAGGAGCAAACTAAGTTTGATAGAAAGAGTGCTTTATGATTCCCTCTTCCCAGATAAGGGGTCGAATGTCATAACTGACTTTTGTTAGGTCTGATGATGCCCCACTTTCTCTGGGTTTGTGAGTAGCTGTGTTAGTGTTTGGGTATAGTCTATTATGGAAGCCAAGTAGACTATTGATGGATGTATTCTAGGCATCTACAGAATTGGAATGAGTAAATAACTTCGCATTTCTAAAATGCTTGTCTTTATTTGTGAATATTCACTTATGTTTCCCATTCCAGGAGGCTTTTGAAAATAGTTTCATCTTGATTAATTCTCCTTAATATCATTTATGTTAGAGAAATTATTAAAATTTGAAAAAAATCAAATGTTATAATTCTTCAGTGTGAATTTGAGCTTATAATATTTTAAATGAATGAATCTCTCTAGCGAAAATGAAATATTTCACCTCCCAGACTATTTGTTCTATATGTAATCATTTTCATGATTTCCTATTATTTTTTTCTTGAAATTGTTAAAGCTTAAAATTTTTTTTTGTTGAAATACAGATAGCAAACATTATATTTTGAGTTTTATAGCAATGATATGCTAACTTTTGAACTACTTTCCAGATGTTTTTTAAACCATTAAAAAATTTATTTGTACTAAAATATCCTTTCTGTAATTAACCAAATTTTGTTACAGGGTTAGATTAGCATCTGGTCAGAGTGCAGGAAGGCGGCTTTAAAATCTAAAATCCTCTCTTGATTTATTAAGAAATCTTCTCCTCTCCCTTCCTTCTTCCTTCCTTTCTTCCCATCCTCCCTCCCTTCTCCTTTTCTGTCCCACCCTGTCTGTCTCTCTTTCTTTTTCTTTTTTAAAGATGATGATCTCAGTCTGGAATAAACATTCTTGCGAAACTGGCCAGGAATTTTGCCAAGCATAGGGTGTACACGTCAGCTGTTTTCTGGAAAATAATTACACCATGTGACAATGTCTGTGATTTTAATTAGTACTGAGGACTGCCTCCAAGACATTTCATCAAGCTGGTCTTTCTTACACAGGCAATGGCTTTTTAGTTCTTCAAGTGCTGATTAAGCAGATAGATGACATTTGACATTTCGTATAGGTGAACGAAATAATTGTTATAATTAATAAGCCAGAACTCACAGAAGCAACAAGCCACTCCTTAAGTATACAGAAGCTTAAAGACCTGCATCCTTGCAGTGTGGAGCTTAGTCAGTCATCTGGGGTCTGTTGTGTTTCCAGGACACTTACATATGTTTGTGTGTTAAATGTGTGAAGTCTTCATTCCAGGATCGGAACAAAGAGCCACCCTGTGAAACTGTATTGAGAACAGTGCATCCAGAAATTCACAAAACTGAAAACAATGTGTTTCCAATAGTGCTGAAGTGGGAAAGGGAAGCTTTGTTTCCTCTTTTCACAGCTGTTCCCCCCAAATCACTGCAAGATGACTAAAGATTAGGATGAGAAGTGTTCATCTGACAAGGAAAGCAAATGTATAGTCGTTATGCTGTGCCACACGGTATCAATGTGGTTTTGTAAAACACACGTATGTCTTCTCGGTGAATAAAGGTGACTGGTCAGTTTTAAAATGAGGCTTTGAGGAGGCTGGAAAGCCACACCCCTGTAGGTGAATATGATCTCCTGTTAGAGATGGTAATCCCAGATGGTAGGTGCTCTGGGAAGAGGAGATTTTCAGACTGGAACCAGACTGGCATAGGGTGGAGGAAGGAATTCCCTTCCTCTTCTGAGTCTCTTAGTCTAAGTCTAAATACATCAGAAGATCCTGGACTATGCCTGTGGGAGGCGGTTGCTGATCACTGAAGCGCTGGACCCCGATCCTGCCAGGCTTCAAGGAGTGCACATCTTTATGTGCAAGCTCTGTCATCCACATAAAGAGTCATCTTGGAGTGGCAGGTGTCAGAAGTGAATTTCCTAAGGAGAAATGAATCTATCAACTTGATATGGTCTTCATGCCTCTGCTGTTCTTTTTTGTGTGGCAATCCTTTGGCCACTTGGGAAGATCTGGATTTTATTTATATTAAGGAAAGAGACAAATTTTTGTACAAAGCGCCATGGCTTTGCTGGGTTCTTATGTATTATGTGGCACTTGCTGTTGCAACCAGGGAAGCCCCCTAAACCATGTGTCTTGTATTTGTGTTTCTTTTTCTTTTAGATTTTACTTACTTATTTGTTTTAGAGAGAGAGGGAGTGAGAGTAGGCAAGCAGTGGGGAGAGGGGCAGAGAGGGAGGGAGAGGGAAAGGGAGAGAATCTTCAGTGGACTCCTAGCTGAGCAAGGAGCCTCACAGGGGGCTTGGTCTCAGGACCTTGAGATCACCATATGACCCCAAACCAAGAGTCAGAAGCTTAACCAACTGATCCACCCAGGCGCCCTGTTTGTGTTTCAAGGTGACATGGCATTTCATTCTCACAGGAGAAATGAAAAAGAATCCTTAGCCCCGGAAGCTCAGAAAAATGGGAAGCTGAATGACAGTCACAGGGTTCCTCCCTCCATCCCCATATTTCTTTCTTTATGTTAAAATAGTATATGAATAAATCTAAGCTAACTAGTTGCATAAATTTCTCATTTCTGTCTCTAAGTCATGACTTAGTCAAGGTTTGTTAATTAGTAACTATGTTTAAAGAGTCACTACAGCTGGATTTTTTTTAGTGCTAATCACAGGAAAAGAGAAAGAGAGAAAATTTGTGAGGTTCTGTTTTCTAGGTTGGACATGCTCATCTAGGAAACAAGTAGTTATTTTAATATTTTGCTTCTATTTGAGAACTAAATGATGATTAAAACCATGAAAAATAAGTCATTTAAAAAAATGCGACCAAACTATGTTGCAAATATTTTGAAAGCATGCAAAACTGTGGCATATTTTCTTTGCTTTTGAGCTAGATTTATAGCTATCCCAATATTTTAAAAAACAAATTGCCCTTGAATGTGACTAATTTCCAACTCTTTAGAAAAGAATCTACTGCCACCTAGCGTCTAACTCCTAGAATAACTGAATTACTGTGTTTAGCAGTAGTTGTAAACTGATAGTGCCTCTTGGTGGCGCTATAGACAAGTACATTCGAGGCACAATTCACCATTTCCGTATTATTTGCTTTAGCTTCGATTTTAAGAGCTTGTTAAATGTGACAAATACATTGTTTTCCTTTTTAGATGAACAGTGCTATATTTTCTAAGACAGTCTGACGTATTTTTGGAACTGCTGTTTGGGTTAACCTCATACATAAGTCATGAGAAACCTGAACACCTTCAGATTTAATTTCTGATTCTTGATGTTTTATGACTTTCAGTAATTCAAACTAGATTGTCCTTTCATCTTTTCTCCCCTTTATCCATAAAACTGTAATCCAAACCAATTTCAACATGAGGACAAAGGTTTAAAACATTTGCAAAAACACGAAGTGAATATATGCAACACATTTCCCACATACTCCAGAAGAAGAAAGAAAGAAAAAAAAAAAAACCTCAGATGAAACCATAACAGGGTTTTTTTTTTTTTTTTGTATTTAAAAGTGTGTTATCAGAGGGGATAACTTGTTTTAAGGATTATATCTAGTGGGGAAAATGTACCCCCTATCAAGAGCATCTACCAGAGATGAGAATTCATTATAAAGTGATGTATAGCTTGGGTCCAGAAAATCAAGAATGTCAGTATGGAAATTTTTGTAATCTATTATGTGAGCATACTTCAGGTTTTGTTTTGTTTCTTGATACCATCAAATTTTGTAGTAGTGACTGACAGTGGGAAATGAAATTAATTCCATTTCCTCTAATTGGCAAAAAAATTCTTGAGGAAATTGCTCTAATAAGCTGACTTCCCTTATGGTTATGCAAGCAAGAGAAGGATAAAACAAATCAATGTTTGAAAACATAACAGCTGGCTAAAATAAACACTGTACCCTAAACACATTAAAACAGCAAGTACAGTTTTGGTATTTAGTATCATCTATCTATCTATCTATCTATCTATCTATCTATCTATCTATCATCTATCTATCATCTATCATCATCTAGCTATCTAACTATCTGTCTAGCTATCTAGCTATTCATCTGTCCACCTATCCATCATATGGCTATATCATATACATCCATATTGTCTTGTTTAGCTTTTACAATTTTGTAAGTCTAATATATTAATGGCAAAAATATAATGATTCTGTCTAAATATTTTTGCTAGGGAAATACAAAGAATAATTGCCAAAATGTTTCTTTGGTGTATGTTCTGGTAATGACTATCAAGATTTTAAAGGCTTATAAGAAAGGAGTTCCCATGGCTTGTCACAGAGCAATAGAACATACTTGTTTGAAAAGCAGAATCAGGCTGTAAATACAGAGAACAAACTGTTGGGTGCCAGAGAGGAGGAAGGTGGGGGGGGGATGGGCAAACTGGGTGACGGGGAGAGGGAGATCCAGGCTTCCAGTTGTGGTATGAGTAAGTCACCAGGATAAAAGGCACAGTGTAGGGAATATAGTCAATGATATTGCAACGGTGTTGTATGGAGACAGATGGTAGCTACACTTGAGGTGAATATAGCACACTGTATAAACTTGTCCAATCACTATGCTGTATACCTGAAATTAATGTAACGTTGTGTGTTAAATATACCCAAATTAAAAAAAAATTATTTGTTTGATTAGATTTCTTTGTCATCCCTGCTAGCCTCTATTCCAAATCACCACCATTCTCTTCCACATTTGACTCCCAAAGCTCTCAGTGGAGAGACTTGTCTGTTAACTGACAGAGTTGTGACCACCTGTCAGGTGTTAGCCTACCCTCCCCTCTTACTAATGTAGAAGCATTTCCTGGCCTCCTTCCTTCATCCTCAGGGGATGATGTACTCCTGTTTCTGCTCAAAGCCAGACCTGGAGCCCTTCATTTGAGCCCTCGCTTCCATCTCCCTTGCTGGAATGTTACCTCATCAGTCACTTCCATTTGGTTCTTTAATCTTGTTGTTGGCTCTGATCCTAAATCCACAAACCCAAAGTCTTTCTCATCCCTAAAAAACAAACAAAATACCCTCTAAAACAATTTCTAAAAATCCTCATAACCAGTAAGCAAAACAGATACAACATACAAAAAATCAGCTGTTTTTTTAACCTGAAATTCACCCTTGACTTGCATTCCATCTTTTCCTTCCTTTGCTGTCCATGAGTTGTCTCCATTTTTTCACGTTCTGTTTGCTCCTCAATTCACTACACTCTAGTTTCTTCTCCCCTCACTAGATTGACATAATTTGTGAAAGTTGCCAATGACCATTTTAGCTCTTTATTTTGTTGGACAGCTTTGCCAAATTTTCCTGAATTTATCATAATGTTTTCCTTAAAATCATCCACTGTTCTCTTTGTAGTTTTCTTGTAATTTGTTTGATCTTCTCTTACTCTGTTTATTCCTTAAATGTTGATTTCCTCCTGTTTGATTCTCAAATTATTCCTCTTCTCATTTGGCATCACACATTTTTAAACACAGGTGGGGCTCATGGGTGGCTGTCAGTTGAGCATCTGACTCTTGATTTTGACTCGTCATGATCTCAGGATTGTGGGATTGAGCATCTCATCAGGCTGGTCCTTAACACAGAGTGTGCTTGAGATTCTCTCTCTCCTTCTCCCTCTACTCTTTCCTCTCCCCCACTTGAGTCTGCATTCTCTCTCTCTCTCTTGCAAATAAATAAATTAAAAATAATTTCTTTAAATACAAGTTCTTCAGGGGTCCACAGGCCTCCTGAAACTGTGTGCAGCATTTTGAGGGTTTGGTTATATGTAATTTTTTTAGTGGGGAAGTCCAGAGTTTACAGTAGATTCTAAAAAACATATCTCTTAAACAGTTAACAATCACTGTTCTGTGTGGTCTTCCAAGGTTATCTTAGCAATTAATTTAGCCTTTAAACAACTAACATACATCAAGGACTAACTAAAAGATATAATAGTTTTATTAAGTAACCTTCAAAACAACTCTATGATAAACCCCACATTACAGATTAGGAAACTGAGGCACTGAGCCATAAAGTGATTTGGCTAAGGAGATGCAGGAGGTCGTCGCTGTCATGGTTTTAACTCTCCATTTGCTGATAATTCCCAACCTCTCATCTCCTGTCTCTATCGTTGAAGCTTTGGATTCATGAATTACTCAGCAAGTCATTCCCACAGATGCCCCAACGGGTAACAAGCTCAACATTTCTGACACCAAATTGTCTTCTTTCCCCAACCTGTTTTTCTGGTATTTTCCATTCAGGGGCCCCATGCTGTGGGAGTCATCTTCATTGTTTCCTTTCCTCTCCTACACTCAACCAATCTTCAATCCTACTGAATTTAAATCCGAATTATTGCTGCTTCAGTTCAGACCCTAATCATCTTGAATCTGGTTTTAAGTAACAACATCCTGCCCACCAAAAATCCTTGGATGACACGGTGTGGTGTGGTAACAGGATCAATGAGATAGGCCTTCCCTGATCCAAACAAACCGTACCTACTTCTCTCCAACTATCTCCAGCTCCTTTCTTCCCATTAGTTACCCTTGATTTATGCTGAATTATGAGGTGTTCCCCCAGATACCCTGGTATTTCTGACTTTAATGCTTGTACTAATGCAGTCCCCTCTATCTGGAATTTTTTCTCCAGTTGGGTCCTCTTCATTCCCAGGTGTCACACTGTGAAGACTTGTGGGCTAATTCCCTGTGTTACATGACTTGCTGATGGGGTAGATCAGAAAGGGAAGAACTGAAGAGGACTTCCAGGTTTGAGTTTCAGCACCTAGAAGAATGGGATTGTCATTCTTTGAGATGGGAAGGAGTGAGGCTTTAGAGGCTAAGATCATGATCTGGTTTTGGACATGTTTATGGAGTTTGAATAAATATTAGATATCCAAAGGAAGTTATAGATTTTTTAAAAAGACTTTATTTATTTACTCATGAGGATACAGAGAGCCAGAGACATAAGCAGAAGGAGAGGCAGGCTCCCCACAGGAAGCCCTCTGTGGGACCTGATCCCAGGACCTTGGGATCACGACCTGAGCCAAAGGCAGATGCTCAGCCACTGAGCCACCCAGGCATCCCTCAAATGGAGTTATAGATTAGGCATTTGGCTAAAAGAGACTGGAATTCAGAAGAGAGGCCCAGACCAGAAATAGATGTCAGCATATAAAGGGTGTTTAAAGATAGGAGACTGAATGAAACTACCAAGGGAATGAATGAAGGTTCAAACACTGAGGCACCCATGTCACGGTAATCTGTTTATGTATCTGTATCCTCATCAAATGATGAGAGGGTTTCTGTCATCCCTTTCTTTTAAGTATTGTGGAATACTGTGTTCATAAGCTTTGCTTAATAAATGCTCATTGAATCAAACGAGTAAGAGAATAGATGGGTGGGCCAAAATGGGTGATAGTAAATAGAGATTACTAAACCCAGTATCTACGGAACTCAAGCAATATTGCAAGTAAATGAAACAACTGAGGTGTAAGTAATAAGAAGTGGTACAGATCACGGGAAATTAAGAAATACATGCCCTGGAAAAATTGGGAAGCCATAGCTGATCTCCATTTGATTGCTACTATGCACAAATGTGGGTCAAGTGTAACTAATTGTTCAGATTTTAAGAGAAGCTGGAAATCTCTGATTTTTTTAGTGTAAAATTTTCTGTGAGCCAACATTCTGCACATCAAATGAAATTTGTACTATCCTGCCAGGTCACACCCTTTGATTAAGTAGTTCAAAATCATTTTATAGATGGAAAAAAGCATGCCATTCTTTAATCTATTCTTTTTATGTTTATCTATTTATTCTAGAGAGAGAGTATGCACCTGGGGGGAGGGGCAGAAGAAGAGGAAGAGACAGTCTCAAGGAAACTTCTCACAGAGCATGGAGCCTGATGCAGGGCTCAATCCCATGATCCTCAAGATCACTACTCTGAGATCACGACCCGAGACAAAACCATCAGTTGGAGGCTTAGCTGATTGTTCCACCCAGGCACCCCACCTATTATCTACTGTTAGATGGGATACTACACGTAACAGACAGCAAATTTCTCTTTAACCCTTTTGCCAACATTTACGCTGCTTTTTAGCTTCAACAGAGATGTGGAAAAATGTAACCTCGAAAGCTGTTCAGTAGATATTTTTCTGCTTTAACTTGATTTCTTAAATCACTCTTAATTTGAATTCCAGAGTTTTAATTACCACATGTCAGTTTTGCCATCTGAAAAATGGGGATAATAATCTTTGCCTTAATTTTCTAATGGGTTATTATGTAAATCAAAAGAGATATTCTATATTTAAGTGATTTGAAAGGCTTAAATAGAAAGCAGCCGTAATGTGTTTTTATCACATCATTCCAGAGGTTATCCCAGGATAAGACATAAATAGCTAGCAAAGCATTATGATCTTAGCCAGTTCGATATCATATAATGGATTCTTTCCCCTGACACTTAATTATTTTTCCCCCCAATTTTAAATTCTTACTAGACTTTGGAGTCAAGAATTACGTAGAACAGCGTGGTATGAGCTATTCTGTTAATGGAAAATTTAAAATATTTCTCTTAGTGAATAGGATATGACATCACATAAGTCCTTTAGAGATTAGGCAACGCATTGATGAGGATGCAGGGAAAGGGGAACCCTCTTGCACTGCTGGTGGGAATGCAAACTGGTGCAGCCACTCTGGAAAAGTATGGAGGTTCTTCAAAAAGTTAAAAATAGAACTACCATTTGGTCCAGCAATTGCACTACTAGATATTTACCTGAAGAATAAAAAAATACAGATTCAAAGGAATACATGTACCCTGATGTTTATAGCAGCCTTATCAACAGTAGCCAAATCATGGAAATAGCCCAAATGTCCACTGACTGTTGAATAGATAAAGAAGATGTGGTTTATATATACAATGGAATATTAGCCATCAGAAAGAAAGAAATCTTGCCATTCACAATGATATGGATGGAGGTAGAGTGTATTATGCTAAGTGAAATAAGTCAGTTTAGAGAAAGACAAATACTATATGATCTCACTCATATATGCGATTTAAGAAGGAAAACATAAATATATGTGAAGGTGGGGGGAAGACAAAGGAAAATAAACCATAAGAGACTCTTAATGATAGAGAACAAACTGAGGGTTGATGGAGGGAGGTGTGTAGGGGATAGGCTAAATGTGTGATGGGTATTAAAGAGGGCACTTGTGATAATCATACAACAACTGGGTGTTGTATGTAAGTGATGATCATTGAATTGATTCATCTAATACTCCAGAAACCAATATTGCACTGCATGTTAATTTATAAAATTTAAATAAAAATAAAATAATTAAAAAACAAAGAAATTAGGTAATGCAATGTCATTTGAGAGCAAAAAATAAGACAAGAGGTACTATACAGCTTGAAAAAGTTACATAATTCAAACCTGAAGCCTTTAGGGTGCATAGCATAAAAGTGAAATTTTGCAATCAAGTTTTTCAGGTAGGAAAATATTGTTGGCTGGAGTCTAAGGCAGTTCTGCCCTGTACAGAATTCTGCTCTTTATCATTAATTTATATTATTACGAGGCTTCACTGAGTTATTTTAAAGCAAATTTCCTCTTCCTCATTTAAAAAATATTATATGTTCCTTGCAGAATATTTGAAAAATATGGAAACTGAAGAGAAGAAAATAAAAATTACTATTAATTCAAAATCCAGAGATGCACACTGTACGTAATTTGGGATATTTCCTTTCAGATACACAAGTTTGTGTGTATGTGTGTGTTGTGAGTATGCAAACACACAATATATATATATAACGTATATGCATATAAATACATTAGCAAAAGTGGAATTCTAATGTTTATTCCACTTATTTTTAAACATTACATCGTTAATTATCCCTCAAAAGTATAATTTCAGTGGCTTCTTATTTTTCCTTTGTCGTGTGTAAACTAATGGAAAAATATTTAACCAGTTCTTTGATCTTCTCTTCATCCAATGATAGGAGCTTCTTACTGTGTTTATGAATTTATTTTGTAAAAGTAAGTGGGAAAAGTTCAATGAGGATAAAGGGGTTTTATACCCTGAAATAACATCTGCACATCTCTGTAATGATTTGTCTGACTAATGAGCCATATTTAATCCATCAGTACCTAAATGCAAATTGGTTATTTGGCTTGAATGTATGGATTGTCTTGTCACTACAACTGATGATAAGGTAATTAAAATGAGGGAGCCAACTGGTGCCCCTAGCATTAAAAATCTGCTATGTCTTGTCTAAGGAGATGTGACCCAAGATGCACTTCTTAAAGCTTTACTAATTATTCAAAGTGTATCTATACTCAAAAACTGTAGAACACTCATGAAATAAATTGAGGAAGACACAAAGAAATGGAAAAACATTCTATATTCATGGATTGGAAGAACAAATATCGTTAAAATGTCTGTACTACCCAAAGCAATCTACACATTCAATGCAATCCCTATCAAAATATCACCAATTTATTTCCAGAGTTGGAACAAATAATCCTAAAATGTGTATGGAACCAGAAAAGACCCGGAATAGCCAAAGGAATGTTGAAAAAGAAAACTTGTGGTGTCACAATCCTGACTTCAAGCTCTGTTACAAAGATGTGATCATCAAAATAGTATGGGACTGGCACAAAAACAGACACATAGAGCAATGGAACAACAATAGAGAATCCAGAAATGGACTCTCAACTCTACGGTCAGCTTATCTTTGACAAAGCAGGAAAGAATACCAATGGAAAAAAGTCTCTTCAACAAATGGCACTGGGAAAATTGGACATCCACATGTAGAAGAATGAAACTGGACCATTTCCTCACATCATACACCAAAATAGACTCAAAATGGGGATCCCTGGGTGGCGCAGAGGTTTGGCGCTTGCCTTTGGCCCAGGGCGCGATCCTGGAGACCCTGGATCGAATCCCACGTCAGGCTCTTTGCATGGAGCCTGCTTCTCCCTCTGCTTGTGTCTCTGCCTCTCTCTCTCTCTCTCTGTGTGACTAAGATAAATAAATTAAAAAAAATAAAAATAAAAAAGTGATGATATTATAAAAAAAAAAAAAAAAAAAAAAAACCAAAATAGACTCAAAATGGATGAAAGCCCTAAAAGTGAGACAGGAATCCATCAAAATCCTAGAGGAAAACAAAGGCTGCAACCTTTGTGATCTTGGACACAGCAACTTCTTGCTGGACATGTCTCCAAAGGTAAGGGAAACAAAGGTAAAAATGAATAATTGGGACTTCATCAAGATAAAAAGCTTTTGCACAGCAAAGGGAACAGTCAACAATACCAAAAGACAACCAACAGAACAGGAGAAGATATTTGCAAATGAAATATCAGATAAAGGGCTAGTATCCAGAATTTATAAAGAAGTTATCAAACTTAACACCCAAGGAACAAATCATCTAATCAAGAAATGGTCAGAAGACATGAACAGACATTTCTCCAAAGAAGACATACAGTTGGCCAGCAGACACATGAAAAAATGTTCACATCACTCGGCATCAGGGAAATACAAATAAAACCACAATGAGATACCATCTCACACTGGTCAGAATGGCTAAAATGAACAAGTCAGGAAACAACAGATGTTCGTGGGGATGTAGAGAAAGGGGAACCTTCATACATTGTTGGTGGGAATGAAAACTGGTGCAGCCACTCTAGAAAACAGTATGGAGATTCCTCAAAAAGTTGAAAATAGAGCTACCCTACAACCCAGCAATTGTACTACTGGGTATTTACCCCAAAGATACAAATGTGTGATCCAAAGGGGCACTTGCACCCCAGTGTTTATAGCAGCAATGTCCACAGTAGCCAAACTATGGAAAAAGCTCAGATATCCATCAACAGGTGGATGGAAAAGAAGACGTGGTGCATTATATACAATGGAATATTACTCAGCCATCAAAAAGAATGAAATTTTGCCATTTGTAATGACGTGGATGGAACTAAAGGGTATTATGCTAAGATAATGAAAAGTTTGGTGAATTTTTGGTGCAGGTTTTATTTTTGTGATAAGCTCCAATGCAGAACAAATCTTAAATGGCACCTCTTCTCTCACCCAGAGGTGGGACTATTTTAAAGGTACCATAATTATCCTGGATGCACTGACTCTGTCTTCTCATTTCCTTCTCTCAGAGACGTAGCCCTGCCCTTTGTTCAATTGATTGAAAGGTATGCATTTATAGGCACTTGGACACTTTTTAATTCCTAGTCTAAACTAGGAAATATTCTGGTGTGTTCATAAGGGATAATCTATTTAACATAAGGGGTAGAAGTTTTGTGAGCTTTTAACCAAAATTAGAAAAGTGGCTTTTTTCTACTCTCTTCATAATAGAGAAAAAATACCAGATTTTTAATCATTAATACCCAAAGGCTTATCACTGCTCTCTATGAATAAATTTAGTGAGAAATTTTTGGTCTCCTATAGTAATACCAGAGACCAGAAAGCCAACTTTATTCTTTCACCAATATTTCTAGTATTATGGGGTGCCTGGCTGATGCAGTCTGTAGAGCATGCAACACTTGCTCTCAGCATTGTGAATTCAAGCCCCACACCGGATATGGAATCTAGTTAAACAAACAAACAAACAAAAGAAATAATACTTCTAGTATTGTATGATATAAATTTGTATGTACAAGTGAAAACTTTTCTGATGCCTTAGTCAGTGTAGTGTGCCATTCTTGATCTTGGGGTTGTGAGTTTGAGCCCCACGTTGGGTATGGAGATAACTTAAAAATAAAATCTTAGGAACACCTGGGTGGCTCAGTTGGTTAAGCAACTGCTTTCAGCTCAGGTCATGTTTCTGGGGTCCTGGGATCCTGGGATCGAGCCCCATATCACTGAGCTCCCTGCTCAGTGGAGAGCCTGCTTGTCCCTCTCCCTCTGCCTGCTACTTCCCTTGCTTGTGCTCTCTCTCTCTGTCAAATAAATAAAATCTTAAAAAATAAGATAAAATCTTAAAAAATTGTTCTGTTTTTAAATTAAAAATGTTCAATTTGTTGACAAGGAGAATTTGATAGAGTAATAGAAGATAGTACAGACATAGAGACTGTATGTAATCAAGTGCAACTGTGTTAATAGATTGGAAAATATTAGCTTTTCTCTCAAAAATAACACCCATGTATTCTAGTCAACTAATTCACTCTCTGCCATCTGGGTTAGCTTTAATGACTTTTTGTTTTCAGTCTTCTGACAACTGAGTAGCCAATTCCCTATTTTAAATCTCCATGTCTGAAATAACTGGTGTGTTTTTTTGTTTTCTTGGCTGGACACTGGCTGAAGCATTATATTTTAAACCGGATAAAGATAAAAGTGTGTTTTTCCCTCCTCCTAATTAGTGGCTGGCACTGAGCAACAAGACCATTTTAAACTGAGGCAAAACAACTGAGATATATTTTCTTTGCATATCTGAATTACAGCATGAATGAAATTTGCAACTTCATTCTACCTCTCCACTTCTACATTTTGGCAGTTCAGAATTTCACTTAGGATTAATGTTTCTTTGACACAGTTTGCTAATAAAACTTATAAATTCTGATCAAGGCAATACCAGACTTTTCAAGATTTTTACAATTACTATTCAGAGTAAGTGTTTCGATAGAAATGTTGAAAACTGAAAATTGGCTCCCTTTTGAGATTAGGATACTATATATTATTATTTTCACATAAACCAGATCATCGTTTTTAGTAATTTTCATTTAGTTAAAAATATGTGATACCTTCAGGGATATCTGTCATGATTAACACAGTAGTGTCTTTACAAGCATTATCTATTCTGCTTCTTACCGAATCCTACCCATTGTACAAATGCTTAGAAAGCTTTCTTATCGCAGGATCATGATCATTTATTAAATTATAAGCTACTTCATTTCTTTTTTTAAAGATTTTTTAAAATTTTTATTTATTCATGAGACACACACACACACACACACACACACACACACACAGAGGCAGAGATATAGGCAGATAGAGAAGCAGACTCCATGCAGGGAGCCTGATGTGGGACTCGATCCCGGGACTCCAGGATCACACCCTGGGCAAATGCTCAACCACTAAGCCACACTGAGTCCCAACCTACTTTTCTTTCAAAAAAGTTTTGAGATATCTCACTGGATCACACACAGTATAATAATATAAAAATTAAAGAAATTTATTTTCAAGGAAAAGAGATTTAGAATGTTGAAATATAATTTTAGAAAGTTATTAATACACAGAAATATATGCTGCAAGGTTCCACACTACCATTAAAAGAGAACTACATATTAATATTTGATTCCAAACTTCTGGTTCATCAAAGTCAAAAGGACACAATTATGAAGTGAAGTATTGTCTGTATAGTAATAATAATAATAATAATAATAATAAATGCAGATAGAACTAAAGAAGTCAATATTCTTCTGCTTATAAAATTTGAGGAAAATTTCTGCACAAATTTAGTATTTTGTATACTTAAGAATAGGACACAGAGTCTTGGAATGAACAATATTAGCAACAACACCCTTAAAATTAAAACTGCTTGTTTTTTGCAGCTATTTCCTACAATGCCTTTCAATGGAAGTGGAGGGCATAGGGCCAATACTACCACGAGGTAGTAAATGCAATTCTCTGTAAGTGGGTAGTACAAAAATAAACACAAAACAACAAATAAGTTTTCTTAATGTCTGAGTTGATCTAAGGATCAATATCTAAATTACTTACTGGGCTGAATGGATTCTATTCCCCTTAATAAGTCCTTCAGGAATATTATTTCTTGCTCTTTGACTCTTTTTTTTTTAAGATTTTATTTATTTATTCATGAGAGACAGAAAGAGAGAGAGAGAGAGGCAGAGACACAGGAGGAGGGAGAAGCAGGCTCCATGCAGGGAGCCCAATGTGGAATTCGATCCCGGGACTCCAGGATCACGTCCTGGGCCAAAGGCAGGCGCCAAACCACTGAGCCACCCAGGGATCCCTGCACTTTGACTTTTAATTAAAGTTGCCAGTGACAGATAATTGGGGTAGTTATTCGAGTAATTATTTGGTGTTATTCATTGAAGTACATGTATTTTTAAAACTCACATACTTTGAAAAGTATTTATTTTAAAAATCAGCTGAGCAAAGAGAAAAAAGTAAATGTCCCCTTATGAAAATTAAGGTGCTTAACTTAGACTTTGTCTTGAGCAGGCATTGGCCTACCCCTGCAGAGCAGAGGCCTGGGGAGCACCGTAGACAGTATAAAGATTTTTCTCAGAAAACAATTCTGGGTCTGCTCCAGGTTAAGGGCAAATCAATAAACAAGGTTCCAAAGTTCTACACTGTAGACCATGGCTTTGACAATTTTAACCTAGAAAATCTTCAAAGCAGAATTGCCCACAGAAAAATTTTAGAAATCCATTTGTGAAATGTGTGAGTTTTGAGAGCTTCCCAGACAATCTTCTAGGGGTACTTATGAAATGTACCCTATACTAATAAAAAGTATTGACACGGTGTTTAGAATTGTTGATTTAAGTCAATTAAACATTGGAAGACATCTGCCAGAAATGTGAATTGTGTGTTTAGAGATAATTGACCTTGAATGAACTCTTTCTGACCCTTACATGGTAGGAAGATTGTATATGGAGCCCATTACAATCACAAAATAGTTTTCTTTTTCAGTTTTTTTTTCCAAGTTATAAATTTGAGATTGGTGTCTCTCAATTTCTGATAGTCTTAATGAGATTGCTGCTGCTAACTGGGTATTTGTCTACAAGTTATTAACAAATTGTAAATATTAGGATTTCCTACACAATAGCTTGAGAAAGGTGGAATATTAGAATACTCCGAGGCCTTCAAAATTTCCACTTAGTAGATATGGACCAAAACTGTGTATGGGGCACCTGGCTGGCTCAGTGGGTAGAGCATGGGACTCTTGATCTAGGGAATGTGAGTTCAAGCCCCCTGTTGTTTTGTTTTACTAAAACAAGAAAAGTATATGTGTTGAAGGAGCTTTCAGTGACTGAACTTGTGTATAATGAGTCATATTCCATTTTACTTGTGTACAATGGCTTTTCTCCTTTGAGTGAGCTCAAGCCTCCTTCCTCATTTCTACGTTTAACTCAGGTGCTATCAGAGTCTGATGAACAAACATCATCATAGGAGGATAGGAGGAAGGGGGAAGGAAAAAGAAAGTTGACATGTTCTACAGCTTTAAAAAAATTAAAACAACAATTTTTTCACCTTTTTTATTTTTAAGTAGGCTTCATGTCCAGTGTGGGGCCCAATTTGTGGCCTGAATTCACCACCCCAAGATCAATGCCACAAGATTAAGAGTAGGATGTTTAACTGACCAAGTCGCCCAGATGCCCCAACAACTTTTAAAAATCTTTTTATCTTCAATTTTTGAAGAGAGATTAAATCATTTTTAATCTCTCTTCAAAAATTGTGAAAGTAATGTGAGTTTAGTGTGAGTAAAATAGTATAAAGATAAATTTAAAAAGTGAATGATTAATAATTTTTCCCACCTCCTTTTCCCCCACTCCCCTTCTCCTAAGTCCTCACAAGTGACAGATGTTAACAATCTGGTGCCCACCCTTTCACACATTTCTACATGCTCATTCATTCCTAAACCTGTATGTACATGCATGTGAAATCCCATGAGTCTTGAATTCAGCTTCTCCTTTCTCTCAATGGACCTGGACTTGGACTATTTTTTTCCTGCTTCTGTTGTTTTTTTCTTTAAGGTTTATTTATTTATTTGAGAGGACATAGAGAAAGTGTGAGCAGATGAAGAAGGAGACAATCTCAAGCAGACCTCTCTTGAGTATGGAGCCCAACTTGGGGCTCAATCTCACAGCCCTGAGATCATGGCCTGAGCAAAAATCAAGAGTCAGTTGCTTAACTGACTGAACTACCAGATGCCCCTGGACTACATTTTTTCTTATGGACATTGGGTAGCTGCTACAGTAACCTGGACTATGAAATGAGGACTGGTAAGAAACTTAGAAAGAGCACAGTGGAGATGGCTCTGGGGTCTCAGCTAGGATGATTCAAATGGCTGGGGTGACTTGAATGATTGGGGGTGGAGATCAACTTCTAAGACAGCTTCTTCATTACACATCTCTCTTGGGCTGTGATGGCTGAAGAACTAGCTCAGCTAGGATGGTCAGTGGAGCCTCTGTCTGTGCCCTCCGTCATGGTGGACTCAGGGTAGTCAGATTTCTTCTATGATGACTCAAGTGATTCCGAAGTTGAGCAAGGTAGAAACTGCATGGCTTTATATGACCTCACCTCAGAAATCCCATTATTCTGCTTCTCTGTATGCTCTTGGTCAAAGGAGTCATGGGCACCCAGGTTCAGAGGATGGGCACATGGGTCCCACCTTTTGATGGGATGTCAGGTACAAAATTTGTGGTCATTATTTAAGAGCCCTCATATGAAATAGTTATCTGAGAAGCTCATATTTGCATTACATCAAAATGGAGTACAGAAATGCTAATGGGCAGATGATTTTGTGTCGCTCTTTTAAAAGTTGCTCTTTGAAAACATAGGGCTGGGTATATTCTGAGTCTAACCAGGCAGGACCATATTCTTTCAGGTTATAAGTGCCAAGAGAGATTTTAAGTGTGAAAGTCAGCTTGCCAGAAAAGACTTTAACTGAACCATGGCAAGAATTCCTCATTAAGTACTTTATTGAGCTTGAGTTGTTAATCACCTCTTCTAAAGGTAAAAACTTTACTAACACTGAGGTAGAAATAAGCCTGCATCACAAAGTTCAGTCATTGCCCTAAAAATAAAGCTGAGAAAAGCAAGCTTCTCAGGCATCACGTGTGATTTGGACGTGCATGATCTCACCCAACACAATGATAACGTCGGCTTCTCTATCTCCACATCTGCCTTCATTAGTGGTTCCAACAGTGGAATGCAGGCCCTGCACAATCATTTATTATACTTAAGGGTTCACAGTGCAGCAATAAGTTTACAGTAAAACTATGGCTAAGTGGTGGGCATGGTATCAGGTGCTTAGATACATAGATGAATAAGTCAGGATGGCTGCTTACAAAGAACACAGTCTGGTGGGTGTTTTGGGCATGCCAACAGATAAACTGCAACACAAGGCATTACTTGTAAACGAATCAGGTGATCTCAGAGGGAGATCTTCCTGCCTGGGTGTTCACCTGGATTAGCACCTATAACCATTACTTCTCTGTCCGCATCTGAGCCTTTGAATCTTATCTTTTATCTGGCCTTCTAGGATGTCTCTTTGATAGTCTTCAAGCCCAGTTTTTCCCTCTGCTTAGATTTTTTACTTTAAGTTCTGACCTCTATTTTAATCTCTTTCCCTGGCATTCATGTCCTCCTATTATCCTATCTCAAAGCTGTTTATTATATCTGTGCTCTAAAGCCTGAGGGCAAGAGATTCATTCATTAACATATATAAGCTGAACAGTGACTATATGCTGGGCAAAATGTTAGATGCTGGGGATATAGTGGTGAGCTGGTTGCAGGGAACTTAGTTCTAGTATGATGCCTCCTCAACTCTTGGAATTATATGCCCAGCATAGTCAAATGTAGGGTAGTGGAGACCCTGAGAAAAATCAGAGGAGCCTTTCTAGTCAGGTGACATTTGATTGGTTGATTGATTTTTTAATGAAAAAAAGTAGAAGTTTTCCAGTTTGGAATGGAGATAGAGTGGGGAAGATCAGACATTTCATGCAGAAGACATAACACATATAAGAAGTAGCAAGGGCATGGGTGGTTTGGGAGATGAAGAGAAATTCATTTTTGAGCATAGTGAGGCATATCAGTGAAGCTGGAGAAGTAAGTTGGGGTCATACAGTGAAGGGCCTTGTATGGATAACTCTTCTGATTAAGTTTGGGCTTAATCTTAGAGTCAAGGGAGAATCAGCAAAAACTTATAGGTTTGTGACAAAATGGGATTTATTGTTCTTTAAGAAGATATACCCAGTATCATATGGTTTCATTCATATGTGGAGTATAAGAAATAGTGAAAGGGACCATAAGCGAAGGGGGGAAACAGAGTGGGGAAAAGTTAGAGATGGGGACAAACCATGAGACACTCCTAACTGGGGAACAAACAAAAGGTTGCAGAAGGGGAGGTGGGTGGAGGGTTGGGGTAACTGAATGATGGCATTACAGAGGACATGTGATGTGATGAGCACTGAGTGTTGTACTATATGTTGGCAAATTGATTTTAAATAAAATAAAAAGAATTAAAAAAAAGAAGATAGACCCAGGAGGATGGTCTCAGAAGTGGGGAAAAAACAATTGACAGGAAGCTCACTTAGGAGACTATTGTATTAGCCTGGATTAGAACACAGAGGAATTAAAGCCAGAGAAAAATATGGGAAGAAGGAACAGAGCATAGGGGTTAATTCTGTGACAGCATTTTAAGGTGGAATCAAGAATGCTTGGCCACTCATTAGAATGGAACATTTGATGGATGGTAAGATCATGAATCTAAGGTGGAGAAAAAGGGAAGAGGAACAGATTTTGTAAAATGATATCAAGCTTTGTTTTGGATACTTGGATATTCAAGTGAAAAAAATAGGTAGTTAGAGACTTTGATATGAATCCAAATAGGGAGAGAAGATGGGGTAGAGACTCATTTTTGGAGGCCAGAAGAGAGGCAAATGGACAGAAAATTAAACAAATATTTGGCAAAAGAGAAAAAATTCAACAAAGATGTGAAATCAGTGGATAAGGAGGAGAACCAGGGCAAGATTAGCCTCCTGGAAGAGAGGAAAGGTCAAAGAGATGAGTAATGTTGCTTTGCTGACCAAAGTTCTGTGAATGCCAGTGTCAGATGTTGGCCATGTCATGACAAAGATATAATAAGGGTCAGTTGTCAGTCTTGGTGCTTGGGAGGTTGCCATTGATGGTTGCACTGAAGGTGGTATCCTGTGTGCTTCCTGGCCCTCCCTCTTGGTTCTTGCCAGTCAGGAGTCAGAAAGGAGTTAGAACACTTTCCAGATTGGTTTTACTCCCGAGAAAGAGAAGACTCTAGAAACTTGGACACGATTTTCCAAAATGTGAAAAACATGGAAGACATCACTGCTGTATCTTGGGAGGTAACAGCACTTAGGTTTCAGCTTTAAGCCTGGTTTTCTGGGGATGCCTGGGTGCCTCAGAGATTGAGCGTCTGCCTTCAGCTCAGGGCGTGATCCCGGTATCTGGGATCAAGTCCTACATTGGGCTCCCTGCATGGAGCCTGCTTCTCCCTCTGCCTGTGTCTCTGCCTTTTTCTCTCTGTATCTCTTGTGAATAATAAATGAATCTTAAAAACAAAAAACAAAAACAACAAACCTGTTTTCTGTGCCCGAATTTCTTTTGCCCTGTTATTTTCTGGTTGAATACAAGTTTTTGCTTTCTATTATATTAGAAATGTTTTTGAGTGTACATGTTATGAAATTTTATGCTGGAAAATTTTTCAAATTATTCTAGTAACTTCCTCTCTGGGAAACGGGTAAGAATTTTTCTCTTTCCTCATCAAACGTAAATATATAAGCTAGCTGACCTGAAGAGAAGACTTGTCCAAATGTCATTTGTTTCCATAGTTTATTTATTTCATTCAGTTTACACTGGGAAGTGTATTAATTATAAATGCTCCAATTGTTTAAGATGAATCATTTAATTGCCCAGTCACTTGTGAAGAGTGTTTGATATCAAAGAATCTGGGCTCAGTTCAGATGTTAAGTGACACTTAACTCGGGTGTGGTGGAGTTAGGGCGGAATGATGTTGGCTAACTGTGCCGGAAGGGTTAATATCCAAATGCTGGATTATCTAGTTGGATGAAAGCACTGCTTGTAGAGTAGAAGAGAGTATATAGCAGCCAGGTGACCTAGAAATAGTCATAACAGTGAAGGAAAGTCACAATAAAAACCAAATCAAACCAAGTCAAACCACTTAGTCTGCCCTAGGAGGGTGATACTGGGACAGGGCTTATGGGAGCCCTGAATTTCCCTTCCAAGATTTAGTCTTTGCACTCCCTCATTGTTTATAGCATTTTCATTTTTATTCCTTCTAAGTGATACAATCTGTGTGATGACTCCTTTCTTCTTTTTAAAAATTAGATGTTAATCAGCAGTGCAATTGAAGCTTTCCTGTTTGGCCTGTGAATGAAAGTGCTCCATTATATGCATTTAACTAGGCTTTCTTTCAGATCAAAATCTCTGTTGTTAAATACAGTGGCAATCACGCAACATCCACTGGCTTATATCCACTCAACTATCTGTATACAAGTTGTATTTTTCTTGCTTTATAATAATAAATATCTTGAGGGTAGGAAATACTAGCTTTTTACCCATCTGTCCATCCAGCCATTTAGTTAAAATATGAATATCTCTGTGTCAGGCACTGTGATGAATTTAGGAATGACCAAGAAATCATCCCTTCCCTCAAGGAGTTCATAGTCTAATTACAGCAGTGGCTCCCAACTGTGGCTGCACATAAGAATCACTTGGGTTGCTAAGCTTCACTTTCAGGAAGTCTGTTTTCCTGGTGCTAGAGTGTCACCTGGGTACTCCAATATATTTTTTAGAGCTTTCAAGGTGATACCTGGAGCAAATAGATTGAGAACCACTGAGTTAGGCACATGGGCCTATATTATGTTAAGCTCTATAACAAAGAAAAAGCAGATTTTTGCTGGCAAGCAGAAGGAAAGATAGTCATATAATTTGTTTTTTTCTTTTACTCCTTGAATCACCCACCGTAGGGCACAAAGTCTTGAATATATTGAACATTTCTTTAATTAATGCACTTATTACTGTTAGACTCAATCATCTACTTCAGCATCATTAGGTGCCTTTCTGTATTGCAATTAAATTAGGACAATTCTTTCATGTATTAATCAGCTTTCTGTCCCAACTTAAACAGAGTTTGGGGTCCTTTTTAATTAACCTTTTATTTTTAAAAGTTTATTATTTTATTTATTTGAGATATATATAGAGAGACAGAGAGAGCGAGCACAAGCAGGGGGAGTGGCAGAGGGAGTGGGAGAAGCCGATTCTCTGCTAAGCAGCGAGCCCAACTCCGGGCTTAATCCCAGGACCTCAGGGCTTGATCCCAGGACCCTGGGATCCTGAGCCAAAGAGAGATGCCTAACTGATTGAGCCACCCAGGTGTTCCTGCAATGTGGTTTTATATATCTTTTTACCTTCGCCTGTGCTGTTCCCTACACCAGAAATGCATTTTCAAATACATTTTCTCCATCAGCCAGGTAAACTCCTACTTGTTTTTAAAGACTCAGATTAGGGATCCCTGGGTGGTGCAGCGGTTTGGCGCCTGCCTTTAGCCTGGGGCGTGATCCTGGAGACCCGGGATCGAATCCCACGTTCGGGCTCCCGGTGCATGGAGCCTGCTTCTCCCTCTGCCTGTGTCTCTGCCTCTCTCTCTCTCTCTGACTATCATAAATAAATAAAAAAAAAAATAAAGACTCAGATTAAATATTACTCTCTCTTGGAAGTCTTCCTTGATATTTCCATGCAGAAGTGAGAATCTTTTATGATTACCTTCAATAGACCTTGTACATAATTACAATAATGACAATATATACACTTTATTGAGTGTCTACTGTATGTCATGTACTTTAGATTTGCTTGGCATATATAGCTCATTTGCTCTTACAAAAGTTTTGTGGGGTATGTGTATTAAACTCATTTTATAGATGAAAAATCCAGACTTGGAGAGAGAGGCTAGATAATTTGCCCTAGTTCATAATGTTAGAATAAATAAGAGAGCTGTAATTCAAACCGGATTAACCTGGTTCCAATTCTATGTTCTATCTACCCTGTCTTCATTATAGCACTTCTTTTTAAAAATTTTTTTAAAGGTTTTATTTATTTATTCATGAGACACACACACACACACACACACACACACACACACACACACACAGACATAGACAGAGGGAAAAGTAGGCCTCCCGCAAGGAGCCCGATGCAGGACTCGATCCTGGACCCTGGGACCAAGCCCTGAGCTGAAGGCAGATGCTCAAACGCTGAGCCACCCAGGAGTCCCATTATAGCACTTCTTATATGGAATCACATTTATTCATTTACATACACACCTTGTCCAATGATATGCTGGATTCCTCACATCTAGCTCATTGTGGGAGCTCAGTAGATACAGGTTAAATGAACTGAACTACTCAATTTTCCTCACCAGTTACCTTCCAGAGTAATGGTACAAACTTTAGAAAGAGCACCATGCTGCAGGTGCAGGGCCAAGGGTAATCACTGCTTCATATTCTGATGCCTCTTTAGATTGTGTATGTGTAATTGATCTAACTCTCCATATGCTTTGCTAGGCAGTATATTAGTCCGCTAGGGTTGTCATACCAGAATACCCTAGGCTGAGGGGCTTAAACAACATAAATTTATTTTCTTGCAGTTCTAGGGTCTGGGAGTCCAAGATCAAGGAGCTGGCAGGGTGGGTTTCTGGTGAGACTCCTCTTCCTGGCTTGCAGATGGCTTCATTCTTGTGTTTTCATATAGCCTTTACTCTGTGCCACACATCCCTGGTATCTTTGTCTCTTCCTTTTTCTAAGGATACCAGTCTTATCAGCTTAAGGTGTGCCACCTTTATGACCTCATTGTTCAAGTGAATTTCTAGGCCCAAGATGGAGCCACTCCTGCCCCAGGTGCTAAGTCCGTACTTAGATAATTTTCCTTCCCTGTAAATGTTGGGCTTGACCAGAAACATAGTATACCCAGTCAGTCAATTCCAGAATGCCAAGCTAACTTTGGGCTCTATATTTATTTTATTGTTTTTTTAATTCATTTTTCTATTTTGTTCCTTATCCTTTATGCTATTAAAGTTTCCTGCCTTCCACCCCATTTTGCAGTTCTCTGGATCCTTGTGAAGAGAGGCTGCCCACTTCATGAAGTGTTGGATGAAGTTGTTGGTGTTACCTAAATTGTTTTCTTGAATCATTTTTAACACTATACACACAAAAAGCTCCCCTCCTCATGATGTTCTAGTACGCTGCTGTCCAAATGTGTCATGAAGATGTACAGTATGCCAGCTCAGCCTCCCTCATCCTTAGTTTTCTAATATTTGAGATGGAAATAATGATAACAGTCCTGTGTAGCTCACAAAAGTTTTTTTTCTTTTTCTTTAGTGTTAAGTGCAAAAAATATTCAGAAAGTGCTTTACCAATTGGTAAAGCAAAAAATCTGAAATGTTCTTTTCTGGACTGCCTGGTAAGTGTTGACTCATTTTTAAGACTCAGTTTAAATATTACCTCCATTGTGGAGCTATTATTCTTGCTTTTCATAAGTATTGACTGGTGGATGGGTGAAGTTTTTTACATCCCCAGGGGCCAGGTCTCATTCAGTTGGAACATTAAAAAGAGCACAGACAATTTGCTGAGAGGTCTTGCAGGTAACCAGCACCTACTTTTCTAACCTTAGAAGTCCATTGTCCTGAGTAGGTCCAGACACAGAGCAGACTTCTTGTTATTTCCTTCCTTCTCATCCCACTTCTCATCAGTGTCTTACAGAAAAAAGAGTAAGATTTGAAGTCAGATCCATCAGGGTTTAAGTCTTGATTCTGAGACTACCTACTTATTTGACCTTGTGCAGCTCATTTTAGCTCTATGAGTCTTAGTGCTCTATGAGTCCAATTCTTCAGATAGAATTGTTCCTCTGATTTGGTTCCTATCCCTGCATGGCCGTAAACTGCAGGGGGATGTAGGTGCAAGAGAAAAGAGGGGTGGTGGAAAGTGAGAGGGAGAGGTACTGAGAACTCTGAAGATAAGTGGCATTTGTGCCACTCTTTGAGTTTTTAACTGCCATGTGTGTCCCCAAATTGGGATCTATCTCTAAAATCTATGGATCTTCTATGTTAATTTCCCATGGAATAAGATAAGGCTTGTATTATCTTTCATAAGTGGTATTCTTTGTGTTTGGGGGAGACATATGTCATAGCTTATGCACAGAGTTCCAGGAGCTGGAGGAGGAAGGAAACAGGAGGCATGGCTGATAAAGCAGGTAGGCAGGCCGAGGATGGCCATAAAGTGTGTGTGTGTGTGTGTGTGTGTGTGTGTGTGTGTGTGTAGTGTTGGTTATTGTGTTTACTTGACCTGGAGCATAGGAGAGCTTGAATTTTCCAAGAAAGAGAAAGAATTTTTTTTTTGGCACGTGGGATGGGACAAAACTCACCTTCTCTGACGGTTTCAGATTTGCAGGGCTCTAAGGAATTTGAAAAGGGTGTGCCAATTGAGCAATAGTGGAAGCTCCATAATGTGAATCAACTATTTTGAGGCTTGCACAAGTACTGAATAAAGGCCAGGCCTTTTCAATAAGCATTTATTATATTTCTCAATTCTGAGATAGTGAAAGAAAAAATAAGGAAGCACCTAAAAAAGAAGAACCTATTTATTTATGAAAGGACAGAAAAGGTTTTATCATAAGACTTCCAGTAAATGCTGTTTTATTCCAAGATGATCTGAAATGCTTAGTAGTGACTTAGAGGCTTCATCTTCCCCTGCTCTAACCTGCTGTCGGGTATAGATTCATTCTTTTATTAGAGTGATTTTTTTTCAATGAACAATGTTAATTCTTACCCATCCAGTGATTTAACATTAGCAATGTAGATGTGGTTTGAGAGACTCCAGGGAAATGAATTGACAGGTACCTAAGAGCAAAGTTCGGTAGTAATAATTGGGTTATAACATTTGCATCTGGGAAAGGTGTTTTGACACCAGGAGAGAGGAAGTCCTGGGAAATGGGTGGTATAAAAGGCATGTGTTTCCCAATCCAAGCAGTATTTCCTCCATCCTGTCTTTATGGTCTGTCCTGTCCCTTGAAACACCTTACTTGGAAAATCTTGCCCAAAGAAGCAAAACCAAGCACATGTGTATCCATCAAAAGGTGACTGATACCTTGAGTGGCTCTTAAATTAAGGAATCCGTGCCTCAGTTTACATTCTTTTAAGCCCGTTTCCTTCTCTGAAGAATAAAGACAATAATAATAGCTCTGTATAGTGAGCACCTACCAGGTGTTTCACATTCATTATTTTTGGCTATAAAACAACCTTATAGGGGCAGCCCGGGTGGCTCAGCGGTTTTGTGCAGCCTTTGGCCCAGGGCCTGATCCTGGAGACCCGGGATGGAGTCCCACATCAGGCTCCCTGCATGGAGCCTGCTTCTCCCTCTGTCTGTGTCTCTGCCTCTCTCTCTCTCTCTCTCTCATGAATCAATAAATAAAAATCTTTAAAAAATTAAAACAACCTTATAGGGGCGCCGGGGTGGCTCGGATGGTTAAGTGTCTGCTTTTGGCTTGAATCATGGGATTGAGCCCTACTTTCTGAGCTTCCCTGCTCAGCGAGGAGTCTGCTGGTCCCACTCACTCTGCCCCTCCTCCAGCTCGTGTTCTCTCACACGATCTCAAATAAATAAATAAAACCTTAACAAAAAAACCCAACCTTATAAACTAAGCACGATTTTCTCATTAATAGAAGAGAAAATGAGGTACAAGGTGGTTAAATAATATACCTGAAATCATCAGGAGTGAGTGCCTGAGCCAGGATTCAAGGCAGACCTGTGGGGCTGACAGCCTGCTCCTACAGCCGGCACCACAGGCCTGGAGGCCCCGGCTCTGTCAGCACCATCCTTAACACTGTAGTGTGAGCATGTCCTGTGTGGAGTTGTACATACTGGGCATTTTTCACATGTTAGTTCCCTAACCCTTTATTTCAGGTGCCCAAACCCTGCCCATGTCAACATTATTTCCTTCTCCGAGATATACTTGTATGTATGGGATACAGGGCATTCTCAATAAGATGCAGTACCACAATGATTAATCATGAAAAAGATGTTCAGCTCTTGGTCACTTGATTGTCATTTATTATCTTATTTTTATTTTTTTTAATGTACAGAGAGAGGCAGAGACATAGGCAGAGGGAGAAGCAGGCTCCCTGTGGGAGGCCGGATGCGGGACTCGATCCTGGGACTCCAGGATCACACCTGAGCCAAAGGCACGTGCTTAAACACTGAGCCACCCAGGTGCCCCTGGCATTTATTTAAGGAACAATAGAGTTCTATCTTTCTCTGTACTTTGGGCATAGATATGAGGGGAAGCCTAAACATTGGGGGATCAGAGGAAGATACATACTTAAAATGGAAACTGTGGTACCACATCCAGTACATATGAGGGCAAAGCAGAGCCTCTGTAAAGGGATGCCAGAGGAGGCCAACAGTGGCAAATGTGAAAGGCTCTTCACCAAGGAGTTCAGGATGAGCTGAGTATTGCAGGACAAGAGCTCAGCAGGCTGGTGTGAGATTAAAGTTTCACCCATGGGCCAGGGTCTTAAGGTGCAGCAAGTTTTTTTATTTGAAGAAAGGACATACTTTCTAAGAAAATAATAATGAGGCAAGATACCTCAGGGTCAGTGGGGTTATTTAGCAATCGGATAATGGTGATGTGTCTCTAATCTCTGAAGGGCCTTTGACCATATCTACTGAATAGTCTAGCTCTGAACATTCTGAGGTTGTGTGTGACTGTATTCTTTTTGAAGAGAACTTTGAACTATAGATTCAAACTAGAAAGAAAAAATAATCAATAGTCCAAGAAAATCCAGGCAGGTAAAGAGCCCTAGTTTTAGGCTGCTGAGCAGTGAAATGTTCTGCAGATATCTGCCAGGAATTTATTCCAGGAGGTGATTTGAAGCTGAACCTTCCTGGAAAAGCTCTCAGTAAACAGTCTTCCTTTTTTTTTTTTTTTTTTTTTTTTCTTTTTTTAAGAGACTGCATCTATTCCCATTTTTGCTGAATGGAAAAAATAGCATGTGAATGGACTAGGATGGCCAGAGTGACAGCTGAATTTTGCAAAGCACAAACCACCCTACATATCTCCCTCCAGTATGCCTGCATATGAATGCCCCCCTCCCCCCGCCCCCCTCCACTCTGAGTTTTGCAAATCATCCATCAGCCCTGCTAAAATCAAGAAGAGAGAAGTTTGGGTTAACATCCCTCTCTTCCCCACATTGCACCACCACTACAAAAACAAAAACGAGAACAAAAACAAATAAAACTTAACAAACGAAAGCAATATTCCGTACAGGAGGGTTAGTGATTTACTCCCACGGGGATTAAATATGACTGAGGCTGAACTCCTTAAACAGTATCTGAGTAGCTGTTACAGTGAGACTATTACCATTGTTTCAGTCTAGTCCAGACATGCTGTTTAATTAAAGAAGGTACTAAATTTAGGGATTGGGTTTTGGAGATCTAATTATAGATCATGGTGACTTGTGAGCCTTCACCATGCCTGAAGCTAGAGGTGAATGACGCAGGTCAGGGCTCTGAGCCTGTGGCTTCTTGTCTGGGGAGCTCTCTCCAAAGGAATTTTCCTCACAGATTTCTCTTAAACTCTCTTTCTGATCCAAGAAAAGGGCACCAAGTGTTGTATATGTAATCCTTGAAAAGTGCCTTTGAAATTCACATTTTAGCAATTACTCAATTTTATATCTGATAATCTTTTGTACCTTGGTCTACAGTTGCAACTTCCAACTTAACATTCTGGGGTGTGTGTGTGGGTTTGCAGGAAGAGAGAAGATTTGGAGAGTTCTTATTTTCTCCTTTATGCTTATTTCTGTTTTCTATAATAACCATATTTTACTTTATAATAAGAAAAATTCATGTGAAGTGTCACTCTCATTAATTTATCTTTTTAGCTCCAAAATGCTCAATGAAAAGCTAAGAAGTTCATAATACCAATCATGTAGAGAAAGATTGCATGCATAAGCCAGGTAAAACAGTTTGGAGAAGTATCTATCTATTTTAATTTTGAAATAGTTTTAAATTTACAGAAAAGTTATGAGAATATTCCAAAGAACTCCCATAAATCTTTTGTTCAGAGACTGCATTTAAGTTTCCCATTATTGTAATAATGGCTTTTATAGCAAAAGGATCCTCTTGGGCACAATGTGCTATATCCAGTTGTCAAGGTCTCCAGTCTGCTTCATTCTAGAATGGTTCCTCAATATCTCCTTCACTTTCAAGACCATGGTATTTTTGAACACGATAAATCAATCATTTTATAGAACTTCTATCAATCTGGATTTGTCCATTATATCCTCATGATTATGGCCAAGTTTTGTATTTTTGCAGAATATCACATTTTTGCAGAATCACAGAAGTAATTTCTGTTCTCATTGTGTCCTATTGGGAACATACTGTGCCTATTTGTCCCATTACTGGTGCAGTTAATATTAGTCACTTTATCAAGATGTATCTGCCTGGTTTTTCCATTATAAAGTTGCTACTCCACCTAATTAATAAATATTTGTGGGGAGACACCTGGAGATCAACTAAAATCTTTTTTTTTTTTTTTTTTTTTACTACTTGATTCTTTTTTTTCCCCTTGTTTTAAAATTTTATTTATTTTCAAGTTATTTAACATATACTGTGGTAATGGTTTCAGGAGTAGAATTTACTGATTTGGGCAGCTCCAGTGGCTCAGTGGTTTAGCGCTGCCTTCATCCCAGGGCCTGATCCTGGAAGCCCAGGATCAAGTCCCTCGTCCGGCTCCCTGCATAGAGCCTGCTTCTCCCTCTGCCTGTGTCTCTGCCTCTCTCTCTTTGTGTCTCTCATGAATAAATAAATAAAATATTAAAGAAAAGAATTTATTGATTCATCACTTACATATAACACTCAGTGCTCATCCCAAAGAGTGCACTCCTTAAATGCCCATCACCACCTAGCCCATCCTACCACTCACCTCCCCTCCATTAACCCTCAGTTCTCTATATTTAAGAGACTCTTATGGTTTGCCCCACTCTTTATTTTTATTTTTGTATTTATTTATTTGACACAGAGAGAGTATGAGTGTGAGCGGGGTGGGAGGGGCAGACGGAGTGAGATAGAGAAAATCTTAAGCAGGCTCCATGCCCAGTGTGGAATCCAATGTGGGGGCTCAATCTTGCAACCCTGAGATCATGATCTGAACCAAAATCCTGAGTCACATGCTTAATCGACCGAGCTACCCAGGTGCCCTTTAAAAATTTTTTTTAAATTTAAATTCAATTTAGTTAACATATACTGTATTATTAGTTTTGGGGGTAGAATTTAGTGATTCATCAGCTGCATGTAACATATACTGCTCATTACATCAAGTGCCCCTTTTAATGCCTATCATCCAACTACTCAACCCCTATTCACCTCCCCTCCACCAACCCTCGCTTTGTTTCCTACAGTTAAATGTCTCTTATGGTTTGTGCCCCCCTCTGTTTTCATCTTATTTTATTTTTCCTTCCCTCTCCCTATGTTCATCTGTTTTGTTTCTTAAATTCCACATGTGAGTGAAATCATATGGGATTTATCTTTCTCTGACTTATTTCACTTAGCATAATACCCTCTAGTTCCATCCATATCATTCCAAATGGCAAAATTTCACTTTTTGATGGCTGAATAATATTCCTATATATATGTATATAATATATACATATTATATATAATGCACATTATAATATGTATATATTATATATATTAATTATATATAATACATATATAATACATATTATATATAATATTCATATATATATACATACAATTTCTTCTTATCCATTCATCTGTCCATGAACATCTGGGCTCTTTCCATGTTTTGCCTATTGTGGACATTGCTGCTATAAACATTGGGGTGCAGGTGCCCCTTCAGATCACTACATTTGTTTCTTTAGGGTAAACACCCAGTAGTGCAATTGTTCGGTCATAGGGTAGATCTATTTTCAACTTTTTGAGGAATCTCCATGCTGTTTTTCAGAGTGGCTCACCAGTTTGCATTCCCACCATTGGTAGAAGAGGGTTTCCTTTTTCTGCATCCTTACCAATATCTATTGTTTCCTGAGTTGTTAATTTTAGTCATTCTGACCAGTATGAGGTGGTATCTCATTGTGGTTTTGATTTGTACTTCCCTAATGATGAGAGATGTTGAGTATTTTTTTATGCGTCTGCTAGTGATTTGCATGTCTTCTTTGGAGAAATGTCTGTTCATGTCTTATGCTTATTTCTTGACTAGATTTTTTGTTTTTGTTTTTTTGTGTTGAGTTTGATAAGTTCTTTATAGATTTTGGATACTAATCTGATATGTCATTTGCAGATATTTTCTCCTATTTCATAGGTTGCCTTTTAGTTTTGTTGATTGTTTCCTTAGCTGTGCAAAAGCTTCTTATCCTGATGAAGTCCCAATAGTTCATTTTTGCCTTTATTTCCCTTCCTTCTGGAGATGTGTCTAGTAAGAAGTTGTTGTGGCCAAGTTCAAAGAGGTTGCTGCCTGTTATCTGCTCTAGGATTTTGATGGTTTCCTATCTTATATTTAGGTGGAGATCTGGTAAAGTCTTCTTCCTTTTCCTACTCTCACCTATTAGTTTTAGCATCTATTCATAATAATTGTGCAAATAATTATGATGGTGATTGTCAAATTGTGATTTTTAATGTTGTCATTCATTCTACATTTATTAATTGGCATTCGACTCTAAAGAGAAAATTACTCCTCTCCCATTTATTTACTCATATATTTATTTATATCCACGATCCTTTGAATCCTTATTTTAATAAATGGGTTATAATTCATTGCTGTTACTACCTATTGTGATGCTCAGATTATTCCAGATTTGGCCATTAACTGTCATTTCAAACAGGTTTCTAAATCTTTTTGATGCATCTCTATCATTTTTGGACATATTTTAGAATCATTTTGTTCTTTCCGTATTCAAGTCCTAGAACTAGCCACTTTTTCCAAGCACCTTGGTTCTGCTTAGTGGAGAGTGATATTTAGAAGCCCAAGATCTGGGTGATAGGTATCCTTATTGCTGCTAGAATATATAGGTATGCACACATCCCTATCTTATTTATTTCTACATATATTGCAAAACACGAGTTCACACCCATGCTTCCTATTCAAGCTCAACACCACAAGGTATATTCCAGCTTTCCTCCTTTCTGTATTTGTACCTTTCTTCTCTGACATTGAGTAACATTGCTACCATTATTCTCTTCATACCTAATTTTTCAATCCCTCTAAATATTGCTAAGTTGATAGGTTACAGCCCCATTTCACCACTCTCTTTGTGTGAACCCTGACTCACTCAGGCACCGTTCTTGTATGGACTCTGATTTCTGTTAGGTTGCTTTCTTGTTCTCTGGGACCCTCATGTGGGCCTGGCCATCTCTTGGCTGCCATCAGGAGAGAGTGAAAAAAGAAAAAAAAAAAAAGAAAGAAAGAAAGGGAAGAATTTGAAGAAACACCCACAATGTTAATGGTATAAAGGAAAGCCATTTATATAGTCATTAACTTTTTGGAAACTCAAGTTATAGATTGTGTTGCTTTATAGCCATTATTATAGAATTGTTACATTGAAGCCTAAAAGAAAAGTTAAAGAGTATTTTTTTTAAGATTTTATTTATTTATTCATGAGAGACACACACAGAGAGAGGCAGAGACATAGGCAAAGGGAGAAGCGGGCACCATGCAGGGAGCCCAATGTGGGACTCAATCCCTCAACATCAGGATCATGCCCTGAGCCAAAGGCAGACGCTCAACCGCTGAGCCACCCAGGCGTCCCAGCTAAAGAGTTTCTAATCAAATTCTCTCATTTAACACAGGAGATAGATATTCTGAGAGGATAAGTTATTTGGAAAGGATACATAAGTAATTAGAGCCCTTAGTCTAAACAAGAAATCAAGATATCTGAGTCTCTGGAAGGTTCTGTCTTTGCTAGATTATTCTGGGGCTTTAGAAAATGGTTTATTTTTTTTTAAGCATCAAATATGATTCCATATTACAGTGAGCATTTGTTGTTTTTGCTTTCTTGGTTTACCATTTTTTCCTTTTGGGAGATATCTCATTGCCACCATTGGTTCACTCTCAGCTATGACCAAGTATGGGGTTGACTCCACTCCCTGGCTCCAGGAGTGGGCATGGCCACAGGCCTGTCTAATGAGAACAACTGGGGGCTTTTGTGGGGCTTTCACAAGGGAGGCTCTCTACTGCAATTGTCAAATTGATAGGAGGTAAATCTGGCACTGTCTGGAAAAATAGAGCCTCAAGATGGACTTGATTATAATTTAGGAAAAGGCTGATTATTAATGTAGCCAAGAGATGAAGAGAGCTTCCTGATGACACCCTTAAGCCCTGGAGCAGTTTGTGCTTGAAACTGTTTCATATCCCTAAACTTCAATGTTGTGTAATCAGTAAATCCTTTTGTTTGCTTAAGACAATTTGAATTGGGCTTTTGTTACTTGAAACCTAAAGAGTAATATGCTCCCAATTAATATCTCTGTCTCTAAAACTGGGAAGAAGTAAAACAGAGCTGAGTTTATTTTCTGTTAACTTGATGTCAAGGAGTTCTTCCTTAATACTTAGCTACAGGATGGGAGGGGCTGTGAGAAATATTTGTTGAATGCCTGGTCTATTAGGAAGAAAGCCAGACCCCTTTGCTTAATTAAATAAGTGCAGTTTCACTCATGTGAAGTTTCTAAAGGTGAAGATTATTACTTAACAAAATAGATCTTTAGTGGCAAAGCCATATCATCTTTCAGGAAACAGAGGACTTTATCTTTGTTTTAGTAATTAGCCTCCCTAAAGAGATGGTTCTTACTATGAAGCAATGATGGTTCATTTACCTCAGTTGAAAAATAGAAATGTATGTACATCAGACTGGTTCTGTTTTCTCTGAAGAACACTAATATAATAGCATACACTTTTCTTCTCATAAAATTCTTACTAGACTTCCTAAAATCAAGTGATTAATGTTTCTGCTTCTTTGTGTCCTCCTGAACCTTAGGAAAGACTTGCCCAATATACAAAGGAAGAAAAGAAGGGTCAAAGGAGCTCAAGAAATCCAGCTATTTAAATAGTCAGCTGTTAAATAATTGAGACTTTAGTCATAGTACATTTCTGAATATCTGAGCAAAAAGAAATAAGGCAGGAGGAGTTGACTAAGGCCAAAGGAAGGTAAAGAGTTTATGTTGACAATTTTTTTGTAAAACTTGTATGAGTTCAAAGGTTTTTAAAAATATCTAGAACTGTGGCCATTAGAATCTTTTATGTTTGCCTAACTATTAAAATTTTTTGGTAGCTATAGTACATACTCATCTTATTTCTGTTTGAATGTTGTCACAATAAACTAGCTCTAATGTTTATGAACAGGTTAAATGACAGTCTCCCCTTTGAACATACTGTCAGTATGACCCTTTCCCTGGCAGCCCTGTTCTCACATGTGACTGCTTTTCTAGATTGTGCTCTCCTTTGAAATTCTTCTTTGGTGTTTCCTATGACAATCCTAGAACTCCACAACTCTTCTCACTGTCAGATCCAGAAATATTGGAGAAGAGTTACAATTACTTGATATTAAAAGATATATGAATTAAAGGAGATTAATATATACGTTGCTCAAGTAGAGTCATAATTCAACATCTGCCACCTGAGTCAGTCTTAATCACACTCACTAGAGGAGCTTGAGATTCGTAGCATGCCCCAAATAAAGCTATGAATTGGCATAGGGAAGCAAAAGTCCTTCTAATATGGAAGTGTTTACTAATGAACTTTTACTCAAAAAGTTAGTCCTCACTTATACTTTTCTTCCCCTTATCACCACTGAAGATTTTGAGACCTATAATGTGCCTTCTCTATCTGCACCTTATAGATTTTTGGATACCAAGATAAAATGCAAATTAATTGCAATGTGAAACTTCATATCTTGCAAAAAAAGGAGGATTATATACAGTGTTGAAGAATTTCAAGAATTTCTCAACCCTTTTTTTGCAAAAAGAACATCAAGTGCAATTAAATCTGAGCGATAGAAGATAGCAAAAATCTACATAGATGATAGAATAATTGGAACTTCAAAAGATTGATTTGAATACATTTTGAATATCAAAGGATAAAGAACTGTACATTAGCCCCCCCCCCTTATCTGCAACCATGGTCTGGAAGCACATGATCCTCCATTTGACATATTGTCAGAAGGTCAACAGTAGTCTAACACTTTATCACAATGCCTACATCATTTACCTCATTTCATCTCATCATGTAGACATTTTATCTTCCCACATCATTGCAAGAAGAATATGGGTGAATACAGTACAATAAGATATATGGAGAGAGAGTCCACAGTCACATAACTTTTATTACAATATATTGTTATAATGACTCCATTTTATTACTAGTTATTGTTAGTCTCTTACTGTGCCTAATTTATAAATAAACTTTGTCATAGGTATGCATGAATAGGAAAAAACAGTATTTATAGGGTTTGGTTCTATCCATGGTTTCAGATATACAGTGGAGGCCTTGGAACATATCCATATGGATAAGAGAGGAGGCTACTGTACCAGCACTCAAATATTTCTACAAAAATGATTACATTTAGACCATGCTGCATGATCAAATGTGAAGGATACAGTGACCTCTTGGAATTTTGTTGGAAAAATTCTACCAAAAAACGCCCAAATCCAAATAGTACTTTGGCTCATATTTTTTACTTTCTACTCCTCTTTTGTTTGATTACTAGTGGAAAAGGTTAAGTTAATAATACTTTTTGCCTCATGGCATACCGTTACTATTATTCTATTAGGTCCTTCTCTTGTTCTGTCTGTTTTCTATCTACTTATCATCATCAACAACGTCACCTATCTATTCATATCTCATCTATCTCATCTATTCTGTTTTTACCCTATTTCCTAATTCTGTTCAGCAACCTCCCATATGAACTCTAACATATTTATTGTGTATCTAAGTGATGTCATCCTTTGACCCTTGGCTGTTGACTTTTAGACTCCACATTTGAGGGACCTGAATATCACAAAAACAAATTTATTTAAGAGCACCAGGAGCCTCTATCACTTGAAATCCAGTGTTCAGAGATACAACATAGCTTGTATCTCTCAACATTCACACTCCTGATTAACACCTCTTACTACTCCAGGGAGAACATCTGTGTCTTTTGTCTGTATCCTTTGTGGGCCAATACACAGAAAGTTTGTGCATTGTGCTGTTGCCACCATCAGAACAGACAATGTCTACAGTGCAGGAAGGGTTTGAGCAGGGCAAACACTACTTAGGTAAGAGAAAAGACAAATTACTTTTTCAAATCCTTGCTCTTAGTATGAATGTCACAGATTATGGCTAAATTAAATATCATTTTAAGCATTCAATATTTTCTTGAATTCTCTTTGGGTACATTTCTTGCTTCTTTTTGTGTTCAAGTTATGTGGTTCAAGAAGGATTTGTAAATTAGGGGGTTATTTGCAACAGTAATACCTGGCAGCTAAGGAATAGTCTGTAATTCAATAATTACTCAGCCAAACATTGTTATACTGTAGCAGAACTCCTAGCTATGTGCATCGTAATAATGAAGTTCAATCTCATCGCTGATATTTTGTCTTTTACATATATGTATTTGTAAAGATATCTTCACATATGCTTTAAAATTATATCATTAGGAAGGTATATTTGTCAAAGTAAAAGGATAAAATATTTTATTTCACAACTTATTGGCTTAATTTATAACTCTTAAATCTTTAAATATATGCAGACCTTATTTGCATTCTTATTCCAGGCCTTGCAAAATTTATATGTGGACTTGATCCATTTATTTGTTTGTTTTGCTAAATTGTATAGTTATCTATGTACATTTTTAAAGAGAGATTATAGAAGTGCTATTCTTTTGTAGATTCATCTCATTATTCCCCCCTTTTTTTGAACTTGGCTTCTTGATGTAAGATCTATCCATGTAACTGTGTAAATAGCATAGTCTTTCCAAATATTGTGTAATATTCTTTACTGTGCATCTGTCACATTGTACTTATCAGTTCTCCAGAAAGAAGGCTGTGAAATTGTCTTTGACTCACTTTTATGATAGTGCTGTGATGAGCAGCCTTGAATATGTTTCCCACAGACTTATGGGATTATCAGATTTCTTTCCAGAAAGACTGCACCAGTTGGCACTCCTGTCAGTAGGGCATGGGGTTCCTCTATCTGTATATTCCTGCCAATACTTGTATTACCTGCTTGCTTACTAATTTTTGACAATATAGCATGTAAAGTGAAATTCTCTGTTGCTTAAATTTGAATTTCTCTAAGAGCTGATAACTTTGGTTTCTTCTGTGAGTTGCCTGTTCATACATACACCTGTCTTCTTTTTTTTTTATAGTTTATCTATTTTACATATTAGATTCTAGTAAATAGCACATATTTATTTCAATCTACCACTCATTTGCTTATTTTATTGACATTGTTATTTGTTGGAAAGACAGCTTTACTTTTGGTCTAATCAAGTGAATCAAATTTAACCTTATGGTTTGTACTACTGGGATTTTATATAAGTTCTTTCTCTTTTTCATGAAGATACTCTCCTACATCAGCCTCTCTAAAGCATATCATTTTAGCATTCTCTCTTGGGTCTGTAATCCTCTGTGACCCCATGATGCTTATCATGTTAGATCTTCAATCCATACAGTTTTCACCTTTCCACTGGCATCCACTGCAACAGTAATTACTGTCCCCATTGATTTATGATGTCTTTTTAATTATACTAAATTCCCATGTATACAATAATCTATTTTTGAGTAGTTTATTCTGGTACATTGTTTCATTTTCTCTTCTTGCATTATAGTATCATCATAATAGATTTTAATATCTGGCAAGGAGGTCCTCCCCTTTGCTCTTTCATTCAAAGTTGCTTTAGTTATTTGTGGCCATTTATTCTTTCATATCAATGTTATAATTACTTCACTGAGTTTCTTGAGTTGAAAAATTCACTAAAATTGAGAAGTTATATTATATATTAAGAAATTATATATTTTCTCTCTTTCTAGGATCCTATTTTCAAGATGCTGGCATTTCTACTTCTGTTCTCCATACCTATTAGTTTTTCTTCAATGTTTTTATTTATTTATTTTTAAAAGATTTTATTTTTAAGTAATTTCTATACCCAACGTGAGGCTTGAACTCACACCCTGAGATCAAGAGTTGCATGCTCCACTGAATGAGCCACCCAGGCACCTTTTCTTCTATATTTTTGTCCTTTCACACTTTCTGACAGTTTCTGGGAAAAGTTCCTTCACTTTATCTTCCATTTTATTGACTTATTCATTAATAGTATCTGCTTATTTACCCAGCTTATTGTGTTTTAGTTCAATTATGATATTTCTTCAACTTCTATGACTTCTTTTCCTTTTTCATATCACTACTATACTCTTGTGTGTCTTTAAGGACAATTATTATGCTTACTTTCAATTCTTCTCCAAGTGGTAGATTCTTTTCATTTTGATTTGTTTCTTTTATACTGGTAATATTGCTTACAAGATTAGTTACATAGACAGTTCCTAGTATTTCTATGGAGATGCCAGCTTCTTGTCTGGAAACATGTATTTGGAAGACCTTTAGATTTTTATTAAATCTAAAGGTCTAAAGGTCTACTACTACATTTATTCCAAATGAATAAATCATTTCAGTGAAGGTAAGTGGTATGTGAACAATAAATCAGGCCAGTGTGATGGAATGGACGTGGGAATATTAGGTATGGTAGCATTGACTGGTTGGTAAGGGACAGTCTTTCTGAGGTTATAGCTGAGCTAGGAGTGGACTGGGAAAGAACAGCAATGAGCAGGTTTGGGACATGAGGATTCCAGGTAGACCCATATGTAGACATTTTGAGGACAAATAAACTTGGTGCAAACTTAAGAGTAGATGAGAGACCAAAATCATTGGAGCAAAATGACATTGTGATGGAGTCATTTTGGATGAAAACAGAGAGCTCTCTTGGGCCTAGATTATACAGGGCAGTGTAAGCTATGCATCAGGAGTTTGTGTTTTATTCCAAATGAGATGAGAAGCTTCCTCAGGTTCTATATAAGGAATGAAATTTGCTCCTCCATCTAACATTTTATTATGATAATTTTAACATACAACAAAGTTGAAAGAATTTTACATCCAATACTTGTATGTCCTTAGATTCTACTATTCACATTTTTCCAAACTTGTTTTATCACATACCTATTTACTTGTCCATCCATTAATCTATAAGATTTTTAAGTGCATTTTATAATAATTTACAGACTCCAGTATATTAATTAATTCAGTGTGTGTATCATTACTTAGAGTTTTGGTTCTTTTTATTTTGATGAAAAATTTACATAAAATGAAGCCCACAAATTGCTATCTTTTTTAAAACTTAAATTTAATTTAGTTAACATATACTGTATTATTAGTTTTGGGGATAGAATTTAGTGATTCATCAGCTGCATGTAACATCTATTGCTCAAGTGCCCTCTTTAATGCCTATCATCCAACTACCCAACCCCCATCCACCTCCCCTCCACCAACCCTCACTTTGTTTCCTATAGTTAAGAGTCTTTTATGGTTTTATCTATATCTATCTATCTATTATCTATCTATCTATCTATCTATCTATCTATCTATCTATCTATCTATCTAATTTCTTCTTATCCATTCATCTGTCCATGAACATCTGGGCTCTTTCCATGTTATGCCTATTGTGGAGATTGCTGCTATAAACATTGGGGTGCAGGTGCCCTTTCGGATCACTACATTTGTATCTTTAGAGTAAACACCCAGTAGTGCAATTGCTGGGTCACAGGGTGCTCTATTTTCAACTTTTTGAGGAATCTCCATACTGTTTTCCAGAGTGGCTCACCAGTTTGCATTCCCACCAATGGTATAACTGAGTTCCCTTTTTTCTGCATTCTTGCCAATATGTATTGTTTCCTGAGTTATTAATTTTAGCCATTCTGACCAGTATGAGGTGGTATCTCATTGTGGTTTTGATTTGTACTTCCCTAATGCTGAGAGATGTTGAATAATTTTTCATGTGTCTGCTAGTGATTTGCATGTCTTCTTTGGAGAGATGTCTGTTCATGTCTTATGCTTATTTCTTGACTAGATATTTTGTTTTTTTGGTGTTGAGTTTTATAAGTTCTTTATAGATTTTGGATACTAAGCCCTTTATCTGATATGTCATTTGCAGATATTTTTTCCTATTTCATAGGTTTTTAGTATTGTTGATTATTTCCTTAGCTATGCAAAAGCTTCTTATCCTGTTCAAATCCCAATAGTTCATTTTTGCAAATTGCTGACTTTTGACAAATACTTCCACCTCCAGCTTGAACTCCTATCAAAATACAGACAATTAGCATCATCCCAAAAACCTTGTGCTCTTCTCCAGTTAATGTTATTACTCTCTGCTCCAGAGGAAGCTACTGTGCTCATTTTTCTCACACTATAGATTAAGGAAGCCTATTGTAGTAATTTCTATAAATATATTTGTACAGTATGTGCTCTTTTGTGTAAGATATCTTTCATTCAACATGTTTTCTTTGAAATTCATTCATATTTTTTCATGTATCAGTAACCTGTTCCTTTTTATTATGGAATAGTATTCCATTATATAAATATTCCAGTTTATTTATTTAATTGGTGGATATTTGGGGGTGTCTGTGGTGCTTGGAAATTATGAATAAAGCTGTGATGAAAATTATTTTTTTTAAAAACATTTTATTTATTTATTTATGAGAGATACACAGAGAGAGGCAGAGACAGAAGCAGGCTCCCTACGTGGAGCCTGATGCAGGACTCAGTCCTAGGAACCTGGGATCATGACCTGAACCAAAGGCAGATGCTCAACCATTGAGCCACCCAGGGGCATCTGTGATAAGAATTCTTGTACAAATCTTTCTATAAACATGTACTTTCATTTCTCTTGGGCAAATACCTGGGAGTGCTGATAGGTCATAGAGTAGGTCTGTTTCATTTTACAAGAAACTAGATGACCCTTTTTGAATTGCTCATGCCATTCTCATTGAGTTTTAAAAACCATTTTGATTGCAGTGTGGAGAGGTTTGAAAGGGGTTGGGAATAGAAGCTGGGAAGCCAGCATTTTGTCCTAGCCTGTAGCCAGAATGTATGTGTATGTTTCACCCAGAATTTTTGTAAACTATTTGTATGATTTTTAATTGCTAGCAAAGCTGATAATTTACCTCAGAATGTGATAACTAACCACTGGAGCAGTTTCAACTGTGTACTTTGTAGATATGGAAAGAATTTAAAACACTTGTACTTACTGGAAAGAGCTCTTCATTTTAGAGAAGGCAATACTTGTAAATCATGCAGGGAAAATATTTGAGTGAGCCTGTGTGGTGTTGTCCATGTGAATGATGAGGTGTCAAATAAAGATAATTTGTTTAGTTGCTGTTGTTTTTTTTTTTTTTTTAATCACAAGGCATATATATATTATTGTAAAATAAAATACAGATCAGAAAAACACACAAAAGAATTGTGTGGCTTCAAATTATTATCAGCTGGACACTCTTTTTTAACTACCACTCAGATCAAAATGTAAAACTTTGCCAACCATTCCAGAAGCCTTCCAGGTGATCTGTTCTAATTACACCTATCCCTCTCCAAAGATGACCACTATCTTGGCTTTTATGGTAATCACTTCCTTCTTTAGAATTTTATATCATGTGGGTATGCTTTTTCCGATAATATAGTTGATTTTGCCTGTCTTAAAAAAATTAGTACGACTTTTATGTTTCTTATGTTTCTATAGGCTTATCCTCCATCACATTCTTTGCCTCAGTTTATCTGTTGAAGAACGTAGGCCATTTAACATAAAGTGTCTTACACCCTGGACTTTTCTTATTGCATCCTCATGGTGAAGTTCAGCATTCTCTTTTATATTTTGTGTTTCCTAGACATTGGCAGATGGGTTCAGGAGCTTGATCAGACTCAGATTTTATTCCATTGACCCATATGTCTGGCTCCTTTACTTTATCTAATGTTAGCAGACATTAACACTTATTGCCTCAAATTATTCATTCATTGAGGATTGTAAAAGGATAATACTCTAATTCTATCATGGTTTTCCATTATTATCTAAAATACTTTTATGAAGAGATGCTTCCTTCATTTACTGGGTTAGTTCTACTAGTGCAATGTATATAGAAAAGGCAGGTTAGATTTTTGATTAATGCCCACTTTTTAAGTAAAGAATTGGAATTGGTTCCATATCACCCTCTGAAAGTGAATAATTAATTTTATGTATGTATGGGGGAGGGGGTTTGAAAAAGGTTTTTAAAAAATTCTCTTACCTACAATGCTAGCAATTGTGCTAGCATTAAAAAAAAATGGCTGTTTTGGCAAGGTATACATCATGAGCGTGTGTGTGTCACAGGAGAAACAAACTAGCACAATAAAAACGTTGATGAATAATGGTATTTGGCTAATTTAAGTATTGCTCTTCACTTTCCACATAATAATTTTTCTGTAAAGCAAGGCAAATTACTACTGTTTGTCTGCCCTATGACATAATACATTGTATTAAATCACTATCCTTGTGGAAGTTTCTGTCCTTGTGCTTATATAAGAAATTTTACTTCATAAATTACTTGGCAATAAAATATTGCAGGAGAAAAGAAAGTTAGAAATCATAGAGTTACTTCATTGAGTTAATATGTGAGGATCAAAGTTGACAATATTCTATTAATCTCACTTTATTTCTTTTTAAAAAATATTTTATTTATTTAAATATTTTATTTATTTATTCATGAGAGACACGGAGACAGGGAGAGAGAGAGGCAGAGATACAGGCAGAGGGAGAAGCAGGCTCCATGCAGGGAGCCCGACGTGGGGACTCGATTTCAGGTCCCCATGATCACACACCGGGCTGAAGGCGGCGCTAAACCGCTAAGCCACCGCGGCTGCCCCTATTTATTTATTTATAAGAGACACAGAGAGGACAGAGACAGAGAGGACAGAGACACAGAGGCAGAGACAGAGACACTCCCACTATGTGCTACCTGAGGAGATACAAAGGTGGATAAAACATGCCCCCATTGTCTAGGAATATATATCCAAAAACAGTGCTACCCAAAGTGTGGGTCATGGACCAGTGTCAGTCCACATACTGTTTCTTATCCAGTCTATTGTGACATAAGTACAGTGACTGAGAGTAACGTTTAAGAAATATATAACAGGGAGCCTGCTTAGGGACTCAATCCCAGGATCCTGGGATCACACCCTGAACTGAAGTCATACTCTCAGCCAATGAGCTACCCAGGCACTCCTCACTTTATTTTTTTCATTTAGGAAATAGAATAACTTCATCTCCAAAAAATGAAAAAGAAGAGATGTACTTTCATGAAAGGCTGTCCTGGTGGCCAGACATTTTGGGGCATGGGATCATAGCCATAATCTGGGTCCATAGTTGTGGATCCCATTCAGAGTATCCTATTCTGGGTAACTCCTGTGCACCAGCACTTCCCCTGCCTCACTTCTTTTTTTATTTTTTCCCTGCCTCACTTCTTTAAAGGCGAGCAACCATAAGAAAGTTTTGTTCACTCTCCAGTGGTGAAAAGCAGATAAAGTTAGCATGGCATACTTTTTCAAGCCCTAGGTAGAATTGGGAACATTCCTAAGACTAAAAATCTTGTCCTCAGGAATTTTTCAGCTAACATTTTCTCCTTAGGTGGGGTTTGTAGAGACTTAAAATCATTGTTCTATAAGTTCTATGCAATAATAAAGGGGTATAGGTATCCACCACTTTCCAAAAGTTTGCATTACCCCACTTTGTTTTTTAAAAAATTTATTTATTTATTTGAGAGAGGATGTGAGTGTGTGCATATGGGGTGGGGTGGGGAGTGAGCAGAGGGAGAAGAAGGAAGGTAATCCTTAAGCAGACTCCCCGCTGAATGTGGAGCCCCATTTGAGGCTTGATCTCACAACCTTGTGATCAAGACCTGAGCCCAAATCAAGAATTGGTTGCTTAACTGACTGAGCTACCCAGGAAACCCATACTCTGTTTTGCATTTATGAAAGACCTACATTAGTCTCTGTTTTCACTAAAAGAAATCCAAAGAGGATTTTCATTTTTAGGAAAAACACCATTACTGTAATAGTGTGGATCTTCCATAAAAATGAAATAGACCAGCATGAATTTTTGGAAATTTTGGAAATTGAGTTATACTCTTCATTTTAGGCCATTTGGGCTTACAAACATTTTCACAGGAACATCCTGTTTTCAGATAGCAGAGGAAAACTGTATTTTGAAATCTGCTGTGGCGCCCTAGCCCAGTCACAGATTCCATTTCTCAGACACTTCTCATTCTCTTGGTTGTAAAGACTTCTAGCAGCCACTTCCATAATTGCTAGCATTTCAAATTCTGCACCCCTGCCCCCCTTAAAAAAAAAAGCTAGGGCTATTCTCAGTAACATTAGGAATCACTTTCTGTAAATAATCTATGAATTCTGTATGAAAGTTTGATGCAAAGTTCTTTGTCATTTTAGAGCTAAAATGGTTCTGTCTCTATTTTAGGCTTTGTTTGGATTATGTAACTGAACTCCTAAAGATGTCACCCTACTTAATGAAGTTAAGGTATAAACCTATGAAGTGAGAAAAAAATAACTACCATTTAATGTAGAAGAATAATTAGTGCTGCCATTATGAACCGTGACTCTGTAGGTACTAATTTTTGTTGAGCTGATTTTAGCCAATATCTATTGCCTGAGTTTTGAATCTAAGTCTTTTCATCAGTTGTTTGAATTATTTATCACTGAAGCTGCTATCTATAAGTAGATTGATTAATCTAATTTAACTTGCAATCAATCCATCTATGCTACCTGGGCCCACTCTGTGCTACCTGAGGAGATACAAAGGTGGATAAAACATGCCTGCATCATCTAGGAATATATATCCTAAAGCAGTGCTACCCAAAGTATGGGTCATGGACCAGTGCCATTCCACATACTGTTTCTTATCCAGTCTATTGTGAAATAAGTACAGTGATTGAGAGTAGTGTTTAAGAAATATATAGCAATTTAACAGAATAATTTATGTTGATTTTATTCTACTAGTAATTTATTCTTATTATATTTTTAAAAAGTCTGAGATAGACTGAAAACAAAGAAAAATGTTTTATCCTGGTTTGAGAGTCACCTGTTAAAATACGTCAGACACATAAATAACTACAAGTAATCAAAAGATAATCAAAGACTATAAATAACTGATGACTAGGTTTTCTGTCATCAAATTAATCTCTGATTTAAATATTTTCTTAATATCATAAGTAGTTTATTTTTCTCTTTTATTATTTTAATTGGGAATTGATTCATATACAGGAAAATCAACCCTTTTAAAATATACAATCCAATAGTTTTTGGTATATTCACAAGACTGTGCACTCCACACCCCTATCTAATTCCAGAACATTTTCATCACCCTGAAAAGAAATCCCAAACCCGTAAACAGTCACTCCTCATTTCCCCATCTTCTTAAGCCTTGGCAAACACTAATCTACTTTCTGTATGTATAGATTTGCCTATTCTGGGCATTTCCTATAAAAAGTATCCTATAAAAATGACCTTTGGTGTCTGGCTTCTTTCACCTAGTGTAATACTTTCAAGGTTCATCCATGTTTTGACTGATATCACTAATTCACTCCTCTTTATGGCTGAATAATATTCTAATGTATTGACACATCACATATTGCTTCTCCACTATTTTCTGGATGGTATTTTTAAAACACAATTTTTTTATTATCTATTATTTTTAAATTTTATTTGTTTATTAATGAGAGATACAGAGAAAGAGGCAGAGACATAGGTAGAGGGAGAAGCAGGCTCCCTAAAGGAAGCCTGATGTGGGACTCGATCCCAGGACCCTGGCCAGGATCCCGACCCAAGCTAAAGGCAGATGCTCAACCACCGAGCCACCCAGGTGCCCCCAAACACAAATGTTTTTAATTTTGAAATTCAAATTTATTTATATTTCCTGTCATTACTTGTGCTTCGGTTGTCAAATCTAAAAAACTATTGTCTAATCCATTGTCACAAAGATTTGCACCTATGTTTTTCTAAATGTTTTATAATCTTATCTTTAACATTTTGGTCTTTGATCCATTTAGAGTTAATTTTTATATATTGGTATGAGTTAGGGGTCTAACACCATTCTCTTGCATGTGGCTAACCAGTTGTTACAATATCATTTGTTGAACAGCCTATTCATTCCTAATTGAATTGTCATGGTACCTTTGTAGAAAATCAATTTCCACGTGTGTAGGTTTATTTTTGGACTTTTAACTTATTCCATTGACCTTTATGTTTATCTTTATACAGGTTTTATTGCTGTAGCCTTGTAGTAAGCTCTTGTAGTAAGGTTTGAAGTTGGAAAGTGTGAAATATGAAAACTTGTTCTTCATTTTCATGACCATTTGGCTAGTCTATGTTTCTTGCATTCCATGTGAATTATGGGATCAGCTTGTAAATTAAAAAAAAAAAAAGCCAACTGGGATTTTGGTGGAGCTTCAGTGAATCTATAGATCATTTTGGAGAGTATTATCATTTTAACAATATTAAATTTTATGACCAGTAGAAATGAGGTGTCTTTCCATTTACTTAGTTCTTTAATTTATTTCAGTGTTGTTTTGTTGTTTTTAGTGCACAAGTCTTGTGTCTCTTTTAATTTATTTCTAAGCATTTTATTCATTTTGATGCTATTTTAAATGAAATGGTTTTCTTAGGGGCATCTGGCTGTTCCAGTTGGAAGAGCATATGACTTTTGATCTCAGAGTCTTGTATTTAAGCCCCACATTGGATATAGAAATTAAATAAATAAAAGTTGAGAAAAAAAGAAATGGTTTTCTTAATTTTAAGATTGTTCATTGCTACTGTATAGGAAAGCAATTGAGTTTTGTATATTGATCTTGTATCCTGTAACCTTGTTGAACTCATTTATTTATTCTAATATTTGTGTATGTGTATTTCCTAGGGTTTTCTGTATATAAGAATGTATCATTTGTGAATGGTTTTACTTCTTCCTTTCCAATCTGGACATTTTAAATTATTTTTCATGATTAATTGCATTAGCTAGAAATTCCAATGGAATATTGAATAGAACTGGTGTGAACAGACATCCTTGTCTTGTTACTAATCTTAGTAGTGACCCTTCTGTTTCAATCAGAGATATATAAGATGTGAGCTGTATCTCCACTGTGTTTTCAGCCCACTCCTTCCTGTGAGGGTTCACTTTATCATTTTTTAGGCTATTCAAAATCTTAACACTTTAAGATTCTAAAGGGTAATCCTTTATTTTATGTAAAGTATAAATAAATCTAGACTAGGATATTACAAATTATAATATGTACAGTAATCTTTTAAAAATCCAGAAGATAATGTATAGAATGTTAGATTAAAGAGCTAGTTCTTTTATAATTTGTCATTCACTCTAAATTTTATTATTGTTACTGTAATGAACTACTGTATGCTAAATAAATTTCAGGACATATTTTAGAGGTGAATTGGGAGGGAGGGAAATGATAGTTCTTGGTTGGTCAAGACTTGCTTATTGAGCAAGTAGAATTTAGAATCATAGGATTTCAAGGTTGGAATTACAAGTCCACAAAGTTCAACCATTATCCAATGTTTGAATTCCCTTTACACTTAGTTTTTCTTTTTTTTTTTATTTTTTATTTATGATAGTCACAGAGAGAGAGAGAGAGAGAGGCAGAGACACAGGCAGAGGGAGAAGCAGGCTCCATGCACTGGGAGCCCGACGTGGGACTCGATCTCGGGTCTCCAGGATCGCGCCCTGGGCCAAAGGCAGGGGCTAAACCGCTGCGCCACCCAGGGATTCCTACACTTAGTTTTTCTAAGTATGTATGTAACCTGTGATTCAAACCCTCTGGTGAGAAGAAATTCTATCATATAATGCCACCCATTCCACCTTGAGCACTTCAGAACATTTGTTGTTTCAATGATCTAAACTTTTTTCTCATTAAAACCTTCTGCAGAGAGTGGTAAAGCAAGCTAAATAAGATTATTATTATCAGTAGTAGTACAGTTAGCTAGAAGTTAAAGTGAATCGCTCCCATATAATTTAAGAATAATAAATATTAATTTCTTTTAACTTAGAAAATGAAATTTGATGGAAAGTCAAATATCAAAAATAAACTGAACAGTATTTCTTTAAATTTATAGTCAAATTTTCAACTACTTAGGTCATAGTGATCATCAAATTTATCAGTTAAGCATTCTTAGTGAGGACTTCTGTTGTAGGTGCTGTGGATGGTGAAGAAAATCTCGAGATTCTGCCTTTTAATGGGCTTATAATTTCTTTGAACAGGTAAGATAAAAATAGAAAAAAAATAACTGAAATATGAGGACAATGACAGAATGTCCAATGAATGGTTAAAAATGATAAAATATAGGGGTTCCCAGGAAGGTGAGGTACTGAGTGATCAGTGGAAAGCACTGTAGAGTTTGGAGGGTCTGGGGATTGTTGGAGGACAGGACTTATCTATGGAGGATATCGGGCAGGGGATTGAGCTGTGCCTCCAAAGATGGTGTGATTCAGAACACTGACGATGAGGATGTGGATGAAGATGAGGAGGCCATTTCAGGCTGAAGGGTGTGAGCACAGCCACAGAGACAAGACAGGAGAAGAATGCCTGCAGGGATGTATAAGAGTTTTGGGGTGGTGGTGGTGGGAAGTGTTGACAAGGTGAAATAGGGGCAGATGGTAGAGGGCCAGGGTAAGGAATTCAGGTTTTTGTCCTGCAAATGTTTGAGAATTAAAAATGAGTTTGGATAGGGTCATGCTGTGTTTCTGAAACTCTAAAAACCCAGAAGAAAAACCAAGACTACAGTTATGTAGACTTTGTGATTATTTCAGAATTGAAATGAAAGTCCAATCTATGTCAATAGTGGTGGGAATAGGAGAGCAAGGCTGGGTGTTAGTGAAGCTATACAAGAAAAATCAGAAGAATTTAGCAACTTAAGAGTCAAGGGGCAAATAACTCTCAAACTTATTGATAATGATTATTATAAGACAGACATTTATATATTTCACATATAAGAATATATATGAATAATACATGTATGTGTAAAACAGAAACAGAAAGGAAAATTGTAAGAAACACTTAAACCTTTAAGTGTTGCCTGGACATTTCTATTTCATTAAAAATAGCCCAGTGTTAACCCATTCAGTGGACTGTTATCCCCAATTTGAGTACTATGTCCCAAGGGGTATGACTTAAAGGATATCACAAAGGTATCTTTCCCTAAGACCTTTTACTGATGTTGCATTTCTAGCACTAGAAATGAGCTTTCGGTTCTCTGTTAAAGAAAACATCTTTGGAATGGGGCTAATTTTTGCTAATCTTGTACTCGAGAATGAATGATTTATTAATTTTTCTGGAAAGCAAGTTGCGTAAGAGGGAAGAGTGGAGAAAAACTGGAAGACTGAAATGTGTACCTGAAAGGGACCAATGAGAGAGGTGCTGAGATAAATGTTACCTTAACCATTTTACCTAGAGTTGACTGCTATATGTCCAAAATAAAAGTATTATTTCTTGCTAAGACAAGACCTTAGTGGTTCATACTTTGAATGAGGAAGAAAGAATTTGGGAAGAAAGTTAAACCAGGATTGGCAAACAGGTCACTAATACATCATTTCTTAATTATGCAGATAAAGGATTAACCAGCACAGCTGGAAGATGGAAGACATGAAGGGGAATGGTCTAGAATTACCAGAAGAGGAAAGGAGGGAAAATATAGGGTTTACCTCATATATATATATATATGAGTGATCAGTGATCACCAGTGATCAGATATATATATATATATATATATATATATATATATATATAGAGAGAGAGAGAGAGAGAGAGAGAGAGAGAGAGAGAGAGAGAGAGCGCGCGCCTGGGAACCTGGCTCTGCAGGGGGAGGGACAGAGGGAGATAGAATGGGAGAGGAAGAAGCAGACTTCCTGCTGAGCAGGGAGCCCAACTTGGGGCTCTATCCTAGGACCCTGAGATCATGACCTGAGCTGAAGGGAGCCGCTTAATGTCTGACAGAGCCACCCAGGCGCCCCAGAGTTTACCTCTTTTAAGCAAGATGTGTTAATGGGCCATAATAACAGTGACTCTGGTCCTCAGGTTTACACAAGTTGCCTAATCTGGGTCCTCTATCTTTTGTTACCAAGACTCAGCCCCACCAGAGTAATCTGTCCAAACAAATCAACAGTTGGAGAATTAAGAAAATTGGTTCAGAGATTATCAATAGTTTTGTCAGGAGGACACGAGAGTCAGGCTGCTGGTAATCTCCTAGTGATTCTACAGATGGAAAAAAATCATATTGGAAAATAGGCTTAGAGAACATGTCTAAATTTGTGTGCATAGAGAAGGAGTCTGCTACCAAGCTTGAATTTTGCTGTGTTGGGGATGTTCTGCACTTCCATGATTTTGTCTGGGCTGAGGGGTTACTTATTAACAATGCACTTATTTGTACCAGGCCACTTTGTCAGTATGTAGAATTTGGCAGTTTAACCCTCAAAACTTAGGTGTTAATTTAGTACAAAAGGTAACCAGTGAGTGAAGTCATATAATTTAAATGGATCACAATGGATGCATTAAATTTTATCACAGTCTGTTATCAGTTGTGTGAGACTACTTTCTCTGGAAGGACCAATGCCTGCAGAAGAAAGATCAATTTTCTTTTATTTAATCAATAGAGGCATTATATATTAAGTTGCAATTCAACCTTCAAGATTTCTACCTAAAAGTTTCTCTTTAATTTGAGAGCAATTTCCGTGGAACTGGAATAACCAGATGAGTTCATCTGTTTTCTCTTTATCAACTTACAGAGAAGGAGTCAGATAAAAGGATATGGCCACATTGCTTTCATCCCAGAATAACAACACTCAAGTGCCTGAGAAGCCCAACACAGAGTTCAAAGTCTTTATTTCTAGTCTCTGGTGAGAGTGTAAAAGGAAGAATGTGGGCTTGTTCTTACCTGCCTGAGATTGAAGAGGAAGGGAAGGGCGGGTGTGACCATCCCATCCCACCTAGTGACTTTGCCATTAAATCCTTGTGTTATGCACATAGTCCCCACATGCTCTAGACTGGTAGCAAGAGAATTTAGTTGGGTGGTGGGGATCAAGAATCCCCCCTGAATGTTGCGCCCTGAAAAAACTTTTGTCATTTCTAATAATTGTGTAAAATAACATACAACTAACAGATGGCTGTGACTCCTGCTCCTCAACACAAGTGCCCCTCATTCTCTACTCCCTCACAGAGATAGAAGTAAATCCTATCTAAGCCACACTTGTGATGCTGCCAGCCTGGGGCAGAAATGAGAGTCTGCAGAAGAACCAGTGGACCACAGCACTGGATCTGGAAGTTCTGAGTCTCTCTCGTTGAGAAGCAGAGAGTACCTGTTTGAGATCTTTAGTGAGTAACAACACCTGTTTCCTCTGGCAGTACTCCTTCATCACTTCATTGATTCTGCAGTGAACCATACTCTAAAGGTTTTACCGGGGGATCTGGTCTGTGAACATTCACTCCTAGTTCTGTTTCACAAGAAGAGGTGTGAGAACTTCAAGATCATAAACAAATCAAATGACCACCTTGGAAGACTAATTCGCTGTCTACAGGAGGATAGCATTTGCACATTTGATATGATTTCACAACCGTGATAAATAACTAAGAGTAGCATGGAACATGCAACCAGGCAACTGCTCAAGAATGACTTCAAGGGATTGCCTCTCCATCCTCTGAAACACTAGGCTGAAGAGTCCTGATTTTTGTAGCACATCCCTCTCCTTTTCTGACTTGTAGTTGGATAAAACATTGGGCTGTATACCAGTGATTCCTAACCCACCTGGTACAGTTATTCACAAAGGCATGGTGAAATGAGAAAAGTCACAAAATTGCGTGGGTTGTTCGTGAGACCAAGCTTATTGCATTTAATAGAATTTTTCTCACTTTAAGATTGTGCTTTTACATTTAGGTGATAAAATATACTTCCTCCTAAAGGAATATTATGTAGAGTGAATGTGGATATATGTGTATGTGTATGTGTTCACATGTGTATGTATTTAATGTACTTACTTGGCAAAGGAAAGTGGAAAAACCTATCTCTGGGAAATTTTACCAGTCTCTGAAGTTCCAAGATCTGGGAGCCACTGTTTTGTACAGTGTTTTGTATACTGGAAGGTAAAAGAGATAGAGTTCATCTTAGCTATTTCTTTAGAAAATTTAATTGATTTATTTTAGAGTAGTTTTAAGTGTACAGAAGATGAGTAAAAGTACGGAGAGTTTGCATAAATCCTCTTCCATTCACTCAGTTTTCCCTTAAAAATACGTAATGTAGTATTCATTTGCTACTAATAAAAGGATATTCATCACGAAATGTCAAAAAGTACAAGAAATATAAAAAAGAAAATAAATGTAAAAAAGGTATTGGTCATCTCACTCCAAAGATAGCACTAGTAAGTCTTGGTTGTGTATATGTACTGTTTTTTCCCCTAAATCTGTATCTAGCTACATGTGGAAGCTATCTGTATGTCTACATATGCCTCAATTAATTTTTTTACAAACTTAGGAATCATATATATAGAGAGAACTATATCATATACATATATTTCACTGTACATATATTGTATATAAATAGTTTTGTATCCTAGTCTTTTTCCCACTTAACATGGAAACATGTGTACATATTTTCAAAGCTTTACATCTTATTCTTCGGGAGATGATATTTAAAACTACACAGTGACTCATCATCTGATAAGTGTTTTTTTTAAAATGAACTATGTGTTATTTCATTCTACTCCTACTAAAATATGAACTCTAAGAAAGCAAGGATTTTAGTCTGTTTTGTTGTTTTGTTCATCAAAGATCCTTTAGTATATGGAAGAGTGCCTGGCAGACACATAACAGGAACTCCGACAACATTTGTTGCATAAATGAAAGAATTGTATTTTGGAAATTTGTGTGATTTCATTAGCCAACTCTTTCGAGTCACCCAAGAACTTATAGTAAAAGTTATTGCCTGCTAAATTGGGAATTGAAATAACTGTGCAGTCTCAAACATAGCATTTTTAAGGAACTGAGTACTTGTAGCTCTCTCATAAACTTAGTGATGACAATATGTCTACAATTTAGGGTATTTCAGTGAAGAGGTAGTTTGGTGCCTGCCTTGCCTCTTCTCTTGAAAACAATGGCACTGTGTTGCCAAAAGGCTGAGCAACACTGTTTGGATTATTCTGAAAACAACTCCTATGTGGCAGCAGTGATACCCTGATGATAGAGTCTCAGCTAGAAAATGCTTCTCAAGTCTTTCTGGGATGGGAATCATTTACCCAGAGTGATTGGTAAGGTTCCACAAATTTCCTATAGAATGCCCAGAAAACCAACCTCCTCACCATAGCTCACCTCAAATTCCCACTCATGCACTCAAGTGCTGTCATTTGTTTCTAACAAAGTGGAGAGGAAGGGAATGGTAATGACTATACATTATTTAGATGGTGGATAGCTGGGAAGGGCCATTTACCAGGATATCTGGTAAGACTCTTAGATTCACCAAGGGGCAGGGAGGGGGGTGGGCAGACATAGGAGGCTTCTGACTTTAGAGCACAGACCTGAGGTAGAAGTAGTGAGAGGAGAATGCATTGTCAGAGTGAGAAATCATGGAGTCAAGGCCTAAAACAAGTTTTACTTAATTCTCAGTCTTACTGAAAGGGCAGTCCTGTTTAGCACCTTAGTGTTCCATCGAGTGAGATCATAAATTAAAACCATCTCATTAAAAGTCATTTCAAAATTCATTAAGTTGTGGTATTGACTTAATTTTCTATTGAAAATGCTGGCTTTGTATTACAAGCTTTTAAAATTGCTTTCTAAGTAATAGATTTAAAAAGTCTGAGTAGGCATGTATCCATGGTTACAGCAGTAATGGTATCAAAGATTTCTGAAGATAGCATTTTTGTCCTAGATTTTTATAGAGTTTCTATTTATTAATCTTCCTTCTGTTTTGCTTCAGCCTTTCTATATGATATGATCACTTGTTTGCCAGGTTCTCTGTTGTAAAAATGTTTAGTAACATTATTCAACACTTTTCCTTTCATTTCTCAATTCATATTTTTAACCAATATTTATTGAATATCTGTGAAGTACTTGAGAAATAATGGGAAATAGAAACCTTCAAAAATTATAATCAAATATTGGACATAAATAAACCGGAAATTAAGATATAGCATAATATGTCTTGAGAGCAAATAGAAGAGGCACCTAATAAATCAACAGTAGAGGTTTTTGGCAGTAAGTGCCAACTAAGCTAGGAATGGAAAAGCTGAGTGGCAGTGGTGATGGAGAGTGGAAAAAAAGCATTTCAAGAGCAGGGAGCAGCATGTGCAAAGGCCCTGAAGCAAGATATTGCATGGCTGATCAGAGACCTAAAAATAGCTTAATAGATTTAGTCTACCAAGTGAGAAATGAAAGATGAAACTGGGGGGGGGGTGACTAAAAGACCTTGTAAATCACGTAAAGGACATCATGCTAAAGACAATTGGGAATATTTGAAAGTTTTTATGAGTGAGTAAGTAGGATCAGATAGTCTATTTAGAAAGCACACACTGACTTCCCTTGGTAGAACAATTTGGTGAGGAGCAATTCACAAGGCAAGGAAAATTAGTGAGAAGATTCTAGCATAATCCAATTAAGAGTTGATGGCAGCCTGAACCCAGGATAAAGGCTGTGGACTTAGAGAGAGTAAACTAATTTGAAATCCATGGTAGGATCACCAGAATTTAGTAATAGATGGCCAGATAAAATGATTAAAGGAGAAAGCTATGAGAATGTTGTTGACTATCTTCATGTGGGTTTCCTCTCAAAACAAGTTTGAGATAAAGACTGGGGTGCAGGAGGCTTATTTTAGAGGTGATCCCAGGAAGTAAGAGTGGAGGAATGGAGAGAGTGAGTCAGAAAAAGAGAAAAGCCAATTTAGGAAGGAGGAAAACCAAAAATTTATACATTTACTGAGCCGTTTATTGCTGCAAAAACTGGAGCACAAGCTTTGAGGGGGATCTGCTTTCTTTCTTTTTTTTCTTACCTTTTTATTTTTTATTTTTATTTTTTTTTATAAATTTATTTTTTATTGGTGTTCAATTTGCCAACATACAGAATAACACCCAGTGCTCATCCCGTCAAGTGCCCCCCTCAGTGCCCGTCACCCATTCCCCCCCACCCCTAGCCCTCCTCCCCTTCCACCACCCATAGTTAGTTTCCCAGAGTTAGGAGTCTTTATGTTCTGTCTCCCTTTCTCATATTTCCTACCCATTTCTTCTCCCTTCCCTTCTATTCCCTTACACTATTATTTATATTCCCAAATGAATGAGACCATATAATGTTTGTCCTTCTCCAATTGACTTACTTCACTCAGCATAATACCCTCCAGTTCCATCTATGTTGAAGCAAATGGTGGGTATTTGTCATTTCTTTTTTTTTTTTTTTGTATTTGTCACTTCTAAACCGTGTTGAAAGCTCCTCGGAAGCATCCCTCTGGATCACTGGAGATGACCTTTATTTCTGGACTTTCCTCTCTTTGGTTTGTTGTTGCCTCCAGGGATAACTCCTCTGCACTTGAGAACTGCTGAGCAAGTTCTTAGAATTTTGGAGAAAACTCCAACACACAAAATTGGAGAGAACTACTTGAGATGAAACTGGTGTTTGAGGTGGGTGAAGGAGTTTGACATGGGGCACAAGTAGCATCCACCACGGTGACCATGCTCCCGGCTTGGGCAACCAGATGCCCCAACATATGGTGAATTCTCAAAATATTTTTGAGACACCCATGCAGTGAGATCGAGCAAGAGTGGGATATGACCTGGTGATTAGAGATGACACCACAGTAATGAGTTTAGGAGCCACAGCCTAATCACAGGTCATGCATGAATTTGCTGGGGTTGCCAGGCAAATTCTACAGACTGAGTGCCTAAAACAACAGAAATGTACTTTCTCACAGTTCTGGAAGTTGGAAGTCCAGGACCAGTGTGTTTGCAGGGATGGTTTCTTGTGAAGATTTTCTCCTTGGTTATCTCCTTTATCTTCATCTTTTGTCTGTGTCTACCTGTGCCCAAATCTCCTCTACTTATAAGGACATCTGTTATATTGGATGAAGCCCACTCATATGATATCATTTTAATGCCTTTTTAAAGACCATTTGTAGTCACATTCTGAGGTATTGGGCATTAAAATTTCAACATCTGAATTTTGAGGGGACACAATTCAGTTCTAACAGGTAGTAACTGACACAAAGGGAATAGACAAGCTTATTCAAGAAAAGAGGAGCTAGAACAGAGTTCATTTATTTTTAACTATTATTATTATTTAAGACTTTTCTTTTCAAAGTTTTTTATTTATTTAAGCAATCTCCAAATCCAACATGGGACTCAAATTCATGACCCTGAGATCAAGAGTTGCATTCTTGGGCAGCCCCGGTGGCGCAGCGGTTTAGTGCTGCCTGCAGCCCAGGGTGTGATCCTGGAGACCCTGGATCAAGTCCCATGTCAGGCTCTGCATGGTGCCTGCTTCTCCCTCTGCCTGTGTCTCTGCCTCTCTCTCTCTCTCTGCATCTCTATGAATAAGTACATAAAATCTTAAAAAAAAAAAAAAAGAGTTGCATGCTCTTCCAAATGAGCCAGCCAGGGGCCCCAGAAGAGGCTAATTTAGAGGGATACCACCATTTAATGGGAGTAACACGAACTGCTAGCAGGACCCACATATAACATTAACAAAACAGACTGATAAGGAGTATACAAAAGTAGAAGAAAAACAAGGTGAGTGTGGCTTCGTGAAAGACAAGGAGGGTTGTTTCAAGGAGAGAGTGGTCAGCCGATGCCAAATGCTGCTAAGAGGCCTAGCAAAGGAGGGATACAATGAAATAGGTGAGCCTGAGGATTGGTAATTGAAAAGAAGACCTTGGCAGGGAGAAGAAGAGTGTTGGCTCCAGCATGGCATGGAGTATGTGGATGGGTTTGAGTGCTGCTGGGAAGGAACCAAGGACCAGGAAAAGGCTGAAGGTATGGGGGAGAGTGGAGACCATTGGTGAGCAGTGCCTCAGGTGTAGGGAAGGGATGAGGGTTTGTAGTTCAGGTATGGAATTGTCTTCAGATAAATGTAGAGATGCCTCTTCCATTTGTATAGGATGGAAGGAGGAGATGATGGGAAATCTGACTGAAGAGTAAGGAAGGGTGATTAAGAGGCAGAGTTTTGAGGGACAGGGAAGATAGTTGAATTAAACCAAGGGTTGAAATAATATTTCAGGGATGCCTGGGTAGCTCAGTGGTTGAGCATCTGCCTTCAGCTTAAGGCATGATCCTGGAGTCCAGGATCAAGTCCCACATTGGGATTCCTGCAGGGAGCCTGCTTCTCCCTCTGCCTATGTCTCTGCCTCTCTTTCTCCGTGTCTCTTGTGAATAAATAAATAAAATCTTGACAACAAAAAAAGTAATGCAAATTGCTTTAACAAAAAGAAATAAGATTTCATAAAATGGAATGCAAATGTATTTTTATCAATACTTATTGTATTGTTAAATCCAATATCACTTTTCCTTGAAGTTTCTGGAATTTTCTTCATGAAATTAGTGAGTTAACATAATTTTTAAAAAGATGAGGCGAGTGGAAATATGAAACACAGTATTCATAAAAGTATTGGTCAGCCGATATTGTTAATATATATATATATATACACACATAAGTGATTAAAATACCTATTGTTATATTACTCCTACTTCCAAAAAATAGCTTGAAATAAAATTAATAGTGCTCTTTTTCTATAGAGGCCTCCATAGGAAGTGTAATAATGTACCTCTGATATCTTCATTAGCAAAGATTCAATATCTTGAATTTGCTCTCTTATCTTGCTGTTACTGATATGCAGGGCAATGAGAAAATGGGAAGACAAGTTTATGTGGCTATAGATGATTGATGACTGTGAACTGTTACATCATAGACTAATGTGAGCATAGTCTTGTTCACATTGTAGATAGTACGCTTTATGAATACGTTTAGCAGTGCTCCTTAATTTTCTCTTTTTACCAGTTCATTACGCTAAGTTTCTGCTGCTCCTCAGAGCACTGACCTGAGCAAGGAATCTTCATTTATTGCATTTGTTTGCATAATATATCTGATTTCATACTCCTCATTTATAAATTGTCATAATATGCAGGAGGAAGTTATTTTTTCTCATTTAGTATAATCAAGATAATAATCTTAAATGTCAATGAAATTATAAGGTAGGGTTGATGATAGGTGATTTTAGTGGAAATTAAACTGATTTGATCAGTTTGCATTTTCTCATTTACCTACTTAGATGTCACAAGAAGGCCCATTAATTCATAAGTCACTTAGTTTCCAAATCTGTAAGATAAAAGTTAAAAAAAATTGCCTTTCCCCAATACATAGGATGAATGCGAAGATTAATAACTGTTAATAGCTTTTGAATGTATGATATAAAATAATGATGTCATAGTTTACCTTAGGGTGTGATATTAGTGATAATGTATGATTGCAAAGCATAAATCACTTTTTATCGTCTTCAAATTCCTGAAAACTGCAACAAATTCCATATGAAATTTCTATCATTCATAACTGAGTATTTAAATCCCAATAGAAGCTTTATGTATCACATGTAATTAATACCCTAAAAGTAAATGCATTGCATCATTCAACAAAATATCACTAAGGACCTACTGAGTGCCAGGACTTGGAGGGTGCTAAGTGAAGACACATCAATTCCCTGTCATTTTGGAGCTTAGATTCTAGTGAGAGAGATAGACCATAGCTAAATTAAGAAATAAACATATACTATTATTTGTTTTGAAAAAAAAGTTATCTTGACAAAAATGGTATTTGAAGACTGGTGAGAGGGGTGAGGGTATTGACCAGAATGAGTACACTAGAGGACAGGAGGAGGGTAAGTAATGGCAACACTTAGAAATGACTCTAAAAAGACATTTCCTATAAAAATGGAAGTGCAGGAATAGGGTGCTAGCTTAAGGAAGATTTAGGGCCAAGGGAATTTTTAAGTGATAAAAGATAATGTTTTCTGCTCATGGGAATGATCTAATACAGAATGGAAATGATCTATTAAGTTTTCCAGAGCTGCTGTACCACAAAGTGAGTGGCTTAGAACAACAGAAATTTGTTGTCTCACGCGATTCTGGAGGCTAGAACTCTGAAATCAGATTGTTCACATGGCCCTACTCCCTCTGAAACCTCTAGGGGAAATTCTCCTTGCTTCTTCCTAGCTGCTGGTGGTTTACTAGCAATCTGGCATTCCTCAGCTTGCAGCTGCACAACTCCAATCTCTGTCTTCATCATCACGTGGTGTTTCCCTGTGTGTCTCTGTTTTCACATGCCCATTTTCTTCAAGACACCAGTCTTATTGGATCAGGACCCACCCTACTCCCATGTGACCTCCTCCTAACTAATTCCATCTGCAATGACCTGATTTCCAAACAAGGTCGTGTTTTGAATTACTGAGGGTTAGGACTTCACTCTGTCTTCTTTTGAGGAAAACAATTCAACTTATCACAAAGAGTGTGATAGCTTGACAGATTTATAGGGTGCAAGGAACTCTTAAGGAATAAGAGAATGCTTTTTGCTTTGGTATGATCTATTACAGAGGGAAAAACCGATGATGTGGTAGGAGAGAGAAGGTATAACGTGGGGACAAAGAACCTGAGTAAGGAAAAGAAGATATGATCCATTGTTCCAGTGGAGGGCTGGTCCTGAAAAAAAGCCTAGAATGTTCATTTGCTCTACCAGAGGGGAAAGTTGTTTAAGAATTCAGGTAAGGGTGGGCTATAGATTTGATGTAGGAAAATAATTTTCTCTTTTGGGGGTTAAAGAAACAAATGTTCCTGATCTGAAATTCAGATCAATGTCATAATCGCAATTAGTATTATTTTAGGGAACCGGGGTGGATATGACAGTACAGTACAGTCCCCCCCCCACCACACACACACACATGCACACGCACACACACACATCTTTATGCCTTTATGCTAGATACTCTACATATATGACCTACTCTAATTCTCACAATATTTGAAAAAGGCATCTCCTGGCTAAAGATCTTCTTTTTCTATATACCACAAAGGTTTGGATTAAGTATTAAATATGTTCACATAGTAGTCCAGAGGTTAACTAATAGTGCCTTGACATGTCAATTAGTCCTGTGAAGGTTGTAATGTAATCAGTGCAAAGTTGAAAAGAACAGTTTAACCTTTTTTAAAAGAAATATTTAGGATACAGATTAGTGAATATTTACCAAATAAATCCACTTTATTAAAATAATTGTTGGGATGCCTGGGTGGCTCAGTCAGTTAAACATCTGCCTTTGGCTCAGGTCATGATCGTAGAGTCCTGGGATCAAGCCCCAAGTTGGGGCTGAGCAGGGAGCCCACTGAGCAGGGAGCCTGCTTCTTTCTCTCCCTCTGACGCTCTCCTTGCTTGTGCTCTCTTTCTCTGTCAAATAAATAAACAAAATCAATGTTTATCAATAATCAACCATGTTCTATAAATGGCAGGATCAAGTGGTCCCAAACCAACCAAAGCAAAAAGTCCCTCTTTTGTCTTTTCAAATGTTTAGGAACTCCATATTATTATTTTTGTCATATGTTTTAGATAATAGTTGGTAGAAGAATCCAGCCAAGAAAAGAAGTGGAAAAAAAACCCCCAAAATAAAAAAACAAAATAAAAAAAACAAAATGAAACAAAGGAGAACCCATTCTAACAGTTCTAAAAGAGTTGCAGGTAGAAAAGTACCATGAACAAGCACACTTGGATTCGTCATAACCCACTTAACCGGCTGGTCAAACACTGCAGCTTCTTTGTACTTTGACCTGGCTTCTTGGCAAGAAGCCCAGTGACAAGACAACTGCTGAGCCACCAGGGCTGCCGGACATTGTCTCATTTTGTTTTTTTCTCAAACGTACATCAATTTGTTAGCAGGTAGTGCTTTTTACCATCCTTATCAATATTTATATTAAAAGAAGATTAAAAATTTGAAATATACGCTGCTTATGATTTTATGTTGGTCTTTGTTTGAAATGAGGCAACATTTAAAAACCAATTTGCCTTTCTGTATTTGGCCTATCTTTGATTTAAAGGGACTCCCAATATTTAAGAATGTAAACTATATGTGAAGAGTTCTGGTGAAGGCAATGAATTAATTTTCCAAATGTTGACTTGTTAGAATTGAAATGCCAGGTGGCAATTCATTTTTTTTTAATTTTATTTTTTTTAATTTTTTTATTTATTTATGATAGTCACAGAGAGAGAGAGAGAGAGAGAGGCAGAGACATAGGCAGAGGGAGAAGCAGGCTCCATGCACCGGGAGCCCGATGTGGGACTCGATCCTGGGTCTCCAGGATCACGCCCTGGGCCAAAGGCAGGCGCCAAACCGCTGCGTCAGGTGGCAATTCAAAGACATATTATATGACCAAAATAACATCTGTAAGAAAAAGATGGCATTTGGCCAACTACATATGAATCTGGATGATGCAGTGAAAATGCTCTTATCTTCATAGTAGGCCTCCACCAGACCTGTCCCATAGACCAGATTGCTTCAGAGTAATTATGTTGCTGTAGTAACTATGGATTTGAGAGAGCAAATTACAGATATTTTGTTGATGACATTGGAGCTGTAGTCATAAATATTAAGTTCTAAAGTTTCAGCAGGGATTTATCTGAGTAAAACATGACAGTGATATAAATGTTCTCTAATTATCTTAAAACCTAGGCATCTCTGAACCTACTTTAGAAATGGTTTTAATATGATCTAGTCTGTGATGGTGCCCAACCCTGTTCTTTGGTTCTATATCTACAACAGATCCAAGGGCAGTGTATGCAGACGGTGGTACTATGGCATACCTCTTCCTTTTCTAATCCCAGCCATTTTGCTAGTCTTATTCTCCAGAGTTGGTCAATGGATATTGTAAATCTCTTTTAAAATAAAAGAGCAGAAAAGACATTAAGTTTTATTAGCTTCACTTTCTGTCTGAGCTCTCTGGTATGACAAATTTATTTTGGCTCCAAATTTGTTCCAAGATTTTTCCATCTTCTTTGAAAATTTAAATTCTAGAATCACAATTGATGTAGAACAAAGTAGGCAGACACCTAATAGAAATAATTTTGCATTATAAATATTAAAAACTTGAATATACTATTGGTAAAGTCCTTTTTATATTAACTTTCAGTGGATTAAGTAGGAAGAAACAAGTTGGAGAAGTTACTTATTCTAATTTTAGATATTTTAGATGAAATGCTTTAGATTTTTTAATTTTAAATTGTTAGTTTTATTTAGGTGTTTTAGTTTTTAGATATTTGATAACTTTTTTTAATTTTTTTTGTTTTTTTTGTTTTTTTTAATAACATTTTAGATTAAAATTCTCTAAAGTAATTATTATTTCTATGTAATATTTTATTTCATTATTATTTTTTAGGAATTTAGTGATTCATCACTTCCACATAACACTCAGTGCTCATCACAAGTGCCCTATGTATTCCTATGAAATATTTTATCTAAATATATAATATTTAGATAAAAACTTGCAAAGTGGTTACCGCTTAGAATTTTTTTGGCAATTTATTATATCTTAATCATTTAGATTTTAAGGTTTTAGTCTATCTTTTTCCTTTGTTTGTAGAAGGGAGCAATTGCTGCTGGAAAGTTTTATGGAGCATAAAAATTCTGACGGAGATTTTTCCCTGCTACATGTTGAGTTTGCTGACTCAGTTTTTATTCTTTTTTTAAAGATTTTATTTATTTATTCATGAAACACACACACACACACACACACACACACACACACACAGAGTGAGACAGAGACATAGGCAGAGGGAGAAGTAGTCTCCAGGCAGGAAGCCTGGTGTGGGACTCGATCCCAGGACTCTGGGATCATGCCCAGAGCCAAAGGTAGATGCTCAAGTGCTGAGCAGACCCGGGTGTCCCTCAGTTTTTATTCTCAGTGTGAGTCTGTAATTAACCTTATCAATAAGGAAAAGAAGAATTCTTTCCTCAAATTAAAGGAAATCCCACAGATATGAAACCCACAATGGGAAAATTTCACCCCATCTTAACATTGGCTTTTCAATGAAAAGTTGTGCATATCCTCATTCTTCTTAACTCTCTAACTTTTCATTTTATTGTTACTGTTTTAAAATTAATATTAAACATTTAATTGTTTTTATTTTATTCTGCAAATGATTTTGCAGAAGATTTCGAAAATATAAAAAAATCATAAAGAAAAAATTTCATATTTCCACCATCTAGAGATGATCAGTGTTGGTAAATTTATGCATTCAAGTCTTTTCTATGTGCACAGTTATTAACTTATTTTTCACAAAAATGAATTCAAGCTCATTTAAGAAAATTAAGATGATCTCAGCAACATTTTCCCATAACATTTAAAATAATGAAAACTGCAATTAAAGAGCAACGGTCGTAGGGTGAGAGCTCAAATACATAATAAACCCTCAAGTTCTCTTCAAAAGTTAAAACAGTTTAGAAATCACAGTTTGGAGATTAGATTCCATTTTTAATAATAAAACTAATTGAGAAGTGTCAAAGGAAATAACTTAATTCAGTATGTGCAACTCATTTTATCAAATTTATATCATTATAGAATATCCCCCTCTACTGTCCTTTTCTCCTCTCCTCAAATTCACAAATGATAATCAATGATGGAGAAGGAATCCATCTAAACTCTCTATTTTCCTGGAATTAACACCATTATAGCAAGTCTTTCTTCTTTAGAAGAGAGAAACCTAAGCAATAGTTATGGGGCTCTGGAATAAAGTATCTACTTATTCCTACATGTAATAAGCTTAAAAACTCATGATGTTTTTGTGTGAATAAATATTTAGGCTTCTTTTTTTTAAAGATTTATTTTTATTTATTTATGATAGACACAGAGAGAGAGAGAGAGGCAGAGACACAGGCAGAGGGAGAAGCAGGCTCCATGCCGGGAGCCCGACACGGGACTCGATCCCAGGACTCCAGGATTGCGCCCTGGGCCAAAGGCAGGGGCGAAACTGCTGAGCCACCCAGGGATCCTCTAGGCTTCTTTTAACATGAGTTTTTCTCATATCTAACTGAGTTACCAAACTTCAGTGGAAAATATATTTTTCTGTTATGAAAAAGAGCCATCATGGTTTGAGTAGCTTGAATTACAAAGCTGTGGAGATCCTAGAACACACCCAAGGGCCATCAATTGTCCATTGGTTGTCTATGTCTTCCTCCAGACAAAGCATTTCTAGAGACTGTGCATGCAACTTAAAAGACCTTGGACATCAGTGAACCCATAATTCTCTCAGTGGCATCAGATTTTATGTCTGGAGAATATTTCTTCTATCATAAATATAAGTTGAAAACTACTCTACAGTTCTTAGGCTACTAGGATATGTTATTTTTAGATAGCAAGTTTTCCATATATTCTAACCATTATCTTTCCCTGCAATATCTATCCTACTTTTATTTCATTTTTGTGTAAATCATACTTTATCCCAAGTACATTTATCCCCATTAAGACTTTCATATAAGAGTGGATCATATTTGAGTGTAAAGCCACAGGTATCAAAGCTTGGTTTTTCATTTTTGTGTGCCAAGAATAATTTTCCTCCTTCTAAAACATACCAAACAAAGGCATCAAAACAAGAAATAGAACTAGAAAACATTAAAGTTTCTTTGATAAGGTGACAAACCCCATCCAAGTTAAAAAGAAAGAAAGAAAGAAAGAAAGAAAGAAAGAAAGAAAGAAAGCAAGCTAGCTAGCTCTCTGGACCATGTTTTGGCCCTACAGAGAAGCAATTTTCTATCTGGAGAAGATGAACTTCCTGGCTCATTTGATGTTGTGTGCCTCAGAGACAAATAGTGTCATGATGTTGCAAACTGCTGAAAATGACATCTCAATCTCGTTTGGAATTTTAGTATTCCTTAGCTTTGTAGTTTATAAAATGCTTTAATTTGTATTCTCTCAGTGAATTCTAATAACAACTGCAGAGATACCTGGAAGAGATCAGGAATTCCAGCTACAAAACTGTTCACATGATTCAGTTAGAATGAGAAGTCAAGGGATCCCTGGGTGGTGCAGCAGTTTGGTGCCTGCCTTTGGCCCAGGGTGCAATCCTGGAGACCTGGGATCAAATCCCACGTCGGGCTCCCGGTGCATGGAGCCTGCTTCTTTCTCTGCCTCTCTCTCTCTCTCTGTGACTATCATAAAAAAAAAAAAAAAAAAGAATGAGAAGTCAAGTCTTCTGATTCTTACTTAATTTTTTCTTCTTCAATGCCTTGCTGCCAGAGAGCTTGGGTGGGAGTAGTCTCTTCATGTTGCTTGGAGATCATTCAACTCTCAAACAGGGTTTCACTGCTTTATCAAGAGTCCTAGATGAATGTGTAGTTAACAGTGAGAGTACTTCTTGTTCAGCAAAAATGTGGTATGAATGAGTTTCTGGAAAAAGACTAGAAGTGAAGTTGGTCAAGCAGATTCTACTAGTGCAGACACTGAAGAGACAACACTTAGTATTTTGTTTTCTTACTTTCAGTAGACCCATTTAAATTCTTGAGTTGAAAATTGTTTTGTGAAGTAGAAAAGCCAGTGATACCATTGGCAAAAAACAAAACAAAACAAAACAAAACAAAACAGAAGAAAGAAAGAAAGAAAGAAAGAAAGAAAGAAAGAAAGAAAGAACAAATAGCCACTTATCACTTTTTAATTCTTAATCTTTTATATTTTAATAGGAACGGGAGATCCTGGGATTAGATTATATGAAGAAAGAGAAGGCAAAGGAGAGGGTGTGAGTCCCAGAGATTAAAGGGATGAGAACCCAGTGGAGAAAAGAGTTCCTTGTTATAGTTTCATTCTATAATTTCACCCAAGGCTAAGCTTTGTACTAAATTCTTATCTTGAAAACAAAATTCTTAATTGTTCTTACATGATTATATTTCCCAGCAGCTCAATTTCAATCAAGTTTTGGGACTCTGAGCCTCAAGTTTTGGGAGAGTTGAGATATGAGTAGTCCCGTGGAGATTTACTTCTTCATGCTTCTGTTCAACTCAGCTCGGTCCATTCCCCATCAAAGACCTGGGGCTATTCTGGATTCATAGAGTGAGGAGTGGATGCCTTTTGGAGCTATTTTTATAAATCTGTGTTATTTTTGTTAGTTTTCTCTGATAAAAAGAAGCATGCCAGCCACGCAGCATGGGAGCTCTGCGTCTGCTGCTCAGGGTTGTCCCCATTGGGCACATGGAGAGGCACTGACTGATTCTAACTCCCCATTTTAGAGGCCTTCTACCACCAGACTTCTACCACCTTCTACAGTTTGTAATTTTTTTGTTCCTTTAATTATAAAAGATATATACCTTAAAAAATTCAAACACCATGAAAGTATATATATGAAGAAAAAGGTATGTTTTCTAGAGAAAGATATTATTCTTCCCTTTGAACCCCCTGTCCTCCATATCTGCTCCCACACCTTTGTTAATTTAAGTACAAACACACAGACACACACACACTGCTCTTTATATTGTTTTACAACACATTCTGTTCTTACTTGTTTTCATTAATTTAGTCAACACCTTTCCATGTTAGTACATATAAATTTTCCGAAAGTCTTAAGAGTATGATAAAAATTGTATAGAATTACAAAGCACAAAAACCATGCTGAGATCATGCTGGGTAAGCTGAGCTGAATGGGAGCAAAAATCTTTGGGCTATTGGTCTGTTAGAAAAGAACTCAAGAAAAGGAAGGAAGAAGAGTGACAAAAAACAAAGGCTAATAAGATTTCATTTAATTTACTCAAATTAAAATCACACAGGTATTATTTTTAAAACCTTGACTGGTGGGTTTTGTTTTTGTTTTTGCTTTTTGGGTTTTTTTTTGTTTTTGTTTTTGTTTTTGTTTTGTTTTGTTTTGTTTTTTTGGTGGTAAAATGGAAAGAGGCTGATTTGGGCCTATGCTCCAGTCTAAATGTGTTACTTTGCTATTTCATTTGGCCCTCCTGAGCTTTCTTTTCCTTGCTCAAAAAATGACCAGATTAGACTTGATGATATCCATGGGTCTTTCTATTTCTGATTAGTGCTTTAATTTCCTGGAAAACAAAAACCTCAAGAATTTTGTTAGCTATAAAGTAGTCTTTTGTTCTAGGGTATTCTTGGTTGTTTTTGTCCATTTCTCAATGGCACTTCACTGGGCTGATCACACTGGCCACATTCCCCTACCATGTTAGCTTATAATAATACCGACATTCTGTTTTATGGTTTCTAAAGAGTTTTCACACACCTCATCACATCTGATTTTCACAGTTATTCGGTGACATAGGTTGAGCAGATATTATTTTAATCCCTGTTTTATAGATTAGTAATTTAGTTCACAGAGGACTTGAAGAAATCTGATTCCTACCTACATTGTCTGTGGCATTGATGGCTGAATAGACATATTACACACATAGGATATGGACAGAGCAAGGGTTACCTTTTATGTGTGGCATGTTTTTAATAATAAGGAATGGATATTATTTGGTGTTTATAATATAGGAAAAAGGAAGTTTAATTCACTGAGGAGATTTTTGTCACCGATGATCATAAAGAATCTTCCAGAGCGTCAGTAGATGAAGATGTCTTTGACCCGGTGGAACTTGGAGAGTTTTCTGGAATCCATTAGATCCTGCCGTTATGCTCCAGTCTCTCCAGTTCCAAAGACCCCTTTGTGGTTCTCCTTGCTTTTTCAGGCCTCTCAGCAGTTTGATTTTGATTTTTTAATTTTCAAGTCTTTCAGCATTTCTTCATCTTGAAATGTGCTTCCACTCCTAGCTTTTCTCTCACACTTCTGCTTATCCTTCAAGCTCAAGGGTTACCTGCTCTGTCAATTATTCACTCAGCATCTTCTGTAAATATAGGTGCTTTTAGCTCTCTCTACTGCAACCTTTAAAATTGCCACTGTGCAATCATCTTATTTCTGTTTAAACTGAACTACAAGCTTTTTAAAGGTAAGATAAAAATGTATCCTTTCATTCTGGTATCCCCAGAGAGCATGGACTGTGATACAGATGTTAAAAATATGTATGAAATGAAGAAATTAATTTCATTGAATATTATAAGGTTGGGATTTTAGCAAAACTTTAAGATTTGATTTCTTTGCAATTTGTTGTGGGGACTTTCTTCTTACCTTCAATATCCAATGTTTATTTTTTAAATTTTGAAGCAATTACAAACTTACAAAAAAGATGCAAGCAAAGACCTTTCCTCATGGAACCATTGAGTGTAAGTTGCTGATCTAAACGTTTCATTATCTTGGAATAATTTAATATGTATTTTCTACATTCTCTGACCACTTCCTTGTTTTCAGGAACAACAAGAGATTCCAGGGTTAGCTTGTACTTTTACTACCTAGTCCTAGAATCAACCTTTGCCCTAGGGAACCCCGGTTCCTATTAGTGAAGAATAGATTTTATTTTATTTTTAAAAGTTTTATTTTTACTTAAATAATCTCTGTACCCAACGTGGGTCTCAAACTCACAATTCCGAGATCAAGAGTTCCATGCTCTTCCAACTGCGACAGATAGCCACCCCCTGAGAAGAGTTTTTAGAAGCCAAGCTGAGGGCCATAGGTATCCTCATTGATTGCTGTGGGGATCACTGTTTCCAGGACCTGCCAGTGGACAGAGCTAGGATATGTTTCACAACTATTTGTGTTTTTTACTTGTTTATATGGTGAAAATATGAATTTGCAATGACATCTACAATTCCAACCCCAAAGCATGGGGTCATTCTAAGTTTTCTCCCTCTCCAACTTTGCAGATTCCCTCCTTGGCAGTGAGAAAACTGGCTGTTATTCTCAATATATTCACTTGTTTGATGAATTCCTTCATGTATAATTAATTTATTTCTGATGCCATTTTCTTCCCCCTACTTGGATTCTGACACCCTATGATTCTGTACCCCAAATTCAATATAAGGGGATTTTACACACATATCTGACAATCCTCAGACACCAGCGGAGTGTCCTACAATTCAACTCAGTTCTGACATTATCTATCTGAAGATAGCATCAGAACCCATAGTTTAAGGGCTCAGTCCTACAAGATTGCCCCCTATCCCTGGCAGTTACAAAGTCCAGGTTGGCGTCTGTGCTCTGACAGAGCGACTATAGACTGGAGTTTCCAATGACTCACAGAACTCAGAGAAGCGTTTTATCTACTAGATCCCTTATGTGACTCAGGAATGGTCAGATGGAAGCGATGCACAGGGATAGGTGTGGGAAAAGGGCTTGGAGCTTCCACGTCTTCTCCAGGGGTACCACTCTTCATGAATCTCCATGTGTTCACCAACCTGGAAGCTCTCCAAACTTAATCCTTTTGGATTTTCATGGGAGCTTCATCACACAGGTAGGGTTGATGAAATCCTTGGCCATTTGCAATGGAGTCAACTCCCAGCCCCTCTCCCTTCTCCAGAGGTCAGGGGGTGGTACTGCAAGTTGTAGCCTTATAATCACGTGGTTGATTCTCCTGGCAGGCAGTCCCCAACTTCAGGTGTGGGCCAAAAGTCACCTCAGATACCTTGGTCACTCTCATAACTTAGGAAATTCCAAGTGTTTTCATTGCTGTGTGCCAGATACAGGGATGAAGATCAAATACATATTTCTTATAAATCTCACCCTCACACCTTCCATGTCAAGCAGTTCTCTGCTCACTGCACAGAGTCTGGTACCTCATGCTATTGTTTGGCTGGATCTCTCTCCTCACCCACCCTTCTCTATCTGACATTTTATGTGGGTCCACCATCAAGCACAGATGCCTTTCTCACCCATTCAGGCTCTGTCTCTCCGGAATCAGCTGCCTCTCTCTCCCTCCACCTACAGATGGCTTCCTCTCTTTGCTCTGACTCTGAGACCCCACACCAGGCCACTGCGGATGCACCCATCCTCCAGCCTGGGCTCTGACAAACAATGCTGGGAAGGCTGTTCCCCTCATATACCTGGGTGCTGACATTCTGGGGTGCATGCACACACTTCCCAGAAATATGTGCCCATTAGGGATACATCTTCTGATTTTCTATCTTCCTCCTATCATCTGGACACCTTTGTCACCCTGTGTGGACTATACATGCCCACACTAAATTTCCCTCCTACTTGGATACCCTTCTCTTGTTCAGGTTCTAGCACCCCTCTTTGGGCCACTGTGACTGCCCTCCATACAGATACTATTTACCATATTATGCTCCATGTTGTGATTTGAGACTGGAGGGAGCAGAAGAGAAAGGAAAGGGAAGAGAGGAAAGGATGTGCTGTCTCTAAGGTTTGCTTGTTAGATTTCCACAGGGAAATGAATGCATGAGAAAGTTTAAAAGATGCCAATTTGCTCCTTATTTTGCAATAGTAATGCAAGAATGAAGACTGAGAAAAATTTAAAGGTATTAAAAAAAGTAAGACTTGACTTTAAATGTCCTTTCCATTGGAGAATTGATTTTTTTTTTAAGATCTATTTATTTGAAAGAGAGAGTGAGAGAGAGGGCATGAATGTGGGGGGCGGGCAGAGAAGGGGGCAGAGGGAGAGGTTTAAGCAGGCTCCTCACTGATCGGGGACCCTGAGGACATGGGGCTGGATGTCATGAGTTTGAGATCATGACCTGAGCCCAAACCAAGAGTCTGTGGCTTAACTGATTCAACTACCTAGGTGCCCCTGGAGAATTGAACTTTTATTTCTCTTCTAGGAGTTTCATGTTTTGTTCTGAAAGGTGACTCCCAAATTAGACATTTAGAAATAAGGCTGGAGTAATGCCTGGGTGGCTCTGTGGTTGAGCGTCTGCCTTTGGCTCAGGGCATGATCCCGGAGTCCTAGGATCGGGTCCCACATCGGGCTTCCTGCATGGAGCCTGGTTCTCCCTCTGCCTGTGTCTCTGCCTCTTTCCCTGTCTCTCATGAATAAATAAATAAAATCTTTAAAAAAAGAAATAAGATTGGAATGAAATAAAATTGGAATGGATGCATGTTCTATCCCAGTTTTCCTGTTTGATAGGTGAGGGAATTGAACCCAAGACCAAGTTTCCCAGGTGACATTGTCAGAAAGAGAAAGCATCTTTTTATATCCTGGCTGGTATTCCCGGTATGCTCTCTTAAATATTATCATTTAAAATTACTTAACCTTTAAGGCAAATTTCTGAGAGATATTATAGTCATTAACATCACGCCTTATATTTTAAACTGTAAGTCCTTTCTCCAGTAATGATATTGCTGATAGAATGCCATATTTTGAGCCCCAAAACATTATCTAAGTAGTACTTTGGTGATCATATTTCATTAGAGTGGAAGATCTAGAAATTAGCCTTACCAATTTGGTAGTTAGTAGCTTGTAATTTTCTGAACACTCTCCCTTAATTGCATGCTTAAATTATGTTAACTGTAGTTGGAAAAGTTGCCAAGCGAGTTGATTATTATTTATTTTACTGTTTATTGTCTTTTGGGGTTGATGGGCAGGCAAAACATATGTATATAGACATGAATGACTACTACAAAATTTTTATTTAAAAAATACACAACACAAAATTTGTATTATTTAAAACCCATTTATATTTGTGGAGAGTCCAGCATCTTATCAATGTTGCAGTTCAAGCCATTTGCTGGATGTGGATGAACCACCTAAAGCATTCATTAATTTCCCAGAATCACTTTGAGTCACTGGGGCCAAAAGGAAAAATAGGCAACAAATTACATTTAAGAATCCAATAAAAATCTGGAAGAGTCTCATCTTTTGTGTAATTTAAGAGCTTAACTGTAACATGAACTTACTTCTGGCCCCCGGGTGAAACATTTGCCTTTTTGTACCATTGTAATTCCCTAAATTATTACTAACAAATATACAGATTTTATTATTGGAAGGGGCACGTCATCCAAGGTCATTTTGCTGATCTCCCTCCAAGACAAGAGGTAGGAGAACCTACCGCTTACCTGTGGGTTTGAAACACTCTGAATCATGGAGAAATCACTACCTATCAAAGCACTTGTGCTTTATCTTCCACAGAAACCTTCCTCTTGGGGACTCTGCCCTGTTACTAGTTAGAGCATAGTTAACACTTTCCATATGATAGCCTCTCAGTTATATCTCATCATTAGAATTTCCTAATCATTCTGGATTCTCACCATTCTGGAATTTTCTCTGTTTCTGTTTTTCACATTTGCATCTAAGTTCCTCATGGGAAAGGAGATTTTGTCCCTTTGCCTTTTTCTGCACTTAAAATCTGCTGTTCTGGGAGGCTGTGCGCTCTCCGTGTGCAAGGCAAGAGCACCGAATTCTTCTTGTACTTCTCCATGCAGCAGCGAATCGAGATTTACTTTATTTCTGGACAATTATATCCACTAGACACAACCTTTGTCCCCAAACACCGCATTCACTTTGCACAAGTTTGTTGATCTCACACCTAAGTCAGCCTCTCTTGATCCCTCACTTGAACAAACAAACATTCATTCTGATCTGCGGATATCCTGTGCGGCGTCAGGAAGGGCCGACTTGGGCAGTGCAGGCTCAGTTAGGCCGGCACCACGCTGCAGATTTGGTTTCCTTTTTTCCTCGGAGTTTACGAAGTAAGACAAAAAAGCAAATCCTGCTAATCTCTTAGACAATGCATGGGGCTCCTGACTCTATTCCAGGAAGTTAGTTTCGTCAAGGTAACAAAGGGACCACCGAGACCAGAAAGGAGGCTGGGGACGCCGACCCAGATGTGGCATCCAGGTAACCCCCCCCCCTCCCCGGGGGGAGGGCGGAGAGCCCGGTCGGAGGAGCCACGCGCAGCGCCCGCCGCCCTGCGCCCCGGCCTGGACGCGCGCGGGAGCTCAGGCCGGGGGAGTGTGTGTCACCGAGTGCCAGAGAGGCGGGGACAGGGCCCGCCTCTTATCTGTAAAGGGCGGAGGGCCGGACCTCGGAGTTCCAGAGCTGACTTGGCAGAGATAGTGTTGAGAGACAGAGGGAGAGAGAGAGTTGGAGAGAGTTGGAGAGAGAGAGGGAGACAGAGTTGGAGAGAGAGAGGGAGACGAGAGCGAGCGAGCCTGAGACTCACGTGGACACACACAGAGACGCAGAGACAGAAACAGGCAGGCGAGGTGAGAGGTCAGCCTGCAGCCTGGCCGAGCCGGCGCGGCCGTCGGGAGAGGGAGGGTCCCGCCTAGACGCCGAGTCCGGGACTCGAACGCGCTGTTGCCTGCGGCTCTTTGGGGCCTGCGCGTCTAAGCCCTTCCAAGTGTGCTCTCAGCCCATTTAGCAGCAAGACAGGAGCAAGAGGTGGGGTTCTGCCCTGAGAACGGTTTTCGCTCTTCCCAAAGTAACTGCTCGGTTCGGGACTCTATATCCGGGAGGAGCGTGCGGCCCCACACTATGCAAATCCCGGGACGTTTGCAAACCCGGCTCCGGGGCAGGCGGCCCCTGCCCGGCGGGCGTCCGAGGGCTCGGGCCACGCGGAGCTCCCGGGGCTGGCCGGCGGGGGGCCCGCTGGCCCTTATCTCTGTCCCCCTTTGTCCTCTTTATCTTAGGCTCTCCAGGAGGCCCGGGGCCCCGCTCCGCCTATCGCTCCCCACGCCCGGCGGCACCTGCGCTTCGATGCGCCGCAGGTCGCGGGCTGCTGCTGTCCCGGAGGCGGCGGAGGCCCAGGGGCGCCCGCGTCGCGGCTGACCCGGACCCGCGCCGACGCCCGAGCCGCGCACCCTTGGGCACCGACGGCGGCGCGCCCAGAGCGTCCCGGAGCGCTCCAGCCCGCCCCAGGCCCCCGCGAGGCGGCGCCGGCCGGCATGGCCCCGGGCCGGGCGGTGGCCGGGCTCCTGCTGCTGGCGGCCGCGGGCGTCGGAGGCGCGGCCGCGGGCCCCGCGCTGGCCTTCAGCGAGGATGTGCTGAGCGTGTTCGGCGCGAACCGGAGCCTGTCGGCGGCGCAGCTGGCGCACCTGCTGGAGCAGCTGGGAGCCGCCCCCACCCACGGCGTGGCCGAGCCCGCGCGGCTGCACTTCAACCAGGTACGGCGGGGCCCCCGCGGCCCTCCGGGCGCTCGGCGTCCGCCGGCCTCCAGGGGCCGGGACGCACGTCTTTGGGGAAAGCGGAGGGGAGAAGAGGATCGCGGCGTTTCCCAAGTGTGAGGCGGGAGCCTTTGCTTTTCCGCACGCCGCGCTCCTTGTAGCAGGCGCTCACTGAGGGCTGGTGCTGCTGCGGGAGCCGGGCTTCGCGGTGCTGCTCCCGGGGCGCTGGGACGTCAGACCAGTGCGGTTATAAGACTTTAGAGGACACTTTACGAAGGAGGTGAGGCCTAGAACACAGGTTTAGCTAGACATTTGGTAATGCCTAGGATTTCAGGACAGCCATGGGCTACCTGGGGGAATGTTAAGATCATACAGTTAGTACATTTCAAAAAATAAAAAAAAAAAAAGAAAGAAAGATGCACCTTAGGAGATACTTTTTAGATCGGGACGGTGTGCTTGAATTTTCCCAGCACAGATGGTGGCTCACACGCCGCCCTCATCAACAGTTGCCTGATGGAGAAGAACTGCCCACGAGGTACATACAGCGCAGGTGTCTTTCCTAGGCGGGTTTCATAGGCGCGCAGAGCTGAAGGGGCTGTTGTACAGAGATGGGGAAACCAAGGAGGCCCGGACCGAGATCACATACCCGGTTGGTGCCCAGACTGGGTTTAGACTCTTAGTCTTTAGTCATTTGTCAGGTCAAGTGTTTGATTTTAATTTTCATTCAAAACAACAACAACAAAAATATATTGCTCAGTACCTATACACAGGTTTAGCTAGACATTTGGTAATGCCTAGGATTTCAGGACAGCCATGGGCTACCTGGGGGAATGTTAAGATCATACAGTTAGTACATTTCAAAAAAAAAAAAAAAAAAAAAAAGAAAGAAAGATGCACCTTAGGAGATACTTTTTAGATCGGGACGGTGTGCTTGAATTTTCCCAGCACAGATGGTGGCTCACACGCCGCCCTCATCAACAGTTGCCTGATGGAGAAGAACTGCCCACGAGGTACATACAGCGCAGGTGTCTTTCCTAGGCGGGTTTCATAGGCGCGCAGAGCTGAAGGGGCTGTTGTACAGAGATGGGGAAACCAAGGAGGCCCGGACCGAGATCACATACCCGGTTGGTGCCCAGACTGGGTTTAGACTCTTAGTCTTTAGTCATTTGTCAGGTCAAGTGTTTGATTTTAATTTTCATTCAAAACAACAACAACAAAAATATATTGCTCAGTACCTATACACAGGTTTAGCTAGACATTTGGTAATGCCTAGGATTTCAGGACAGCCATGGGCTACCTGGGGGAATTTTAAGATCATACAGTTAGTACATTTCAAAAAAAAAAAAAAAAGATGCCCATTATAGATACCTAGTCACCTCCCTAATAAATATCCTATGACTGAGTATTTCTTAAAGCTGTGAGGTGGGCAAAGTGCACATTTAGCATCCTCTCCAAAACTCCTCCCCACTTTTGAAAATCCGGTTAACCCGGTGTCTTGATTTTTTTTTTTTTTCCCTTCTGTTCTTGTTCTGGTGACAGCTGATGATGAACAGCAGTATGCAGTAGTTTGCATAGTGTTTGCCACTTCTGAGCAATGTTCATTTGTGTTACCAGAAATTTTTGCATTCTGAGATGTTGTGGGAAATACTGTATACTCTATCTCCACTCAGGAATTTAGCATTTCCCAACATTATCTAATCTTAGATGCCAGCTAGGGAAACTTTAATCAGGTAAAATCCTTGCTAGTAACATTATAGATAGGCTGGCATTCTTTTCACTAGAACCCCCTTACCTCAATTAAAACATATAATACTTGGGAAGAAGTAGAACTTTCTGACGCCACAGGGGTTTCAGAGGGTGACCTGCCTTTGACCTGGAAGGGTTTTGGGGTCCGCTTATGTATGTTCTTTAGTAAACTGTATATAGGTTCATTTCTGGCATGCTATTTCCTTTTGCTTAGTATCCGAGAACTTCTGTGTTGGAAAACTGTAATGCCCTCATAGTATACAGCTATTTTAGAAAATGAAGCAAACACCTTCCTAAGTGTTTTCTGTCTAGTTGCTTTTTCTCCTTTTCAATTAGGGGAAACAGCTGACTAAAGTATTCTAGGTAGGAGGAGGGGCGGTCATCTGCTTGGAAAGGAGTGCGGGGATTTCGCTGGCAGCTGCATATCTGTGGCCCACACATTGTTTTGACTTAAGTTATCTCCTTATCTTGTCATGTCTGGAGGTGTAGATGAATTATAAAGCGACAGAAGACCCCGAACCATCTTTTGGCAAAGACACTGGAAAATATGCCTAAATTATTTAGGAAAATCGGTTAACTATATTAGCAATATGATCCTCAGTTTATGAATAAGTCGGATGCCTCAATAAATAAATTATATGTATGTTGACACCTTGTTTCTTAATCTCGTGTTTGCATATTTAAGTACCATCATTATAGCATCTGTGGGCATCAAAAAGAGACAGGAAGAAACCCACAATTACTTTGGAAACAAAGGGAAGCTGAGGAAAGTTTATCATGTAATCAGGCCTAACAAACATCAACTAAAAAGTGCTAAAGAAAACAATAGTCATCAGTTAAATGGTGACAAATGAAATGGCATTCCAGAGAATCCATTAATTTGCTGGCTTTCATATCTGCTCCAGCAAGACACCATCCAATCTGGAGCAAAATTTAGAGCCATTAATCTCTCTCTCTTTTTAAAAATATATTTATTTGATAGAGAGAGAGAGCCAGAGTGCACATAGCACACATGAAGTGGGAGGGACAGGAGGAGAGAGAGAATCCCAGGCAGATCCCAAACTGAATGTGGGGCCCACCCTGGGGCTTGATCTCACTCTGAGATCAGGACCTGAGTTGAAACCCAGAGTTGGATGCTTAACCAACCGAGCCACCCAGGTGCCCCTTCATATCTCTATTTTGAAGAATACAACTTCAGTTTCCCCACCTGCAGTAAAGTAGAATAAATAATGCATGGGCCTATTGTGAGAAGCCTGACTTTCTGACTTTGAAAAAGGCTGAGAAAATAGAATTTATTTTGATAAGCCAGGGATTTATCAGATTTTCTAAGAGATCTATTTACAAACGGCATTGTTCCTTTGGATGAGGGCTGTAATGTTTCTTAGGTCAGCTTTTCTCAAGTAATAGACTACCGTACCCTGGAGGTTTGTTAGACAATTTTGGAAGGGCTTCTAATATATATATATATATATATATATATTTTTTTTTTTAGTATCCCCAAGTACTATTAAATTAAGTTGTTGCTTTGGGAGACCAAAGTGACCCAAGTTCAAAACAGAGACAACAAAACAATTGAGTTTATCCTTCTGCTTCTTGTGGTTACTGACATCCAAAAAGCAGGTAGAACAGGCAATCCCAGACAATGAGAGGAGGGACCTCTTTGAGCTAACTGAGTCTTGGGCCCCTAGAATTGGATGTAAGCTTGATCCATCTTAGGGGACTCCCACCATAAACAGGGGCACCCTGGCTGAATGAATACCCCTCGTGATTGATTTAGGGGATTTAAGAACGGCCTCAGTGTTACCCTTTATTTGTTTGGATGTTCCTCTCTCCTCCAAATGTTCTTTTCTCTTCATTTTCTTTTCAAAAAAACCTTAGCTTCTAGTTCTTAGGTGTAGACACTGGTTAAACAGCTTGATAAAAGGGAACACTCTTATCCTCCAAATGATAACTCCAAGCGGCAGGAAATGTGTCTCTTCAGATCAATCAGTTGGCTAGGGAGGGTTAGTCGGGGTGCTGGAGACATGGGTGTGGATGCAGGAGGTTGGCCTGGAAGGTGACCTTTGTTTCACCCATCACCCAACCCTATGATTTTACTTTTCTCTCTCAACTCCTTCTCCTTCCTTCTTCTTCTTCTTCTTCTTCTTCTTCTTCTTCTTCTTCTTCTTCTTCTTCTTCTTCTTCTTCTTCTTCTTCTTCTTCTTTCTTCTTTCTTCTTTCTTCTTTCTTCTTTCTTCTTTCTTCTTTCTTCTTCTCCTTCTCCTTCTCCTTCTCCTTCTTCTTCTTCTTTCTTCTTTTTGATATTTATCCTGCAGGACATATCCTGCTTTTATTTTTCCTTCTACATTCCTGCACCCTGTTACCTGAGCCTTGTTTTTAAACCTCTTCCAATTCATGTTCAATCTTCCTAACACAACACTTGGAGTATGCTTCTCTCCTTTCAAAACTCAGCCAGGAGCCGGCTGTCTTTTTGCTGGTGAAGTTTAAATCCTGCGACTGACATTCAAGGTTGATGCCTGAGATGCCAACCTATCTCTCTCTACACCTAGCACTCACTAAACTAAATTATTTGCTCTTTGGTGAATTCACCTGAAACTTTTGCACATCTACTTCCTAGCTCATTATCTTCCCTGTATCCTTCCTATGTCCAACTAGAAAGTCCTCCTTTTCCTTGAATTACCCTATCAAAATTGTACATTTTTATGAGACCACCAAACTCCTCCATCAAACCTTTCTGGGGCATCGAAGCCAGCACCAACTCACTGATTACTCTCTTTTTCAAATTCTGGAAGTATTTTTTTTTTATTATGCTGTTTACACTTAACTATTCGTATGTTCAACAGATAGTTTGAATGACTACTATCTAATGAAAATGGTCATTTTTAAAGTAGATGTAGATTCTGATCGTATCACTCCTCTTACTAAAGGAATTCAATTCCTTCAAGGTAAACTTCAAACACTTTAATGTAGTTCAAGCCCTTTTATGATCTGGTTGCTGTGTATTTCTCAAGCCTTATCCTTTGCCACTACTCCAGTCTTCATGGACTGCCCACAGTTCCTGGTTCTCTCTGTATATCTGTTGATGCTTCAGCTATATCAGTTTAGACGTTATTTCTTCAGAGAAGCCTTTCTTGATCTGCTCAAGCGTTTAGTAGGAGCCCCTTCTATGTGATCCTAAGTTAACTGGTGCCTATGCAATCGTAATATATATAGCAATTATAATAGTATGATATGTAAATAATTTCATGCATCACAATATTCTATTTATATGCCCCCCTCCCCTACACTGATATCTACACATCTGATTTTAAACAAATTGAAGAGAATGACCTGACTCATCTCTGGGGGCTAGTATAGTGCCTGGTACATAACACATATTTTATGTATTTCTTTTTTTTTTAAAGATTTTATTTATTTATTCATGAGACACAGAGAGAGAGAGGCAGAGACATAGGCGGAGGGAGAAGAGGTTCCCCATGGGGAGCCCAATACGGGACTTGATCCCAGGACCCCAGGATCCTGACCTGAGCTAAAGGCAGATGCTCAGGTCCCGATTTTCTGTATTTTTTGAATGGATGTGTGAAGATTGTTTAATGCGAGTAATATAGTTTGGGTTCTCCCATGGCATTACAGTTTATTGAGCGAGGGATGACATACACACACATAACTATAATAATGCACAATAGCATGATATGTCTAATTAAAGAACAGCAAACAATCAGCCTTGTGTTTTCAGAAAACTCATCTGCATGAGAGTGTGGAATATTGGGTTGGGTCTAGACGGAATGAAAGAGGAGACTGCAGTGGTTTCCAGATGTAATGATGATTGCTTGAGCCTGGAGACAGTCAGGAGGTAGCATAAAGGCTCTGCCTCTTGTACTAGAAGGACAGGCAAAAAAGTATCCCCCAAACAAATACCTTCTACTTCCATCTTTTGCCTGTAGTGTCATTTAACTATTGTTAAATCTTTTACTTCATTAGTTTCCAGCCTAATGATGCCAAAGGAAGAGGCAGTGAGGGAACTCTTGGCTTTTTATTTCGCTGGATGGTTGGGCTAGCAGTGTGTAGCCAACAGAAGGGGTGTGTGTGTGTGTGTGTGTGTGTGTGTGTGTGTTCATTACATATGTGTTGTATGCATAGATTGTTGTACTTTTTCCTGGGGTGGGGGTAATGGCGGGTTAGATGAGGGAGATTGTGGGAAACCCTGACATGGACGGAGGAGAGAAAGAACATCTTTTTTTTTTTTTTTTTGGCTTTTGTGTTCTGAGAAATGGGTGGGGGTAAATCTTCTAGGAATGCCTTCCAGCCGGCTTGTTCAGGTGAGAAATGAAGGGTGAGACAGAGGGCAGGACAGAGGGCGAGGCTGCATTTAGGTCTCTGGTTGCCTTTCCTTCAAGACAATGTATCTATTCTCATCTATTATTCACTCTCATTTAAGTTGACTGTGTACAGTTAGATCATTGTTTCCAAGAAGTTTTGGGAAAATGAAGGACACTCTTAATTCATTTGACTATGATGTCAAGAGCTTAGTTTGCCTCCATGCCAGGTATGATTGGGATCCATTTGGGAAAATGCCCTTTATTCTTTCTATATCTAACTATCCTATGAGTCACATGCACTCTTTTGTACTTATCAAAAAGAATTATATCTAGGAATTTATTGGTCTTTTACTATGTGTCATACCTTTTAACTAATTTATTTGTATTATTGTATTTTATACTCACAACAATCCTCTGATAGTGGCACCATTATCATCTTCATTTTACACATGAGAAAAATGTGGCACAGAAAGGTTAAGTAACTTGACCAGTGTCACATAGTAAGTGGTGGGACCTCAGGCAATCCTAAACACTATTCCAGAATGGATGTTTTTAATTATAGTATTAAAAAGTCACACTCTTCCTAGCCTGGGCAACTATTACTTCAGATTTTGAATGACGAGTAGAAATTTCTCATCATTGATCACAATCATTTTACTGATTGCTTAGTCACATGAAGGGAACTGTGCCAAGACTATAGAAACCCCAGAGGTGATAATGGGTTGTCTTCCTTAGAGAGCTTCTAATCGAAATAAGGAATAAAACGGAGACTTATTCCTTATTCCTTTGCCTTGAGAAGGTGTGCAAGGCAAAATTGTGTAGTAGTTAAGTAATCACTGAGATAAGGTGAGAGATATCATTAGATTGGCCATGATTAACCGTCATATGAATGCTGGTGATAGCATATGCTACTGGTTTCACGGGAAGCAATGAGGGAAGAGTAGGTGAGGGGAATTACGAACTCTGACCGCAGGCAAGTCTGTGTTACGAGGGGGAGTTTGAGCTCTCACACACATTAACAGGAGAGGGCAGAGGTAAAAACTTTTTTCCTTAATGGGGGTAGATCTTTATTCCTCACTATGGGTGTTCAGAATAGAGTAGCCCGGTGGGAGATTTGCAGTTTTTATGTTTTCCAGGATTCATGCCCTACTCCTGTTTCCCAATGATACCCATTTTGGGAGATGCTGAGGGCCAGGGACTTCTTTCTCCCATCATAAAAATTCATTACTTTTCAACTATGACTGTTGTTTAAAGGTTCTTTTTTTTCTTTAAATTTAATGTTCATTTGAATTCTGTATGTCATCAGTTTCTTTTGGCGGTAGTAGGGGTTGGGGGAGAAAAATAAGAATATAAATTGGAATGGAAAATGAGGCCTGGAATTGAAAGGGATTGATATTTCTCAGGGAAAAGAAAATCCACCCCTTTTTGAAGGCAGCTTAATGTGGTTGGTGATAAGAGTCTGCAAGTTACTTATTTTCAGAGTGGCATTTCCTTAAGGGACTGACCATATTGCTAGGTGCAAATGGTTAATATTACGATCTTTTACCATGAAATTTACTTTGAAAAAATAATGTTTCTAAACTCTAGACCACCTAAGAAGCTGTAGTTTTCAGAGAGTTTTCCCATCCTCAACTCCAGATAACAGTAGGTTCCTGCATGTAATTGAAACTAACTAATTTATTCTCAAACTATTCCAAGTTTTCTGTTTCAGGAGCCAAATGGGTTCACCAAGTCTTGAGATTTGTTTTATAAAGAAATGAAACTATCATTGAATTACCTTTGTGATGATGGGATTTGGGAGCAGAGAAAATCTCCCGAATGGAGCCTTGTTTCAGCTGGTTTCTGTCTGCTTCCAAAGATCCTCTGTTGTTTTTCTTGGCTTGGAGTATAAGGAGAACAAAAACAAAAATCTGTAAATCTAGATCAAAGGTGTTAACCTGAAAAGTAGTATTTTGCCTTTCAAGTCTAAATATTTAATACCTTGGCTTTTTAAATAACTAACTGAATGGCTAAAGAACAAAAACAGGTGTGCATTGATAAGGCCTCTAAGGCTTTAGTTCCATGAACCTAGCTTAAAAATAATCCAGAGTTGTCATCGATTTATTTGGTGAGCTTCTTAGATCTCTAACTATAGTAGCAAATACAACATAATGGTTAACAATTTGGCCTCTGGAATCAAACAGACCTGGGCTGAAATTCTAATTCTGTCACTTATTAGCTGGGGAATCACAGGCAAGACACAGGCAAGTCACTTAACTTCCTCAGTCCTTAGTTTTTACATCTGTGAACTAGAAAAATAAGAACCTTACTCATAGAATGGTTGTTTGAACTAAAAAATAAATAAGAACAATCATAACGTTTACTGAGCAATCACTGTATTTCAGGCACTTCTATATTTATTGCATTACATGTAATAATGCAAATAAGATTTTTTCCCCATTACCTCTATTACTTCAAATAACATAACAAGTAAGACAATATGTGTAAAACACTTAGCATCATTCCTGCCTCAAATATATGCTCAATGCATAGTTATTATAATACTGTGTTACTTGATACATCTACACTCTTCTTAACAAAGTCGTCTTTCACTAGAGGCCTGAGGACCCCAGGGTCAGTCAACTTACAGAGGAAAGCACTACTATAAAAGGACAGCTAGGATTAATGAAATGAAGAGTTCAGTGAGAAATATGTCAGTCCAGTGACTTTGGTTTCATTGTTAGTTTCCATTGCACCTCTCACCTTGAAGTTCTTTTACCTTTTGCCTCTGCTTCCCTTTGATTGACCACTACTGATAAATTCCTACAAATGTAAACCTTAAGTGTATATAGGCTAATGAAATAATATTAAGTATTTCAATATGCATTGAAATTATGGACATTTCTTCTCCTCCAGATTTCTTCTTCTTCAGTGTAGCCTCCACTTCTGAGGCTACATTTAGGAGTTGGCTGTATTTTATTATTTTTGTCCAAAATTTACATCACTACTGAAATGTGAATGGTTGATAGTCTATGTTATATTTCTAGAAATTGATGCAATTGTGGTTTTAAGTTTAGATTTACTTCAGGGTCTCTGTATGGGTTTTATAAGCTGACTGAATCCAGGGCCCTTCCAGTCTAGCTGGCCTTGTTAGTTGATAGCACAGGAGCTGCTTTGGTCTCACTGGAATAAGTGGGAGATGAAAGGTAGCCCAGACTCTAGATCAATGGGAATGGTAAAATCGGTAGGCCAGTTCTGAGTTGGGTCACAGATCGTTCCTGCTTCATATACATATGAGCACATGTGCAAAAAACACAGTTTCTTTTATTAAGGAATGCAAGCTATTGTCCTGGCTGATTGAGTTTCTGTATCAATCATGATGGATCAGGGATCTTAGAATTTAGGGATATTCTTCGCTTACTTTACCTACACACCTTAATGAGAAAAGCTAGACCTTGGCTCTATTTCTAATCTTGAGATGAATGCCAGTTAGGGAAATATTCTTTTTAAAAATTAATTAACAATTAATTTTATTAATTTTTATTTTTCTCTTTTTTAAAAGATTTTATTTATTTATTCATGAGAGACAGAGAGAGAGAGAGAGAGAGAGAGAGGCAGAGACACAGGCCGAGGGAGAAGCAGGCTCCATGCATAGCCCGACATGGGACTCAATCCTGGGTCTCCAGGATCACACCCTGGGCTGAAGGCAGCGCTAAACCACTGAGCCACCCAGGCTGCCCACAATTAATTAATTTTAGAGAGAGGGAGAGAGGAGGGGAAGGGGCAGAGGGAGAGGAAGGGAGAGAGAACCTAATGCGGGGCTTGACCCTGAGGTCATGATTGGAACCCAAATGGAGAGTTAGATGCTTAACTGACTGAGTTCCCCAGGCACCATCCCCCCTTTTTTCAGTTAAGGAAAGATTCCGGGTAGGACCTGCACACTAGGAGAGGAAGCAGGTTCTGTCCTAAGAGGAATGAGGCTAACATTTATGGAGTACTTATCATGTTCCAGGCACTGTGCCCAGTACTTCCTTAAACACCATCCCATTAGCCCTCTTAATCTCACCGGGTAAGTGTTCTAGGTATTTCCAAGAGAAAAGCCAGTCTTAGTGGGTTAAATACTTCACCCAAAGTCATAGCTCAGAAGTGGCAGAGTGAGAATTCCATTCTAGGGTGACTGGATTTTGAAGTCTATGCTCTTTCCACTTTTGTTCCTCATGCTGAGGAATATCATCCCAAGAGCGACTGATTGATTTTCCAAAAAGCCAAGTGTCCCCTACTGCCATCTGTGTACTTGGATGTCAGGGTAGAATTGCTGTGAGCTTCTTGAAGCCACTGGGAACTATACAGTCATTTGAAGCAGGAAAGTATTCTCTGTTGATATTACTCTTGTTTCAGTAAAAGAAGAAAAAAGTTGTTATTTTTTTCCTCGTGCTGAAGTTGTCTCTGCAATAGTCAGGACTAGCTCTAAAACCTGATGTTAATACCTTCATAGTTTTTTTTTTTTAACCTTGCAATGTTATTTCCTGATTATTGGCATTTGATACTCAAAACATTATTGTGAGAGAATGAAGCCATATATCAGTCTCCCCAGAAACTGAGACACAAATAAGTCATTTGTCAGAAATGTCCACATTTGTCTGGGAGAACAGGCATTCCGAGTCCGAATGTCCATTTCTTCTCCATTGTCCTGGTTTGCAGCAGATGCTGTGTTAGTGGGGCCCCTATGCTGTGAATCCCCTGAATATGAATATGCCTTTGTGCCCTGCTTTCTGTATATAATTGAACAGTGGAAATATTTGAATTCATATTCCATTTCCCCACCTTCCACAGCACATAGGGCTCTGGCCCTGTCCCCAGTGCTTTCATGAGATTACTCTGTAGGACATCCCCTAGAACCTTCTTATTGCTTCCCACACTGGGCGCTTCTCAGGCCTTACCTCTGCCAGCACTGGTAGGTCTTACCTCTACTACTATTGAGCACATCCTACCGGAAACACACCCTCCCCTTGCCGGCAACCACATGTGCCTTGATTTTCTTATCTCTCTGCTTCTTTTTGATTTCAGTGTCCTTTGCTCATCCTTTAACTATTATTGTTCCGCAGGATTCTGTTTCAAGTCCTCTTCCTTTTGATTTTACACACTCTCTTTGCACAACCGCAGCCTGTCCTCTGGCTGAGGTTATCACTCATCTGTCTATGCTCTGTAAAGAGAGGGCTGGGTCCAGATTTCTCTTTTGAGGTTTAGCCTGGCACATCCAGTTGCCCATTGATGTGCCAACTCAGCAGGTCTAGACTTGTCCCAAATGGAGCTCATCAACTCTATCCTTCCTCCGTCACAACCTCCTGGTAAGTCCATTTTGCCAATCTCAGTAATCAGCATCACCATCTGCTTGGTTGTTTGACTAAGCTGAAAACCGATGTCATTCTAGACACCTCTCCCCCATTATTGCACCTAAGTCCTGTCATGGTAATGTCAATGTCAACATATTTCTGACTTAATCTTTCCAAACTCCAGGGTTCTCTGTTGTCTAATGGGGGTAGTTTTACTTACTTGATGGGATTGTTGTGAAGATGAAATGAGTTATTGTATCTTGCCATTTAGTCCTCTGCCTGGCATGCAGTAAATGCTCAAAAAATCCCTGCCATGTTGCTGCTTCCGCCAGTCTTGCCCCGTGCCAGTCTGTGTGCTCCTCATCACTGCCTCCAAACTTAAATCTCTCATTTGCAAATCTGGTCATTGCATCATCCTCAAGTGGCTTCTCATTAGTGTTAGAATAAAATCTAAACACCTTGCCTGATACTTAAGGCCCTGCGGTAATAATCCTACCCCCATATTTCTCCAACCTTATTTCTCCTTTTTTCTTTACATCTCAGCTTAGATACTGTTTTCTCCTGGAAGCCTCTGACAGTTCCGTAACTCTAGGGTGGGTTAATTATCCTTTCTTCACATGAAGGAATCCTACTTTAGCACTTATCAGGCTATCCTATAGTTACTTATATTTATATCCAAACTTTTCAATAGTCTGTAAGATCTGGGAGCTTAGGGGTTGGGCTTTTTCAATCACTTTCTTTTTTTCTGTAACTAGCATAGTATCTGGCATTTTGTAGGTATTCAGGAAATATTTATTGAATGAATGAAAACTTCTACCTTGTAACACTAAGTTTTATACTGACATACTAACATAACTTTTTAAATTAATCTAGTTGCCTCACTTAATTCAAGGTAAGCCAGCCATTCCTTTATTTTTTTGCAGGCAAATTTTTAAAATAGTATAAAAGAAATAGTATGTTAAAATATAACCTGTGTATCATTGAAGTAGAAGGAAATAATAGTTTTTTATTCCTTCTAATTTGTGAATTTTGTCAGAATTTTTTCCTCATTTAGACTTGGATTTTCTCCATGGCTTATAGTTATCATTCTTAGGGCAAGTTGGAAATATTGGTGTCAGTATAGCTTATTTGTAGTATCAGGGCCACCGAACTCGTTCTGGGAAAGTTTCCTGTTATGAACAGAGAAAGTCGTGGTTGGAAAAATTGGCTCTTCAGAGATAAATGACTGGTAAGTGACTCTCAGGTTGTCCAGTTGTATTTCTCAGAATTATACTCAGGTACCATGTGCCAGTTTCTAATTTTTTTTTCATCCATCCTTCCTTTCCTTAATCTGGCAAATTAGTGATTGTTATAAATGAAGTATCTTACATGTCCAAAGCCTTGTTGGGGTTGAAGAAGATATAAAAGGAATACATCCACCCTTCCAAGATCTTCATGTGATCTTATTAGAAAGCTATCTATTTTCACCAGCAGGTGATTATATAAGGAAGCACACTGTGAGTGCTAACCGAAAATACCGTGGGTATGGTAGTCTGGTGAGCATAGCAGTATTAAGCAGAGGAGGTGGGGCCAAATGTTAGGACAAATAGGGATTGTAGATATATCCAAAGATATATATCACATATATATCTTTGAGAGGAGATATATCAGAATTGTAGGTGGGCGGCATGGGGCATAGAAGGTAAAATACAAGACACATGAAAACTTTTTAGTTAGAATAGCGAGTTCAAGTATGCTTTTGGAGGATAGTGAAGGGACTAAGGAAGATTGGACACAGATAATTGAAGTTCTTCAGTGTCAGGACTTTAGATTCTTGGCAGAAGGGAAATTTTTTGTTTTTCTGTGGGGAGCCAGTTTGAGTAGAAGAGTGACAAAGGCAATTTTTAGTAGAAACAATCTTTTGGGGATGTAGGATAAACAGGGTGAGAGGTATATTAGATAAGATCGATTAGAAGTTCTCAGGGTGACAGTTAAGTGGTATGTGTCATTCTTATGTGCCAGACCAGAGTTTGTAACCCTTTGTACTCTTACAAATTATTGAGAACACCAAAGACCTGGAGTATATGTGGTTTATATCTATTGGTATTCACCGTTATAGAAATTACTGTTGAAAAAATTTTAAATATTTGTTTACTATATTAAAAATAACATTAATAAGCCTATACCATATTAACATTTTTTAATGAAACATAATTGTATTTTCTATGACAAAAAATTAGTGGGAAGAATGGCATTGTTTTTACATTTTTTCAAATCTCTTTAATATCTAGCTTAGTGGAAGACAGATGTATTCTCATATATGCTTCTGCATTCAATGTTGTGACATATGTCACATACTATCTGGAAAATTCATTGTTCACTTATAAAAGAATGAAAGTGAAAAAGGAAAATGAAGTCTTCGTATTATTATAAAAATAAGTTTGACCTTACATTTTCTCTGGAAGGGTTTGGGTAATCTCTAGGGGTCCCTGGATCACATTTGAAAACCACTGTGCTAGGGATACCTGGGTGGCTCAGTGGTTGAGCATCTGCCTTTGGCTCTGGTTGTGATCTCAGGGTCCTGGGATTGAGTCCTGCATCCAGGTCTCAGCAGGGAGCCTGCTTCTCCCTCTGCCTGTCTCTGCCTCTCTGTGTCTCTCATGAATAAATAAATAAAATCTTAAAAAAAAGAAAAGAAAACCACTGTGCTAAAGATAACTTTGAAAGATGAGCTCACTCTTGGTGGCATATGCCCCAGCTCTGCCTGGAGAACAGTCATACCTCCTACACCTTAATCCTGGAGGGACTGAATGGGAGGCTCTTGGTGAGCAGCAAGGCCCAAAGAATCTTCTGATCGTGGCAGCAAATGGGAGAGGGCCATCCTCACATGTGATGGAAAGTATGGTAGCTTCTACCATCTAGAAGCAGGTCAATGTCCCAAAGCCAAGAATCCAGACTGAGTATCTGTGCTCTGATATTATGTCAGGCTTTTAGGGGTGAGAGGTCCTTGAGAAATTGAATGTAGATGGGACAGGGCTGAGAAATCTGTCAACAGCTAAAAATCAGAAAACTTTGTAAACCTATTTTAAAAAAGTGCACCATAGCTTTTAAAATTCCTTTTTCTTCAGTAAAAAAAAAAAAAAAAAAAAAAAAAAAAAAAAAAAAATTCTAGCCTGTCTTAATTGTGTTTGGAGGTACCTAGAGAAGGAGATTTAAGAAACTCCTCATGATTTAACTTTATTTTTCTAATTGAGATAGGAATACATATATATTGTCTAAAACTTTGGCATCTATTGAGAAGCACAAAGAAAAAATAAAAATCACCCATAATTTCATCAGTGTTTATCCTGAGATAAACACTGTTAATATTTTGAAGAATACATTTCCAGATTTTATTTAACTTTTTTTATCATAATGATGTCACTCTATGCATATTGTTTTATAATACATCTTATTTCCTTGAACAAGGTTTCATAAAACAAGGTATCTTCTATTTTATTTTATTTTATTTTATTTTATTTTATTTTATTTTATTTTATTTTATTTTATTTTATTTTTCTTAAGATATCTTCTTTTAATAGCATATCCAGGAAAAGCCTGTTTTGTCTCCTCTTAAGAAATAGTGTTGAGAGTGAATGTGAATGCATGCATATATGTGTATGTGTGTATGCATGTGTGTGCATGCATGTGTCTGTTTGCGTGTATATGTGTGCATTCTGGGTGGGAATGCATTAGCACTCTAGTGGCTCCAGGAGGAAGTATAAGAAAACTTGAGGGAAAAATGGAAAATAAACTGGGAAATCAGAGTTGGGAATCACTTGATTAGCCATTCCTTAAACCTAGAGAACACTTGCCTAGAATGTATTTTGCTCAAACCTTAGAAAAGTCTGTCTTATCTTGGTAAAATAGTATTGAGAAAACTCTGAAGAAGAAATTGAGAGAGAAAAAGTTCAAGAGAGTGTTGGTAAGTGTGACTCAGTGCATATATGCATTGAGCAACATCAAGGAGGTTCAGAAGTGATATTCATGTTCCTTGTGACTAAGGTTTGGTCGTTCCACTATTGCATCAGTAACAAATATAGAGGTGATGTTCTCAATCATTCTTACTTTGAATACTCCTGCTGCCAGTGTAGTTCTGTGCTGCCACTGGTTCTATGACATTGTGCAATCACCCCTGAAAGGATAAATGAATGGGACTATTCACCTGTGTTGGAGTCAGAAATGGCCTTCCAATTGTTAAACTCAAACTACCCTTTTAACATTTAAATATTTAAGTTGTTCTTTTGGGAACTTTGGCTAGTTGCCATATTTGAAACACTCTTAATGTAATACTTTACTTTCTGCTCTTGTTTACTTTTTCATTAATTTGCTTAGGTTACTACTATGAACTTAAAATGTTTTTGCAATTGGCTTTTAAAAATACCGTGAAGTGAGGGGTTCATTCATGCATTTACACATTTATTCATTCAACAAGTATTTACTGAGCCCTATTGTGTGCCAGGCACACAACATTATATTATTAGTATTAGCATTATTGAATACTGAGGTAAATATGATCTCAAGGTTTCCAGAGGTTTCTTTCCCATTACATTATTATTTTGGATCTTCTCCTTTTCCTCCTCTTAATATGTTCCAAAGAATCTATGGCCAGTCGTACTGGTGTCATAGTCGTATGGTTATGTGATAGTAGCTTGGGTGGATGAATTAACCGGTTGGCTTCTCTGCTTGAGCTGCAAAAACACTGACTTTAAAATAGTAACAGGGAAGCAAAGCATTCAAAGTGGCACACATCCAAGTATCTAGGTTTGATGATTCTGTTACAGGAGGACTTCTTGGCAATGTCAGCAGCCATGGATAGGTAGTAGAGAGTATTGTGTCAGGTTCTGGGCTTTCTGCTGCTTGAGTGTGGTTATTGTACCTGTTCAACATTCCTGGTTGAGTGATGAGTAGGAGGGCTATTTGAGGGACAAAGGATTACAACTATCATGCATTTCCTTCTTAACTCTCACCATGGTGGGAAAACCTGGCTGGTGTTTGATTGTTCTCAAGGTTTCTCTTTGGGTATGATTTAAGAGTAATTTAACTCTGTGACTCAAGTCACTTTAAGGGCAAGAAATATTCTCCTTGCCAGAGTCTAAACAGTTCTCTCTTTCATTATTTGTGTTCTTATCAGTGTTCAACCAGCAAAACATAGGGGTATAGCAGCAAGAGTATTGGCTTAGAAGTCAGAAAGTGCAAAAAGACAGTCTGAATTCTGTCGTTAACAGTAATAAGTTGTTTCATCTTGGACAGCTTACTTTTCTAAGACATGATTTCTCCAACCCAGATTTCTCCTTAAATTTACTTTAGTAACTGGTGTAGGGATTCTAAGAATATTGCTTTTATGTGCTCCTCAGTACTCTTGTAATAACTATTGTTTAGACAATTCATTTTTCAATGAATCATATATTTACTTGCTTTACTGATTTCTGCCTAATGTAAGTTTTTGTTGGTCACATCTTATCTCTCCAGCCAGCAAAAGCACTAAAGAACATTTCAGACTCAGCACATGTATCTCATTCTTCAGGAAGTCTTCCCAGACCTTTTCCCTCACAGTACTTTGCACCTATTTTTACTGTTGCCCTTCCTACATTAAACTGTAGCTATATCATTTGTGTGTATATATATATATATATATATATATATATATATATATATATATATAAAATCTACTGAATGGTAAGCTTATTGAAGATGGAATCATGTCTTGTTCTCAGCACCTATCAGAACATCTGGCCCAGAGAAGATGTGATCGACCGGTGTTTGGTGAATGAATATATGAATGGCAGTGAGGGATAAGTTGGATTGGCTTTGATGAGAGTAGGACAGATGAAGATTTTGGGTGGATTCTTATTCAGACTCCTACCTGTCACATATCTTCAAAAAACAGGAGATGAGTCCTTCACTTAGGGTATGGGGAAGGATGAGTTGTTTGGCTTTCATCTTAGCTCCATACTTGGCAAGTTCTAGAAGATGGCTATAGCTCCTGCTGTAAAACAACAGTGTGCAGAGCAAGGCAGTGTAGAGAAGTTACTAAAAGGAAAGGAGTTAGGGCTCTTTCAGACTTGGATTCTAATTCCCATTCTATTCCTAGCTCCCCTGGGGCTTGGTAATGAAATTTAAAGTTTCTGTGGCTCATTTACTTGACATCCTAGAAAACCGACTGGACTAGATCTTTCATTCTAGTTTTGATTGTCACAGAGTCTAAGTGCATTACAAGGTGCTTTCTCTTCCTACTTTCACCTTCACAAGAGAGTACATAGCCACACTTAGCAGTGTACTTACTGGGTATGTGAATGGTTCAGTTTCCACAGAAGCACAGATCATGAAAAAACAGAATCTGAAACCATCATTGGAGTGACTTTTGAATGGGATTAGATTTCATTTCTCATGGGGTGTGAAGGCCTTGGGACAATGGGTATGAGGTCAGATGGTCCTAGGATTCTGTATGACTTAATTTGTGCCATTCGAGTAGATACCCAAGTAGAGAAAATAGCCTACATGTTGAGAAAAGGAAGAATGGAGCAGATTTAAAGAGTGAAAAAGCTTATCTTTTCGTTTTCCCATAGGTTCTGGATGTAGCATTCATTTCCTAGTTTTAAAAATGTCTTTTGAATGATTATATATCAATCAGGACTCTTTCATTTGTAAGTGAAGAAACTTAATTTTAATTAGCTGAAGTCACAAAGACAATTCATTGTCTCAGGTCACTGAAGAGTCAATCTTTAGGCATAGCTGTATCCAGGGATTAGTTATGGTGCTGGAAGCCTATCTGTCTCTAAGCAATAGTTCACCTTCTTTCACATACTAGAAAGATGGCCTAAGGAAATCCTAGACTCATAGCAATCCTAGTCAGAAAAGAATTTTTTCCAATAGCTCTACTAGATAGTTGACAGGTTTGGGTCACATTTTCCATGGTCAGCCCCAACTACATCACATAGAAGGAGGCTCCCAAGACAGGAAGGTGGTCTGTTACAGGATGATGGGGGTCCTGGACAGGCAAAAACAACAGGTATTCAATATATTTTACTGGCCTACATGATTTCTTCTGTTTTGGGCTGGTCTGGCTTTTTCTTGTTCTCTGTCTCTTTTTACTGCTTTTGCACAATTTATATATGTATTCCCAAAGGTTTTCTCTTCTTTCTGTGCTCTGTCCCCTGATGATCTTCTCCCCTCCCACTCATCTCTTATCTCTTTACTGAAGACAGCTGCATCCTTATCTCTGGCCTCTACCTTTCTCAGAAAAAGCTCACTCATCATTTCCATCTGGTGACCCACAGGCATTATAACTTAAAATGTCTAAAACCAAACTGGCCACCATCCTCCCAAACATGTCCCTTTTCCTAGGTCCCTCAGTCACACTGGTGGCGCTATCTTCTTTCTACTTTCTCAGAGGTCTAACCTCAAAGTTGTTTTTGACGATTTCCTCTGCATATCATTTCTCCCTTATAGGAACTTTTCTAATGCTTTATCATTATGTATCATGAACTTATCACTTTTTCTCTCGTTTCACAGATATTAGTATGTGATTTACTTCTGCCATAATTACTAGATTTCTTGATGGAGGGTGTTAGGACTATTTTTTCTTGGTTGCCATCCTTCAGCTTCCCCCACCTGCTCCTTCTCCCATCAGTATTATGCCCAGACGTTTGTGATTCCAGAAATATTCGTTGGATGAAGGAAAATATTTACGCAATACCTAATATAATTACATTGTTATTATACATGTAGTATAATACAATAGTAGTTGAAGAGATAAAAACAGATTTTGTTTAAGAACTATTGCAATAGGGGGATCCCTGGGTGGCGCAGTGGTTTGGTGCCTGCCTTTAGCCCAGGGCGCGATCCTGGAGACCCGGGATCGAATCCCACGTTGGGCTCCTGGTGCATGGAGCCTGCTTCTCCCTCTGCCTGTGTCTCTGCCTCTCTCTCTCTCTCTCTCTCTCTGTGTGACTATCATAAATAAATAAAAATTAAAACAAAATTAAAAAAAAAAAGAACTATTGCAATAGGGAAGAAGGGACCTTAGTGTAGAACTGGGCCCAGTTCCAAATACATCATGGACAAGTGGAGATTTATAGCCAAGGAGCAGGGTAGGGGTCAATGAATTGAAAATTGCTATGAGGAAACATCGTGTGTGTGTGTGTGTGTGTGTGTATTTTGGTTAAACAAACTTAATAGGATTCTTGTTGAAGGCAGGCCAGGGTGACTAGATACCAAAGATGGAAGATTCTTTCTAAGCTGACTTAGTAGGATTCTTGCTAAAACTGAACAATGCTGGCCCTCCAAGGATGGACACAAGGCTGAGGCCTCACAGACTTAGAAGAGCCTGACCAAAGTTTTGTCAAGTACAGCGCCTGTATCATTATCCACACTGTGTCATTTCAAATCTTGCCTGATTCTTCATGTATCATAAGCAAGTTTTAACTCTACAAACTTTTGGAGGAGTACGTTGCCCTAATCATTCAACCCTGCCCTGAGCTCTCCCTGCATTGGTGTTTCCACAAAGATATGTCTGGGAAAGATGCAAAAACAACAAAACAAAACAAAAATTTCTGACTAGTCAGAATTGGTCAGGGAAAAAGAGTAGGGGAAGTAGAAGAAGAAAATGCATGGGACTCTGGTTTAATGATTTTGGATATAATTTGAGATCTTATTTTATGATATCAATCTAAACCCCCATACCTCTACTACTTTCTTACTTTGGCACTTCATCTATATAAGACCCATTTGAAATCACCTTAATGTGGCAAGAGACTAAAGGAGTTTAACTCAAACATTGAGAAAAGTTCTTTAAGAAAAAAGTCAACCCACTCAATAGTAGGGTGTCTGCGGGCTATAGTCTACCTCTGACAGCACAAAGCTCTGTAGTAAACAGCTGGGTGGTACTCTTGAGAATGGCAGTGTTGTAAAAACAGATGGAAAGACAAAAGCTCAGTAAATAAATGTAAAACAAATGGTAAAAAAGCTCAGGAAGTTTTATTAGGACACATACTATCCAGGCTTATCATCCTGGATTGTTTTGTGAAGAGCCCTTGTGGATCTACTGGTTTCATAATTTATTCCTTGTTTGTTTTGGAGGTGAAGGGGTGTGTTTGAGAGGATGTTTGACCTTCCTCAACGGTTCTACCGGTTTTGTTGTCACCTCACTGTTCAGGCACTGGGCTCTCATCCTGTTTGTCCCTGCTCTGGGAAACACCACCCTTTTCTTAGACAACTGCTTTCTTTGTTTCAGGTTCAACTTTGTTAAATCAAAGCATTATGAAAATTGAGATTGTAAAGCCAAATAGGCGATTGTATAAAGCTATTGGGATCCTAGTTACTGGTAGAGGACTATTTTAAATAAATCAGGCCTGCCATTAATTGAGTTTTGTCACACTGCTAGTATTCTGTTAATATTCTGTCCTCATTCTCAAAGGCAAAGCCTAGAGTTTGTTTTTTTTTTTTTTAAGTTTTAATTTAAATTCCAGCTAGTTAACATACAGTGTTATATTAGTTTCAGGTGTACAATTTAGTGATTCAACACTTCCAGGCAACACCTAGTGCTCATTGCAACAAGTGCCCTCCTTAATCCCCATCCTCTGTTTTCCTCATCCCCCTACTCACTCTCCTCTGGTCACCATCAGTTTATTCTCTATAGTTAAGAGTCTGTTTCTTGATTACGCAAGGCTTAGAGTTTTGTCATCTCTCCACCTCCTTGTTCTTTCTGGAGATTGAGCAGTTGCCACTGTCAAGGTGTTATTGTTCCATGACCATCTATCCAGCCCAAATTTCTACACAGATGTTGCATAGATTGTCAAGACTCTAAGCTCTCTTACAGTACTGATTATATGTTCCTTTGGCTGCACTATATATTTTTTTTCCCCAACTGTATGAAGGACAGTGTCTTTAATGACATATGGTGGGCAATTAAGGCATTTTTGAGGGTATCGACTTTCAAACTCTTAACTGCCATTTACAGTAAAAAAATGAATTTTACATTGTGATCCAGTATATATGTGCATGATGCATAGTTAGAGCAAAAGCTTCACTAAATAATAATTTCCCTTGTTGTGTGTGGTACACTCTATAGTTTCTATTATATCTTTTAGCTCCTTACAAAATGCTGACTGTGACATTGCATGTGGATTTCCTGACCCACTGAGTCACAATTTGAGTCTGAAAAGAAATGCTTAACAGTCACCAAATTTTAGGAAGTCTTAGTATGCTAATTCTGAGAAGACTTTGGAAATTATCTATGGGCAGTTCCCCTTTTCATCCTAGTTTATAGTTGGAGGAACTTGAAGTCCAAATAGGTTAAGACTTCCTTGTGAGGAAACAGTGCTGTTTTATGTTTATGCTACTATATTCATTTATTTCTGGAATCTTGCAGTGGGCAGTTTGACCACATTGACTTTAACTTTTGAGTCTAGCAGTTATGCTCCTGGGTGGCTTCATGATAACAAATAAATTATTCCTACTTTCCTTCCTTCAGTTGACCTATTTTCCCCTTCCATTAGTTTATTATCCCCCCTAGTTTCTGCTGAAGACAAGACTGTTAACAGAGCGTTGAGTGTGCTGTCTCTTCTTCTAGGGAAGGCATGCAGCTATCATTGTCATGAATCCAAACCCATTGTCATGGATTGAACAAGGAATAGCTTTAGGCAAACACTTAGGCATTAAAAAACAAAAAGTCTAAATGAGAACTTTCTTTAAGGCATCTGCAATTTTAGTTTTGCCCACTGCATACATCTTGGTGTATTTGATGTTTTTTCATCTTAATAATCAGTAGTGATCTCTTTATACCGATACCTTTCATTTTTAGTTTTATTGTTTCTGTTGTGAAGGAAATCACAGAACTTTGTGGTCAAACAGTTAACATCAACTTTGAGTTCTAAATACCATTCATAGAGTGTTAGTCAGCTTGGAGTGCCATAATGGAATACTATAACCTGGATAGCTTAAACAATGGAAATCATTTTCTCACAATTCTGGAGACTGGATATTCAAAATCAAGGGGTCAGAAGGGTCTGTGTCTGGTGACGGCTCTGTCTTTGGATTGCAAATGGCTGCCTTCTAGCTGTCTACTCACATGGTGGAGAGAGAGAGAGCAGGCAAGCTCTTTGGTGTCTTTTCTTATAAGACCACTAATCTAGTTGGACCAGGACATCACTCTCATTGCTTCATCTAACCGTAATTATTTCCCAAAGGTCTCAACTTTAAATATCAGTATATTAGGAGTCAGGGCGTTAATATATGAATTTTGGGAGAACATAGTCCAGTCTATAGCACAAAGCTAAGTTAGATCATAGTCGAGTTTAAATATTGGCTGAAGCATACAAAGAATTTTCTCAATTGTATTTATTAAAGATAGATTTTTCTGTTTGATTGAATGGATATTTTTCACAATCTGTAACTCTTATCATGATTATTAGCTATAGTAACACATTTAATTTTTTTTACATTCTTAATAAGCAAGTATGTGGATGATACAGTTAAAATATACCCAAGAAAAAACTGATACATCTAAAAAGTTATTTTCATAAAGAATTTTTTCCTAAAAATTTTTATTAATAGTTAATGAATTTCTAAGCAGCCCAAACACTATGTTCAAAACCTTACATGGTATAGAAAAGCTATCCGCCATCACTGAGAACCATACATATTTTAGCAAATAACCATATATGCTAAAGACATACTTTAAAACAACTTTTATATATTAGAATTATTATTGCAGTCTAGAAGCATGGACTAGTTTCTTAAATAAGAAACTATAGGGAAGCCAGGTGTTTGGCTACAAGAAATGTTACAGAGAGCTACTCCAATAGTATATACAAAATATCCATTCAATCTAAAGAAAAACAGAGAGGGGAGATTGAGAATATAGAATCGTCTTTAAGTTTTTGATTTGAAAGTTATCGGTCTACTTTTAATGTCTGTAAAGTCCTTGGAAACCCCCAAACCAGTTCTTAATCTTTTTGGCTGCCATAGGTAGACTGTTGATCAAGAAGAGTTTTTGTTTTGTTTTGTTTTTTTAGTTTGTTTTATTTTTGCTATTTTTTCTTGTTTCTAGGTTTAAAGAGGCATGGGCTATATTAAAATTTTAGGGTTTTTGTGTAGAGTTAGTTCTGTGTGTCTAGCTGAAATTCTCTGTCTCTTTAAAGTATCTTTGCATGCTTTTACTCTGTTAACACATATATGTTTACTTTGTTTATCCTGTTTCAGTGTCTATCAGCAGAAGAGATCTTTTCCCTTCATGGCTTTTCAAATACTACTCAGATAAGCAGCTCCAACTTCTCTGTGATCTGTCCAGCAGTCTTACAGCAATTGAACTTTCATCCTTGTGAGGATCGGCACAAACACAAAACAAAACCAAGTATTTCAGAAGGTATGTTGGAAGTTTTCTCTCCTATTTGTTTGAAAAGTCTACAGGCTTGTCTGAAATTAAGTTAACATGCTTCTTTCTCTGCTTTATTGCTTTTAATTAATCTACGGAGAAGTCCTTGGTAAAATACTTGCATTCTAAAAGTATTTAGAATAAGAATAATTAGAACTCATTTAAACTTCATAAGTTGTGCTCTTCTATTTGTGGAGTCAAAATTACACTTGGTATCACTTAAAAACATTGTAAAACTCAATACCTTATTATTTATTTAATTTTATTGATTGATTTTTTTTTAAAGAGATGGCGGGGAGGGGGGTAGGGGGGTGGGTGGGGGGGAGGTGGCACTGAAGGGGAGGGAGGGAGGGAGAGAGAGAAAGAATCTTAAGTAAGTTCCACGCTCAGCATGGAGTCCAATGTGGGGCTGGATCTCATGATTCTAAGATCATGACCTGAGCCAAAACCAAGAGTTGGATGCTTAGCCAACTGAGCCACACAAGCACTCCCTCAATTCTTGATTTTAAACAATATATGCTTTATACTGTACATGTTGGATCGTATATTAACTATTTTGCTCATAATTGATCAATTTTCATTACCTTATGCTTATTATATTATTTAAAAGCTTGACAATTTATCCATAATTTTCAGTAAAGGGATAGGGAATAGCATGGTTCTAGATTAAATATTAAGGTACAAGTTATTACTGCTTTAATTTTCATAAAGGATAAAAAGTGCCAGTGACTATTTTAAGTGCCTCTAATAGTAGTGGCATAGATGTTGCATTTCAAAGGAATAACCTGCTGCAAGGAAATATTTTTTTTTTTTTTTAGGAAATTTGAAAATACAAGAAAACAAGTGTGTGCTTACTATATGGTTCACATACTTAAACATATAGAAGAATTCTTTTGCAGAAAATAAACCACTTGTTCAGGGGGTCTATTTGCTATCTATGTGCAATTTCTTGATATCTTCAAATTGTTAACCTGACCCACATGGATATTTTAATTTTCACTTTTTTGGTACATTGTTCATTCAATAAATGTTTATTGAATGACATGTAAAGCACTCTTCTGGGCATTAGGGATTCAGTAGTGAACAAGGAAAATTCCTTGACCTTTTAGGACTTACGATGTAATGGAGAAGAGAAAGAATAAATATTTATACAAAGAAGCAAATAAATAATAGAATTTCAGAGTGATAAATGCTATGAAGATAATAAAGTAGGTAAAGAATAGAAGGAGACAGTGAGCGAGTATGATTTTTGACAAGTCAAAGGAGGCCTTTCTGATGAGATTACATTTGAGCAGAGTCTTAACTGCAGGTAGGGAAAGGACCATGGCAAGGTCTTTTTTAGGAAAAGAACATTTTTGGTCAAGGAAATAGTCAGCATGAGCTTGGCAATGAGCTTGGTGTATGTAAGGAACAGCAAGAAAGCCTGTGTGTCTGGCATATAGTAAGCAGGAGGGGGAATAGAAAGAAACGATGCCTGGGGCCTTGTAGGGTACAGTAAGTTGACTGGATTTTATTCTGAATGTGGTATGAAGACACTAAAGTGTTCTAAACGGGGGAGTCACATAATTTTGTTTGGATTTGTAAAAGACTATTCTACTTGCAGTTTGAAGAATAGATTGTAATAAGGTAAGAGTAGAAGCAAGGAAATCAGTCAGGAGGCAGTTGCCAGGGGTTGGTGCTCAGGATTGGAGACTTGGACTAAGGTGGGAGAGGTAGAAGGGAGGAGAAGTGATCAGATCCAGGACGGATTTTGGAAACTGTGCTGGAATGGTTTGCCTCTGGTTGGATGGGGGTGGAGGGAGGGTGTTGGGAAGGAAGAATCGGGATTTGAGCCACTGAAATTGGAAAGATGGTTGTGTCATTTCCCAGGATCAAGAAGACAGGGAGGTGCAGTTTCTTAGGGAGAAAGCAAGTGGTGAGCATCGGGTATAATTTTTCATATGCTTAGTTTGAGACATTGACATAGACCAACAAGGGGGAATTACCAGTAGGCAGTGGCATGCATACATTTATGCTTAGATTACAGGTAAAAGCTAGAGATTTGACTGCTTAGAAATGGCATGTGAAGCCACTTCTAACCTGAGCCTAAGAGACTATAAAGAGAGAAGATAGAGAAGAAAAAGGATACTTCAACAAAGGAAGTACTTATTCTACTGACTCTTGAATTCCTTTGTGTATATATGATCTCTCTCTCTTTGAGTAACAGGAATAACAACAATGACAAAAATAATGATAGTAGCCAACTCTTATGTCATACTTACCATATGGCAGGTACTATTTCAAATACTTGATCTATGTTAACTCATTTAATATACATAGAACTATATGGTGTAGGAACTACCATTGAATTGTCAAGCTTTTAAATAATATGAGTTTCAAGTATTTTGCTTAAGAGTACACAACTTGTACATAATCAAGTCTGGTTCAAACCCATGTTCTCTTTTATATTTTATATTTACATACATAAAGAACAGAAGGCTCCAACAAACATACTTTATTAATATAGTTAGCAATTTTGTGAATAACAGTAATATAACTAATTGTCTAAGCAAATATTTTTCTAAGTTATATACTGAATAGGAATATATTTGTATTTCTACAAGTTTGTTTAATACGGTTTGCATTTTATATTCAAAAGTAAATTCAGAAAATGATTTATATACTAACATTTAATAGTAGTGTAACATAATAAAAGCATAGGTTCTGAAGCCAGCCCACCTGGGCCCAAATCCCAGCTCTCTACTTTTCCAGCTATGTTGGGCACATGACTATGTCTTTCTGCCTCAGTTTTCTAATCTGAAATAGCACCTTTATGATAAGGTTGCTATAAGGATTAAATAATATTTGTAAAGCTATAGAATATAATATGGCACATAGTTAGGCCTTATATATATATTAAATAAGATATACCTACCATGTACATATTTCGGGGCATAGGCGATGAAACTTCAGAAAAAGGAAGTCCTCTACTCCGTGCAGATTAGTAACTGACATTCAAAAGTGTTTTTTAGGGGCACCTGGGTGGCTCAGTTGGTTAAGGGTCTACCTTCAGCTCAGGTCATGATCCCGGGGTCCTGGGATTGAGCCTCACATTGGGCTCCCTGCTTAGTGGGAGCCTGCTTCTCTCTTTCCCTTTGCCTGCTGCTCCCTCTGCTTGTGCTCACTCTCTCTCTGTGAGATAAATAAAACAAATGTGTTTCTAACTTTAATTCCTAGGTTTCCTCTATCCCAGGAACCAGGAGGTAGGAACAGGGAATTGGGAAGCAGGAAGTGACACATTCCAGGGTCAACACTGCAAAGTCATAAAATGGAAAATCAATAATTCTACATTACAAGATTAGACTGGCACCAAATATTTGGATGGAGGCCCAATAAAGACAGAAATGCCTCTTACAGTACACCTTATCTTAGGAATTGAAATGGGGCTGGAGTGGGTGGGATGGGATAAGAGAAGAGAAAAAAACTCTGGAGAATTAGGGAAACTGGTAAAGTACTCATTATTACTAATCTAAGATGTTTATTTATTTAATTTTTTAATTTATTTTTTATTGGTGTTCAATTTACCAACATACAGAATAACCCCCAGTGCCCATCACCCATTCACTCCCAACCCCCCCGCCCTCCTCCCCTTCTACCACCCCTAGTTCGTTTCCCAGAGTTAGCAGTCTTTACGTTCTGTCTCCCTTTCTGATATTTCCCACACATTTCTTCTCCCTTCCCTTCTATTCCCTTCCACTATTATTTATATTCCCCAAATGAATGAGAACATATAATGTTTGTCCTTCTCCGACTGACTTACTTCACTCAGCATCTAAGATGTTTAATTTGACACTACATTGTCTTTATTTGATGTGCTATCTTATTTTAGTGCAGCTGTGTGTGCAGCTTGGTTGAACGATTTATTTAATATCTCTGTGCCTCAGTTTTCTCATCTGTAAAATGGAGATAATTATAGTACATTCCTTCTAGAGTTGTTGGGATATTGAATGAGTTAATATATGCAAAAGTCTAGAATATCTATGTCTTCACTCCTTTTATACATGTTTTCACAGGTTTTTTTCCATTCCCTGCTCCCTGTGTAAGCCTATTCTTTTTTCACAAATAAAATATTTTTTAAGTATTAAATTCATTGGATTCTTGATGTAACTGTTCACTTAATATAGAGTCAATTCTGAGCTCATTCAAAGAAATGAAAAACCAAAATAAAACTAATCCAAAGGAGTCATGATATAAAGATTTTATAAATGTGTTTACACTGATGTTTCAGTGGGCAGATAAAATAGTCTCATTTATCAGAGACCTTGTATTTTGTGATTTTGAAATTGCCTTTCAGGTGTTTTATAAGCTCTTACTGATGAGCACAATAAACTGATGGTAAATTAACTTCTTTAAGAGAATAATTAAGCTTTAGCAATAATTTGATGGTCCAAAATTGGTGCGTTATTTTGATGGGGTCACAGAATACTGCTTCATTCAAATAATAGGTAAGAGGAAAAGAATTTTACTTATTTCTGGAGATCACACTGTCCAACTCTGTAGTAGAACTGACTTAAGTCTAAGCACCAGAGATGTTGAATGGCTTCCTCAAGGTATAATATCTGGATGAGAGCACAGGGTTTTTAAGATGGTCTGTTTACTAATTTATTATTTTTAAATAATAATGATATGTATTGAAGGCTTACTGTATATTTTGGGGACTGCATTAGCTGATTTTATTTTATTTTTGTGAAAACTGTATGTAATAGGAGAATTAAATGAATCAAAGTGGATGCAGTTTTTAGAAGAATCTTAACACACAATGATCATTCAATAAATGTTAACTATTGGTTACTAATTTTCCTTGCAAATTTATCAAAATCTTTCATAGTTCACTAAGAAGCAGAGAGGAAAAGATCCTCTTTCAATCAGATCATTAGAATGAGGCCTATGGGTATAGGAAGAGGTTCAAGGAATTTCCTTAGAGTAATTCATTCTGTGGTGCCCCACTTGAAGAGATGGATGGAATTTTTTTTTTAATAATGTCCTAACAAAACAAGAAGAGGAAGCTATGTAGTATGCCTAGAAGGCGATGATTCACACTCCCAAACTTCCCCAAGTGGTCCTGAAAAATGTGCACAATGGTAATGAAGTTGGAAAAACTGAGTAAGCAAATGATTTTTTTTTGACAGAGTTCTGGGTTCTACCATGAAATATGGCATTCATTCATTCATTAAAGAATGTGTGCTATTTGCTGGCAATATTCTAGACACTGTCTAGAATAAACTTAGTTCCTCTCCTTAAAAATCTCTTGACTTGTATGATGTAGACAAATATATGTGATAAAACTACTTTTGTACTCAAGATATGGCACATGGTCCAATTACCTTTAATCAAAGCCTAAGGAGCAAGGGACAGCTGCCTGGAAGAGCTGGGAAAGCTTCATAGGAGAGATCTTGGAGTTGGCTTAGAGAAACACATGTGAATTTCTCAGGCAATGAAGATATACGTTTTTGGATAAAGTTCCTCAAATAAAGGCAATTCTGTACTTGGAAAGCATTCTGTTAGCATAAATTCCATGTTGAGAAGTGTGTAAATAACACTGGAAAAGTTGTGTGAGAGTCAGTTTGTGAACAGCAGCTTTGAATAGGGGCATGAGATGATTTGAGTTGTGGTTTCAGGATAGTCTGGTGGCCATGTCAAGTAGGGGTAGGAAGACTGTCATAACACCTCAGAAGAGGAAGTGAGAGATGATGAGGCCTGAGCTCGAGACATTTCAATGAGGAAGAAGCTAGGGTGAGAGATGTTTCAGGCAAAACTGATAGAGTTCTGTCGCGAATCGTCTATGAAAATGACTGGTTGGGGTGAGAAATTGAAATTAATCCTAATGTATTTGCCACCTGTGGAGATCACAGATTTCTCAGGGGAAGGTGATGTGTTTAATATGTGTATGTGGTTTTGCCTCAGTTTGGTACTCACAAACTTCTTTTGAGTAACACAGCATGCTTCACTTGTCTTCCTGTCGTATCCTTAAGCCAGCCTCTCTAGAATAATCCGGAGGAAATAAAGGTCACACCTACCATTAGCTATAAAGCTTAGGATAACATTCGTTCATTTCATTGTCAGCGATATTTATTAAGCATCTCTTGGATACCAGGCCTTAGGGACAGAGAGTTGATTTTTTTTCATTCATTTCATTGTCAGCGATATTTATTAAGCACCTCTTGGATAGATAGCAAGCCTTAGGGACAGAGAGTTGATTTTTTTTTAGCATGTTTCAGCATGTATGTATCCTTTCTACTGGATGAGATTATAAATATTTGTTGAATGAAGAATGCGTATAGGTTAGTGAAAGGATAGAAGGCTATTTGTGTTAAGGGAAACTATACATCATTATACCACGGAGGCAGATGTGAGATTGAGAGCTCTCTCCAAGTGGAGAGTCTGAGGGGAGTAGCTAGTACTGTTTTAGGTGATAAGGTAGTAAATGGGAATGAGGTGGACCTTCATAGTTCCAATGAGATGACTTTGCAGGACCTGGTCAGGGGTCTGGAACTGATAGGTAAGCCTCTGGAGAAGATAAAGGGATGGTCAGTGCTGTGAAGATTCTTGTGGTCAGAGTAACATTTATTTCTGTTCATTTCATTTGGTATGCAGGACAAACGACCTCATACTGCTTTGTGTGTGTATGTGCCTACACATTTACCAGTTCCCCAAGCAAAGATCTGGACTCCCTTTTGGCAGGAATCATGGTTTGGTCTGCTAGGCTCCATAAACATTTGCTTAGATTGTTTATATGTAGATAGAATTGCTTGAACTAGAATAATGGTGAGCAATCTGGTATTCATGAAGCACAATGTAAAATACTTACAGTTTCATTGAGTCCCTTGGTCTTTTTAAAAATTAGAATACCTCTACAGGAATAACGAAGCATATTGCTAAAATATGTCAGCACTGGAGCCAGACTGCCTGAGTTCAGAATCCAGCTTTTCATCTGCATGACTCGGGCAGCTCATTTGAACTCCATATGCTTTGGTTTCCTCAACTATATGAAGGAGGCAATAGTAGTACTCACCTCACAGGGCTTTGTGATGATCAAATTAATTAATACATATCAGTTTCTTAGCACAGTACCTGGCAATGGCAAACCCTCATAAGCAGTAAGTGTTGCTATGGTACTCTACTGAGACTGTCAAAGAGAAAAGAGGCCTAACATTTAAAAATGTTTTCTGGGCATTTTAAAGAAGTGCCTGTGCTGAGGCAGCTTCCTCATCGTTCATGCTGTCCTTCGTGCTCAGTGTGTGGGGCACAGGCAAAGCCACATGTTCCACGGTTCCAGGGGCCCGGGTTATGTCAGTCTGCACTGCCGTCCCAGTGTGTCCTGGGTTCACACAGCATGCTTCACTTGCCTTCCCGTCGTATCCTTAAACCAGCCCCTCTAGAATAATCCAGAGGAAATAAAGGTCACACCTACCATTAGCTATAAAGCTTAGGATAACATTCGTTCATTTCATTGTCAGCGATATTTATTAAGCACTCTTGGATACCAGACCTTAGGGGCAGAGAGTTGAAAGACTTGCCACCTCCTTCTGTCACCGGAGTTCTCACCGTATAGGGTATTTTCGCCTTCATCTGGGCTCAGCAGGGTGAGTTGTGCAATACAGCTCTCTCTGGTCCCCACGTGCTCCCCTCCTGACTGCTCACTGCACTGGGCTGTGTCCAGGTCCTAGAGGCCCCAGCTGGGTGAGGTGTTGCCTTCCCAAGGAAGTGCACTTCACAGGCGCCTGCAGACAAGTGATTATGCCAAGCACAGTGTCAGCAACTATGGTCACCTTGAAGCTAACCAGACCCACCCATCTCCACCCTTACCCTCCACCCATCACTTTGTACCTTTTCCCCGAAACTCTGTGTTCCTCTGAAAGGCTAAGTTTTAAATCAGGCTTTGAGCTACAGATGAAAGTAGGTGACTTGGAACCTGCAGCCCTCAGGTGGTTTGTCACACTCTTCCAGATGTTCTCCAAATTCCCTGCGAGCTAGAAATTTCTTTGTGCCTGTAGTGGCGATTTAGGACTGATGACAGCGTAAAGCCATGTTACTATTTGTATTTATTATTCTATATTTATATCACAGTTTTCTGTACAATTTTCACTGAGAAGATTTTGTTATTATTTTTTTAAGATTTTATTTATTTATTCATGAGAGACACAGAGAGAGGCAGAGACATAGGCAGAGGGAAAATCAGGCTCCCTGTGGGGAGTCCAATGTGGAACTCAATCCCAGAATCCTGGGATCACACCCTGAGCCAAAGGCAGATGCTCAACTGCTGAGCCACCCAGGTGCCCCAACATTTTATTTTAAAGAAGATATCTGGTTCAGGCTTTCAAAGAAAAAGATTGTTTCAAGCTTCATGTACAGTATGACTTCATTTGGCTCCTTTGTTCTGATTAATTTCTCCTCTTTCCCTTTGATCTACAGTTTGGGGATACGGACTCTTGTCAGTGACAATTATTAATCTGGCATCCCTCCTCGGATTGATTTTGACTCCATTGATAAAGAAATCTTATTTCCCGAAGATTTTGACCTTTTTTGTTGGTCTAGCTATTGGGACTCTATTTTCAAATGCCATTTTCCAGCTTATTCCAGAGGTAAGGATGATAGCTATTTGTTTCTGTGAGTAATTGTTTCTTTTAAATGTTTTAGCACTTTGTACATTTTAAGGCTCTATAATTCTCACAGCATTTTATGGTCTGGTTGATAGGGTTGGATAAGAGAAAGCTGAATCACAGCAGATGAAAAAGCTTGTCTCAAGCTACAAGGGATACTGGTGTCAGAGATAAAATTAATATTCTAGGAGGCCAGCCATCAGGACGTGCCCAGACAGCTCTGGGACACCTCTAAGGGCCTGAAAACTTTATTTTGTCTTGCATTTGGCAAATGTAATTTTTCTACGGACTTTATTTATTTATTTTCTAAAGAGCCTGTGGTGTCAGGTTTACTGAAGATGTACCACCAAATGTCTCCAGACATTTACTACAGCTTTTATTAAAGTTCGTGTGTCTTGTCTGTTAGGAATACCTTGACTCTTTATAATTTCAAACTCTAGCTCTTGCCCTTGCCCTATGTCCTTTAAACAGTGGATTATTTCATTCTCCTGTGTGTATGTGTGTGTGTGTGTGTGTGTGTGTGTGTGTGAAAGAAATCTTTTCTTCTTCATTCTCAGATCCAGCCCTTGAGTTTTTTTTATCTCTTTAGGACCAACCAGGATCCTCTAGGCTTAAAAGGATCTATTTTGGGAAAACAGTAATCCAAGTGGCTTGTTATGTTTCCTTTAAGAATTTGAATCTGGGTATGATGGACAAATATATTACTTTTAGAGAAAATGGATTATCAATGTCTCATTTTTCTTCATGACCTAGATCTAATATTATCTGGAAAGGTGGGAATCAATGCTTCCTCTTTACTGCTAAAAGCTTGCTCTTGCAAGGCAAACATTGATGAAGGTAGGAAACTATAAGTTAGAAAACTATCTTATAGCTAGGAAACTATAAGATACTCTGGGGTTTTATGAATAGAACTTCCTCTGGTTATAAGACTCCTCTGTGATCTCTTACAGTTTGGTTACTTAAATTTCAGAGTTTTTGTTTGCCTTTGGTGGTTAAATTCCCAATATTACCTGATCCGAGATGGATTTAGAACTTTGGTGAAAATTGTACACTGAAAAATTTTGTATTATATTCCAGAAATCAGGTTAAGTTACTTGGTTTTACCTGAATATTTTTCTCTCTCAGGCATTTGGATTCAATCCCAAAAGTGACAACTATGTTGAGAAGGCAGTTGCTGTGTTTGGTGGATTTTACATACTTTTCTTTTTTGAAAGAGTGCTTAAGATGTTATTAAAGACGTATGGTCAGGTAAATAGACTTTATTGAAATGTTTGATGTTTGACTCCTTAAAACTATGTTATATATTTTTATAGGCAAATGACAGAAATTTTATTCTTTTCTTTCCCTTTTTTTTTTGAGAGAGATATAGACAGCATGAGCAGAGGGGAGGGGCAGAGGAAGAGAGAGAGAGAGAGAGAGAGAGAGAGAGAGAATCTTAAGCAGGCTCCATGCCCAGCGCAGAGCCTGCCATGGGACTCAATCTCACAACCTTGAGATCATGATCTGAGCTGGAATCAAGAATCAGTTCCTTAACTGACTGAGCCACCCAGGTGCCCCAGGAATTTTGTTCTTATAATTATGTGAACAGCTCAGTTATTAGACTTGTAAATGTCAGGAGAAAGAAAAGTCAATATATTGAAAAGTATAAGAGAAGCAATTGATTCACAGTGTAGAATTTGGAATAAGGACCAACAATTTAATGTTAAGAAAAATGTGCCCAATTTGCATTCATTCATGTTCATCAAAATAACAAGGCATAGGTACCCTAACATGAAAAAACAGAATCTAATAAATGAAGATACTTTTAATCTAAAAAGATTACTTTACAGAATAGATATACACATTTTCTCTTACAAATAAAAAGCACTAAATTCTCTACTTTCTTGTATGTGTGAGCCATCATTTTTTAATTTTTATAATCTCTTCCTTTTTAAAATTTTTCATGCAGAATGATCATACCCACTTTAGAAATGATGACTTTGGTCCTTCTCATGAGAAAACTCATCAACCTAAAACATTACCTGCCATCAATGGTGTGACCTGTTATGCAAATCCAGCTGTCACAGAGCCTAATGGACACATCCATTTTGATAATGTCAGTGTGGTATCTCTACAGGTATGGTGATTCCATTTTCTCTTTACTATATTGCATCCTTTATATAATGTGAAGACTTCTGTCAATACAACCAAATCAGTATTATACACTTAAATGTGTCTGATTTATTCTATTATATGTGGGATAAGTGAAATGTAAGTCTATATTCTTTTTCTAATTTTCCTCCATACCCTAAACAAGTGAGTTCAGCAAGAAATTGAGGGTTACTGGATCTGAGACTTCATTATTCTTTAAGATTATTTAACTATAAGTGTGAGTTACTTAGATTTATATAGTAACATGTAGCAAACTTAATCAGAGCATTTCTCTTATTTTGGAATTCTTTCAAGATCCCAAACCAAAAAATCCCATTGAGTAATTTTAGAACTGCAAGAAAAAAAGATTTGTAAGCTATTAAAATTGGGTTCATTAATTAATTGATTTAGAATTTGTATCCCCACCTTCTAAATAATGTTAATAGATATCATTTGTTGAGTGAATATTATATGCCAGGTAGTATGCTAGGCATACTAATTGTTTTACCGCATTTACCTTTTATAACAGTTATTCAAAATAGGGTTTATTTTCTACATATTAGAAATATTTTGGTTTCAAGTGATGGATATCATACCCAAATTATCTACGCAGAAAGGAAACTTTATTGGAAAGATAGTGGGCTGTCTGATGCAACAGCTAGGCCAGAGGAAGAGCAAGAATCTAGGAACAATCAGAACCATTAGAACTCCTGGTCTTCCTCCTCCCTGTATGTTAGAGTCATTCTTTCACTGTGCACTGGCTCCTTCTGTAAGTGGGAAACAGAGCCACTAGCAACTCCTGAGTTTTATGTTTTACAATTTCAGCCACTAGAAGGAAATTGACCTGATTCTTTCAGCCCTGAATCCAAAATTCCTGGCAAGTGCCTCCTTGGTCTGGCTTGAATTAGATGTCCACTTCTAGACTAATCTACAGGGTTGGCTACCTTGTATGACTGTAGGGCATATGGATGGAGTAGAGGAGTGGTTATGAAAAAGGGATACTAGGTGACAAGATCATTGATGTTCACAACAATTCTCTCTCTCTTTTTTAAAGATTTTATTTATTTATTCATGAGACACACACACACACAGAGTGAGAGAGAGAGAGTGAGAGAGAGAGAGACAGAGATACAGGCAGAGGGAGAAGCAGGCTCCATGCAGGGAACCCAATATGGGACTCGATTCCAGGACTCCAGGATCACGCCCTGGGCCAAAGGCAGACGCTCAACCGCTGATCCACCCAGGTGTCCCCACAACACTCTCATTTGACAGATGAGGAAAATAAATTCTCGAGGGTCATTTAGTTGGTAAATAGTAGATCCATAAGCCACAAAGTTAAACACAATATAAAGAAGAAAAATTGAGGGGTGCCTGGGTGGCTTAGTTGGTTAACCATCTGCCTTCAGCTCAGATCATGATCTCAGCATTGAGGGATTGCATTGAGCCCTGCATCAGGCTCTCTGTCAACAGTGAGTCTGCTTCTCCCTCCTCTTGCTCTCTGTCTGCTTGCCACTCTGCTTACTTGTGCGCTCTCTCTCTCGCTGTCAAATAAAATCTTAAAAAAAAAAAAAAAAAAAACGGAAAAATTGAAAATAAAATCAGAGAAAGGCAGCCAAGAAAAAACAAAAATTAGAAAAAAAATATCTGGAAGAGGTTATGGCAAGTGACCTGAGTTTCCTTCTGGAAAGAAAACATGATCAGTCATATACTTTGCCCCACCTGATTAAGGAAAATCTCAAGTGTGTTTGAAGAGGCCATTTTGTGTTTGCACTGAGCTAACAGAGGAAATTATTTCATGCAATGATACTTCCAGCCAAGATTTTGCAAAGAATATGAAAATGTTCAAGTAGATAATCTCTTAAATAATTATAGCTAACATTTATTAATGCTCAGGGATTCTGCCTAGAATGTTAAATGAATGACCTCCTTGGGCCCTAGTCATGCCTGGGAGACAAGTACTGTCATAATTCAGAGACCGTAGCTTGGAGAGATTAAATAACAAACCCAAGGATACGTAGCTCCTACACGGCAAAGCTTGGATCAAGATAGAGGCCAACTGATACAGAAGCCTGCACGTTTGTATACCTTACCAGATTATTGGGTCATGGCTCTACTAGAATCAAGATGATGACATTAGGGCTCCTGGGTGGCTCAGTCGGTTAAGCATTTGCCTTCAGCTCAGGTCATAATCTCAGGGTCCTGGGATGGAGCCCCACGTTGGGCTCCCTGCTCAGTGAGGAGTTGCTTCTCCCTCTTCCTCTGCCTCTCCCCCTACTTGTGCTCCATCTCTTTCTCTCTCCTCTCTTTCAAATAAATAAATAAAATCTTTGAAAAAAGAGATGATGACTTAACTCTTAATAAGTATTAATTTTTGTAAGGGAAGAAGATAATTTGGCCTGTGGCCATTACTTTCTGAGAACAAATAAATTGAAATGCTCAAAAGTTTGATTTTAGTTTTAAAGTTTTTGGTTTTCTGATTTATGATTTACTATGGCTAGAAGACAGGTTTGTAGTAAATATAAACACCATGAAAAAAATGGGATCTTACACATGATGCTGTTTCACATAATTTAGAAATATCAATTGAAAAGCTATTCTTACTCTACTTCTCAAAGTAATGCTAGTACACAGGCTTTCATTCATTTACCCAATAAGCATTTATTGAGTACCCACTCATTGTCCTAGACAGTGGGGATTCAGAAGCAAATGAATTCTCATGAAGCTTATCATTTATTTAGTAGACAATATAGAGAGGAGTAAAACAAGAAAATACCACATAGCAATAAATACTTTGATGAAAATAAAATATGATGATGTGGGAGTGACCGGTGGGGTCTTCTTTTTTGATCAAGAAAGGTCGGTCTCTTCAGAGATCAACAGATAATTAAATAATGAGAAAGAAGTGCCAGCCATGCAAACATCTGAGAAAAGAATGTTCTGAAATCTTTGAGAATAATCAAATGGGTTATGTACAAGGGGACTGGAAGCTAAATAGCATTGGACTTCGTGATGTCAATCTTGGAGACCAGTGGCACAATTCCATCGATATTCTGAATAGAAATGACTGTGGAGGGTGCCAGGGTGACTCGGTCAGTTAAGCTTCTGACTCTTGACTTTTGATTTTGACTCTGGTCACGATCTCAGGGTCCTGAGATTGGGCCCCGTGTCAGGCTCTGTGCCCAGTGCGGAGTCTACTTGAGATTCTTTCATTCCCTCTTCCCCTCCCCGCCAACCACTTGAGTGCTCTTTCTCTCTCTAAATAAATATATAAATAACTTTAAAAAATATTTAGACAAGTTAGTGACCCTTGCTCCAGACCCGGTAAATATTAGGCATCACAATCCATGTGGTGTGCAGGAGTATGTGTGTGTGTGTGCACGTGGGCACACAGATACTTGTACGGAAGAACACGCATATTTCCAGGACAAGTTGGAGAATAATAAGAGGCAGTTATAGGAGAACACAGTTACTCAGTTATTGCCACTAGGTGTAACTGCGGCTGTGTTGCCGTGTTCTTTTCTCTCTTTGACTACTATGTAACCCTGTGGAGAAGTCATTTCAGTATCTGTGCAGCCAAATGGGTCTTTTTCACCTGAATCTACAGCTTTAGAAGGACTGTATTTTTATTAGGTGTTGATTCCTTAGGAATGTTAGATACTCAGGAGAGTGTTAGCTTTTCTAGGCCACTAGAGGGACCATCTGGCTTATTTCTCCTGTAGTCTGTAATCAGTCTTTTTCTAAAGGAAATCTCTTGTGCTTTTATTTAGGAATCGATGCCAATAAATATAAAGTGATAGGACTCACTTTTTTTTTTTTCCTAATAGAAGAAACATTAACATCAGCGATTTTATGTTTAAAATTGAGGTACAGTGAAGTGAAATATAGCTGCAAAATGTGGTGACGTTAGGACACTTCTTTTGTCAATAACTGACATGAAGTGACATTCTCCAAATACAAAGAGAACATTTTTGAGGTGCTTGGGTCTCTATGAGGGTCCAATAGATGTTAAATACATTTAATTCATCCATCAAATACTTACTGAGCACCTAATATGTCCTTGGCACTATTCTAAGTACTGAGTACACATCAATGGGATAGAACAGACAAACTTTATGCCCTTTCATAACATAACAAATATAGTGAAATGTGGAAAGAATTATTTTTAAAAAAATGTTTTATTTTTAAAAAATTTATTCATGAAAGACAGAGAGAGAGAGAGAGAGAGGCAGAGACACAGGCAGAGGGAGAAGCAGGCTCCATACAGGGAGCCTGATGTAGGACTTGATCCAAGGACTCCAGGATCACGCCCTGGGCCAAAGGCAGGTGCCAAATCGCTGAGCTACCCAGGGATCCCAGCATTCTTTTTAAAATTAAGTATGAGATAGAAAAGCCTGATCAGGAAGCCATGGATGCGGGGCTTGTCTACTGGTCTTTTCTCTTGGATGGCTGGTATTTCTCCATTCTCACTTGGAAGGGGCAAAGGTGGTGTGCATTCCTGGCTGCCCATGTTGGGAGTGGGGTGGGAGCAGAAGGGGGCACTGTGCATTTCTCACTTAATATCCCTGTCTTCAGCACTGTGTGTCATTGTGGCCTTCAGTTTGCTTTGTGTCCTCCAAGTGAAAGTCTCTTTAGTTCAATATTCTCAAAGGGCAAATTTCAGGTGCCTGGATGGCTCAGTTGGCTAAGGGTCTGGCCCTTGATTTCAGCTCAGGTCATGATCTCAGGGCAGTGGGATTGAGCCCCATGTGGGGCTCTGTGCTCAACACAGAGTCTGCTTGTCCCTCTCCCTCTGCTCCTCCCCCTGCTCTCTCTCTCTCTTAAATAAATTACAAATCTTTAAAAAAAGGGCAAATCTCTAGTCATCACTTGGGGTGGTTGCCTTGCTGCATTGTCTTGGAAGCAAAGACCTGTTTGGAAAACAGAAATCAGTTACTTTCCTATATGTGGTTATATTAGGCATTAATCAAAATGGAAAACCATGTAAGTAATAAAATTATCCAGAAGTGATTTGTGTTGATTTTGATTAACTGGTGTTTATGGAAAAGCTGGTTTAGTGGCAGACAGATGATGCTCCTAGACTGTCAGGAAGGGGACTTCTGGGTAGATCTGACTGTCAGTGGAATTTGCTCTCACTGGATCCGTCTCAATGCTTCTTGCCCCATGCATGGGCCATTTTATCTGGCTTTTGTCTTTGTGTCACAAACATTGATAACTGAATCCTCTCTGAATTTAGCCCACACTTCACTGGTATTAACTATACTTTTATGCATCTCTAGTGAACCTTTTCAAATTTTCAAGAATATCTTGAAATATCTTGAAAATATCTTCTAAAATCTTTTCAATGCTCTGCAAAATTCCCACTCCTACCATTGCTTCCTTTAGTGAGATGGAGATCATTATTTAGAATCTGTGAACTTTGCTGTTTTACCTTATTTGTTACATCCTGAAAACGGCTGTCTCCTCATCTGCTCTCCACCTTTTCATTTTTGTCAGGACTTGTATCCTTTCTCTTTTTTAAGGCCAGTTCCTCTAAAAGTATCCATTGTTCCCATGGCTTCCTGTTTTTCCAGAATATCTCCTTTCCCTATGTCTACAAACATGCTCAAGACTTTTATACCTGAAGGTATTCTTTTCTCCTGACTCTGCTTCTCCCCAAGATTTTCAACCCTACTCCTTCCCTGCACTGTCCAACTTCTTGAAGGACTAGTTAATACTGAAGACTTTTTGTCAGACATTCTTAAGTGCTTTATATATTAACTCATTTACTCCTTTCAGTAACAATCCTATGACATTAAGTATGATTATTATCTCCATGTTAATGATGTGGAACCTGATGTACAGAGAAGTTAAGTAACTTAACCAAGGTCACACAGGTACCAAGGTAGGATTTACATCCAGGTATCCTGATTAACCAGTCCATCTGGTTAACCCTACCCTGCGCTACTCTGCCTATCATTTCCATTTGGTAACTAGTCTTTATGTGCACCTTCCTCTTTTTCATCATTTTCTCAAATATTTAATCATGTATTACTTAAAAAAAATCAGTACCTGTTCTCTGAAATTTCTCTTTGGGGTGATACGAGTGATTTTTCTAGACAGTGTACTATATTCTTAGCACTCATTCTTTTTGAGAAATTCCTAGAGTTTAGCACATATTTGAGTACTTCTTGTTGGCTGAACACTAGGAATATAACAGCAGATTTTTCACTGAGAGCCATTGCCTCCGTCTTATAATTGCTCATTAGGTGGCTTCTGTGATGCTATACTTACCTTCTCTTGCCATTTTAGCTACTACTTTCCTGGTGCTTTCTCTGAAACTCCTTTTCCTTGTAGGGCAACTGGATGTGGAGGAGGAAGCAAGGGTTTTGGAGTGACATGGGCCAGTGCTCACATTTCAGCTATAAATTGTTCATTATATGATTTAAGGAAAATCAATTAATGAGCCTTTGTTTGCCCTTCTGTTAAATGATGAGCAAAAATCCTTAAGCTAATGATTTTTTGCAAAAATTAAATAATTTGTTTTGGGTTAACTATGTAACAGTGTCTGGCACACTGTATGCTTGTGATAAATACATGTTTCTTTACTCCCATTCATTAGTTTTTATCCTTCTCTTTTCTTAGTTTGTAATCATAGTGATCTCATAAAATCCTATCAGTGGAAATTTCATTCCTCTGGGAATAACTTCTAAATCTATATGCTTAATTATTTACATATCAACCTTTCCAAAAGGCCTGCTTGTACTAAGTCATAAAGGCTTTTGAATCTATTTGCATTTTTCCACTGGGAAACACAAAGTAACACATTGAAAGGCTAAAACATACAGAATTTCATGCTTTCTCAGCTCCATTATTTACCTTTTTTTATAACTTAAGTACTTTTTCTAAAAACTAAAGTTTGATTTTTAAAACTTGAAAGCCATCTGATAATAAAGACAACCTTCTAGATATAAATGCTTTCAAGTCAGACATTGACTTTCTGTTAAATAGACTAAGAGAGTTTGAAACATTTACTCTCACTTAATGGACTAAAACTTTAAAGTCTAATTTAATTTGCCATTTGAATGATATCAGTTTTTGTACCCCAGATTCTTTCTTTTAAGATTTTATTTATTTATTCATGATTGACACAGAGAGAGAGAGGCAGAGACATAGGCAGAGAGAGAAGCAGGCTTCGTGCAGGGAGCTCAATGTGGGACTCGATCTCAGGACTCTAGGATCACGCACTGGGCCGAAGACAGGCACTCAACTGCTGAGCCACCTAGGTATCCCGGACCCCACATTCTTTATCAGAGTTGTTCAGCTGTGCACTTATAAATCCAGTTGTATCTGTCACACTATGACACATTCTGTTCATTTGAAAGGACATTCTAAAGGATGTTCCTAAAGGAAATCCCTAAGGAGGGACTTTGGGTTATCTGCTGGGACTCCTTAAATGAGCCAATCATTTGGCCAGCTAGGACATCTCTGATTTCACTCAGGGAGGCTGGTATTACCACTGACACATTAACAAAAAATGTTGGTACTACCAATTACTAGACCAGCTGAGAGAATAAAATAAGTTAATGTATATGAAAGTGCTTTGAAAAGTAGTCAAACCTGTACTATTTAATCTATTTGAAAGACAGACTGTTGCTTAAGGGTTTCAGTCAGGGACTGCTATGGTATCCAGATGAAAGGGGAAAATATAAGGTAGTTTCCCAATAAAGATTCAAATGGAAAAAAAAAAGATTTAAATGGTTACTATTCTTCGTGAAATTTATAATTTTAATCAATTGATATGTGCTATCAAGTCCATGTAAGCATAATTAAAATATTATTAAATTTGACTTTTGAGTATAACTTGAAGATTTTTAGGACTTTCTTTTCCCTTTGTATATGGATACAAACACAATTTAATTTCTGTTGAATGAATGAATATCTTGAAGTAAAAAAGAGGAGAGAAAAGATGTTCAAAGACAAGACTTTCCAAGAGAAGCCTTCTCAGCTTCCCTAGAAATTACCAGAGATATATTGAGTAATTCCTGTCCTACATATTGTTTGCCAAAGAATCCTTAAAATACTCTCAAAAGGTCCTACTCACAGTGGACAGAAAGAAACCTTTTATGAGGTATCAGGATAAGATGCCAAAAACGTCTTGGTTTTGAACTTGATTTATAAAACACGGAGTTTTCCCTTCCTCCTAAGGGAAACTACTATGAGTTCTAACATTATATGGTAGTTTTTCATAAATTATGTAATCATTTGTATCTTCCTTCTTTTGCTCAATATTACATTTGTGGAGTTCATTTATATTGTTGCTTATAAGAGTCACCCATTCATTTTCATTGCTTTATAGTATTCCACCATATGTATATATTCATGACATCAGTTTCATTATTGTGAATTTAATCTTACCATATCTATTCATACTCTTATATTTCTATTTATCCATATGATATATTGAACTTCACATTTTTAAAACTAAGTAAAAATAGTATTTTGGACATTTCATTGTATAACTTGCTTTTTTTTGCTCATATTTTAGTACTTATATTTCTACTTCATTTTAACTGCATGATGTTACTACTACTTGTTTATCCATTTCCCATGACATTGATAATTTTTTTCCTTTTAGCTTTTTGCTATAACAACAATGCTGTAATGCACATTCTTTTTTTCTTTGAGAGAGAGAGAGAGAATCTTAACTAGGCTCCACATCCAGTGTGGAGCCTCTTGTGGGGTTTGATCTCACAACTCTGAGACCATGTATGACGTGAGCAGAAATCAAGAATCGAGTGCTTGACCTACTGAGCCACCCAGGTGCTCCTGCCATGTACATTCTTATCCATGCCTCATCAGGTTTCCATGGAGAGTCTGTCTAGGACTGTGATGGGTGTTAGTGGCACTTCAGGCAGAACAATTCTTTGTGTTAAAATGCCCTGTACATTGAAGGATATTAAACGTTGAAGGCTCTCAGGGTGCTATTTATCAGACGTAGCACTCCAGTCATTAATAACAAGGGAAAAATAGCCCCCATTACCCTCACATTTCTAAATGACCTTGGGTGACATTAGGTAGTTTCTGATTCAGAATCATTGATCTTTTCTCAACTTGAGCTTTGTGAGACAAATTTTGTAAGACAAGAAAATGATTTAAAGTGACTATTTTCTCTCATCTTTTGAGGATGGTACATAGTTAATATCATTGTACATGCACAGAAGAGAAAATAATTTATTTTATTTATTTTTTTAATTTTTATTTATTTATGATAGTCAGAGAGAGAGAGAGAGAGAGAGAGAGAGAGAGAGGCAGAGACACAGGCAGAGGGAGAAGCAGGCTCCATGCACCGGGAGCCCGATGTGGGATTCGATCCCGGGTCTCCAGGATCGCGCCCTGGGCCAAAGGCAGACGCCAAACTGCTGCGCCACCCAGGGATCCCCGAGAAAATAATTTATTAAGCATGAAGGATACCTTATGGCATTAAGACTTGTCTTGCAGAACATCTGTGAGAAAGATTGGGGTATATAGCTAGACTTGTAAGAAATGGGTCATATATACACCTATAGTTTTACTGAATACTAAAAAATTGCTCTATAAACTGTTATGCTTTTTTTTAACATTCTTATCGAGAGCAGAAAAGAATTCACTTTTTCTTCACATCTTTAGCAATACTTGGAAATTTCAGACTTAAAAAATTCGTTGCCGGTTTTAACGAGTTTGAAATGTTATCTTTTTGTGATTTGTCTTTGTATAATTCTGATTACTCGTGAAGTCGAGCATCTCTTTATCTGCTTATTGGTCATAAGTTTATTTTTGTGTTTCCTGTTCACCTATTTCACATATTTTTTGTTGAGTTTTTTTTATCAATTTACATTAAAGAAAAAATTTTTCTGATGTTTGTTAAAATGGTGAAAAAGACTTTAGTCTAGACTATAACAATGTGGGTGCACTCTATAGAGGATGTGGATTGGACTCAACTTGGAATACAGCAAAGCCAGCTGAGGATTTGTAGCTAATGAGCAGAGTGAAGGGCTCAATGGATAGGAAATCACTAAGAAGAGACATCAAGGATAGGGGACCTTTCACAAAACTGACTCTATACATTCTTGCTACAATTGGACCCTGCAAGGACACACACAGAAACCCAGATTGATGCCTTGATGACAAGAGGGCTGACTGAGGAGACTGACTGAAGGTTGGTTGAAGAATCTTTGTCATTTGCAGGAGTTTTATATATATATATATATATATATATATATATATATATATTCTAGATCCTACTCTTCATTGAGTAAATGGATTGAGTAAATGGATTACATATATGTTCTTAAAGTCTGTGACTTCTTTTCACTTAGTTTGCCTTTTATTTTTATAAAGTTTTAGGGGTGCCTGGGTGGCTCAGTTGGTTAAATCTCTCCCTTCAGCTCAGGTCATAATCCTGGGGTCCTGGGATTGAGCCCTGGATCCCTGTTCAGCAGGGAATCTGCTTCTCCTTCTCCCTCTGCCCTGCCCCCCCCTCTTAGTATGCTCTCTTTCTCAAATAAATAAATAAAATCTTTTAAAACAGTTGTAATTTTAATGAGGTCAATATATTAATACTTTCTTCACATTTTCTATGCTCTGAATCTTGTTTAAGAAAGATTTGCCCTTTGCCAAATAAAGAAGAGATGTTTCCATACTTCTAAAAGTTTTAAGCGTAACTTCCCATGTGGAATTTTTTTTTGTATATGATATAAGAAAAAGATCTAGTTTTTTTTCTGTGTAGATAGTCAGTTATCTTAGCTTCTTTATTGAATAGATCATTTTATCTCTGTCATATATCAATTTTCTATAGATCAATGCATCTGTATCTGGGCTTTCTATTCTCTTTTGTTTATCTGTATAAAAAATTTCTGGTCCAATACCATACTACCTTAATTATTATAGTTTTTAGTGTGCATTGAATCTCCTAAGACAAGACTCCTGTTTTTTTTTTCTCCATTGAAATTTATCTTTGTTCTTCTGTATCAGTATGATACGGAGTTTTGAAATTTTTATTGACATTACATTGAACTTAGAGCTCCGTTGAAAGACAGCTGACATCTTTATAATATTTCAGATTTTCCTTGTTTTGTGATTTTTTCACATGAGTCTCTTTAAGTTTAAAGCGAGTTCAGTTAGATGTATTCCTAATTATTTGTAGCCTTGCAGGTATTCCAAGTGTTATCCTTTTCCTACTATATTTTCTTTTCCTTTTTTTTAAAGATTTTTATTTTTAAGTAATCTCTACACCCAACATGGAGCTCAAACTTACAACCCTGAGAACAAGAGTCACATGCCAATTAACCAGCGAGGTGCCCCCCTAATATATTTTCTAATTGAATATTACTGGTATGCAGAAGTGACAAACTTCATTTAGTAACTGTATCCTGCAGCATTGCTGAATTCTCTTATTATTTCTTGTATTTTAATGCTTATTCTTTTGGATTTTCTATGTAGACACTGAAGAACAAATAAGTACATTTTTTTTTCTTTTCCAATTGGGCAAAAAAATTCTTATTTTTCTTTTCTCATTACATTGGTGAGGATTCCTGAGATAATACTGAATAGAAGTTGTGATGGTCAACATTTTGTCTTGTTTTTTTTTTTTTTTTTTTTTTTTTTTTTTTTTTTTACTTGTCTTGTTTTTGACTTTGATGGGAATGCTTCTAAATTCAGTAGGTTGCTTGTTTTAGTTTTTTAATAGATATCCTTAATTAGATTAAGAAAATTCCTTCTTATTCAGAATTTACTGTCATTCTCAGTGTTAGGTTTTATTGGATTTTTTTCTTTTCCTATATTATAGCCAAATATTGATAATCTATAACTTTTTCTTTTAGAATTGAGGAGTCTTTAATCAGGGTGAAAGACTAAATGAATAAATTATTTTCTCACAAAAAAATAGTGTCACTTCCGAACTACAGTATTATTTATTAGATGTAATTGATTAGTAACTTTTAAAACTTTGTTTCATCAAAAGAACTTGAGTCAGATGGATTTGAGTTTAAATTCTGATTCTGACAACTAATCAGTTTACTTAACTTTTCTAAAACTTACTTCTTCATTTGTAAGTTTGAAAAATCTCTACCAGTCAGGATTATTACTAGGATTAAATGAAATATTTAAAAAGTAATGAATAAGTATAGGTATGCAGTAAATATTAAATCGTATTACTAGTATGGCCATACTATCAGACATCACCATGTTCCTGAGAAGCAATGGGGATTAGGTGAGAGTAACAGTGAATGTTGTATGAGGACTCAAAGCCATAAAGTCCTCAGTTCAATGGCAGAATATTGAGCAGTTCTGGAAAGGAAGCCTTGGTAGAAATTTGTGTGATCATATATATGCCAAGTTTTTAAGTACTTGTCAACTGGAAAGAGGAGAGCATTTTATGCATTTTATCTCCTATGAAGATATGGTCAGAAAACATTTTAAAGATTCAAAAGTAGATGGCTTACTTCAATGCAGGAGCAATTTATAGCTAAGAGTTATATTAATGAAGGTTTCTGGAATAGAAGAGGAGAACAGAGCTTTCATCACAATTTTCAGAGAACAAAACCAAGTAGTGAGTTTGAATAAAGGATCTGGAGGCAGTTGAATTGAATTTGAATGTTGATTTGCTTACCTTTCAGAAAAAAATTCCCAAAGTCCAGGTTCATTAGAAGAGACTTTGGTGGATAAAGTCCTGTATACTAGGCAGTACTATCTTCAGGGACATTAGAGAGAAAAAGTGGAAGAAAATGGCCAGGCATGAGGTGGTGCCAAGTTTCCATCTGTGATTGAAGAAACCCTGTATAGGTACTCCATTGTATAGTAGATCCTCCCTGATAAGATGTGTCTTTGTTTATTTTAACTCCAGCACAGAGTATTGAAGGTGAGTAATAGATCAGTGTCCACAGTAATAAGTTTACCTGAAGATGGAGAACTGGTGTGGGGTGGGGAAAGAAAATCTTGGAAGAGTTTTCAAGAAAGAGGAGATTGGGAAAATCTGCCCTGATGGCTGGAATTACCGGCAAGGAGAGAGTTCTGAGGGATATTTAGAAGTGGCGCCAAATGTTGAATAATTCCTTCCTCAGTGTTTTGGAAAAGGCTTTGGAAAAGAATGCATACATTTGCAATGCTTCTGAAGCCAGATATAGCTACCTTTGGAGGCATTATTATGCTGCAGTTGGCTGTTAGGAGAGGAAGGCCAGATTTAATAAGTACAGAAAAAGACTAGAAAAGTGAACTATTTCAAGGAGTTTGTCATTGAAGGGACAAACAATATTTGGGAAATCCAAGGGAGATTTCATACAGGTAGGAAAGCTGAGTGGACAAGGAGAACTAAAGATGCAGAAGAGAATGGAAGTCATGGTAAGAATATCTGTTGGAGCAAATTCCTAGAAAAGAAACAAAGAAGGAATTAGAACACAGGTAGAGTTACTGATCATGAAAATGAGAAGGGGTCCTATTCTGAGATGGAGTGGAAAGTGGAGAAAATATCTGTGGAGTAGAGGAGAAAGAACGTGAGACAACTTCCATCTCAGGCAGGTGGGAAGTAGCGGTGAAAGAGTATGGGGTTGGGGAAAAATGGAAAAGGTTTGGACTGGACTCTGTTAATGTGGTGATCAGAACAGATCGAAACAGATTGCTGAGCAGAAAGGCAGAATTCTCAGCCTTGAGCCTGTGTCCTTACTTACAAGGATGGGTATGTAGACCTTTACAGTCTTGTGTGATGCCCACAAACTTGGGCACCGCTTTGCACACATGTGAGACAGAGCAATAGTCCATCTGCATAGAGTCCCACAGTATTCCAGACAGGGAGAATGACGTGCTTGCTACCTTCGGAGGCTAGAGGATTCAGGGAGCCAGGTGGTCACATACGGGAGTAGCTTGCTCCTACATTGAAGTTCCAGAAACATCATTTTGCACTCTATCTCCTGGAAGGCTGTTTCTGCGCAGATTTTCTTTTCTCTAGGCTCTAAAACATAGTATCAGGTAGAGCAACCCATTAATACTCATGTTAGATTTTTAATACTTGTCACTCCTGAATAATTCACAGCAATGAGGGTGATGGCGCTACTCGGTGTGATGGTGGTGGTACCTATTATGTGCAGGAAATATATTCAGGACTTAACAAATATTACTCATGTACAACCTTGATTGGTAGTAAGTGTGATGATCTCCGTTTCATAGATGAGGAGATTGAATTTCAGAAAGGTCAGAATTTAATTGAGTGTAGATTGATCACACTCTTTTAACAAAGCTAAGTTGCTTCCTGATTTGCATGCTTCTCATCAACTAAAATGACTGCTTTTGATGAAATCCAAATCTAGGTAGATTTTTGTGAGAAAAAAATTCTTATGTACTTGACAGGCATCTACCAGGTACTTGGTACTCCTTACAGTTACTTATAGACATGTAAAAAATAGTTAGAATACAGTGTGATGAGTACTGTAGTGGGGTGTACATAAGTTGCTGAGAAAGTTGTGGCACATGTTAGGGTGGGAAGTGGTGCAAGTGAAGTGAGCATGGGTGCTTTCCTGAGAAGGTGATGCTTTACCATCTTGAAGGACAGGTGGGAGGTTGCTAGGTAAATAAGATTTGATGAAATGGTAACCAACCTGCAGAAGATACTTCCAGTTATTATTTTTAAACATTTGGCCATTTAAATTTTTGAAAAATTTAGGGAAGTGTGCCTACAGAGCATTCTTAATTATTCCCCTTAGGAAGCTGCTTGATGAAGCGCATTAACTTTTACAACAGAAGAATCTACATACTCACCAATTATTATATACAATTTAAAGGGGTTCATGAACCCATTGAAATGTTCCTATAACCTCCCAACTAATCCTCTCTGATATAAAGAGATATTTGAAAAAAGAAGATAAATGCCTAAGGGTAAGAGTGGGTAGCACTATATAGTAGGTGCTTTATAGCTGTTATTATGTTTGATTCATACAACAGCCCTGTAAAAGAGGTATTAAATTAATTTATGCATGAGTAATTTAAGACTCTTAAATCACTCACTCAAGTTCACCCAGATAATAAATGGCAAAGCTATAATGAAATCCCTTCTTATGGTCCTGAGTCCCAAGTCCATGTTCCTTCCACACACATGAGACTAACTTCCTCATGGGAACATTGCTATAATGTGTTCCAGTTTCTAACAAGTAACTTAGAGGTAAGCTTCTGGAGTACAACTTGTGGTGAGTTGAGGATTGTCTGCACAGTGAAACCTCCCTATTTTTGATTCTACTAATCTGTCCTAGGTGATGAATTATTATTTGTTATATTTTGTTTATATGCTAGGTTATGTGCTGGGCTGTAGATTATCTTGGCAGCATCTACAAAAATTGCTTTTGAACAATTTGTAGTCAAGATGCATCTAAGGTTTTTAAGTTATCTAAAGAAATAATAACCAAGTTGTTTTTATATAATTGATATGCTACATTATTCTTATCCATACAATGTGGCAGGTTTTCTTAAGGACCTCTACCCACCCTCCACCATGCTTGCTGTGGAAGCCATTTGTTGGTGTGAGTTCCAGAAAGCAATAATAGTGTATTTATCTAAACACACTCTATACTAAATTGCTTTCACTAATCAAGCAGGACTTATCCCTATTTAGAAGAATTAGTGAGAATTTACTCAATTAGGCTTGATGTCAAGTTAATTTTCCCCCTATTAGTATAATGAAGAATTGCTGTCTTGCTCTGTCATGCATGCTGATTGATAAAAAAATTTAGAATGGATGCCAACACATTTTTCTTTTTATAAGTGAGGAAGAAATTGAGGAGGTTCAAGTAAATTATTCTGGACATCAGAAAGTTGCTTAATTATTTTGTGTAGAAAGCCCAGTTACAAACCAGCATAAGTGATGGAAGAAGGTAAATACATATTCTATTGCTGGTGTGTCTTTAACATCAGCTTTTTCAAAATTTTTTGAAGATTGCATTATAAAGGACGCTCGTATCATAAATATCAGACTAGCCAACATAGGCCTCTGTCTTTTCTTTGACTTCTGTTATTTGCTTATTTGAAAATATTTATAAAGTACTATATTCTTTGCATGCTACATCTTGCAGTTTGGGACTAATGGATAAAGACCTGGTAAGTAATTTTTACTCAGTGGATTGCATGATGGAAAATTTGCCAAAGCTTGAGTTGTTTTATTATAATAAATGGAATTTATGTCTCAGGGAGAAGCAGTTGGGGAGGTAGAATTTATTCTATATTCAAATATTCCAGGTTGTATTTATTCCATATATTTAAAAATAACTATTCTAAATTAGAAAGATTACAAAGTGAAACCATCTTGCAAATGAAGTGTGGTCGTACCGAAATGTTTTTGGTTTGACAATACTACACTACTGAGTATTAGCAGATTAGCAGATTGTTACACACACACACACACACACACACACACACACACATTCACTCATCTGTAGATATTTATCTTTTTTTTAAAAGATTTTATTTAATCATGAGAGACACACATCCACACACACACAGAGAGAATGAGAGAGAGAGAGAGAGGCAGAGGCACAGTCAGAGGGAGAAGCACGCTCCATGCAGGGAGCCCGATGTGGGACTCGATCCTGCGTCTCCAGGATCACACCCTGGGCTGAAGGCAGCGTTAAACTACTGAGCCACCTGGGCTGCCTGATATTTGTTTATCTGTCTCTCTATTCGTATCTATTCAGTTTTATGTCTGAGGCACATGTCCAGTCCAAAATATCACTTTTATAACTATTAATACCTCTCTGATAATCTTAGTGAATAAAAATACAATTGGAGGTGTTTGAAGACCGAATTAGGTGTTCACTCTTAACAAATGTACCAACAAGTTAGAATCAGATCATTGATTGGGTGGTAAAATTTGATTTTACTATATGTCTACTTTTTAGATAGGGGATTTCAGTCTCTTTCTGAGGATCTCATTCCAATTAAGTTAATAACTCATTTATTTTAGTTAAGTGGTGACTTTCTCCTATGTTTAACTTTGTTTGCTGTTTTAATCAGTGGATCAATTTATTCAGATATATTGTAAGTTTTAAGTTCTTATCAGTAGAGAAGACAGAGCCCAATGTGTGAGTCTAATGATTTTTGAAATGGTTGAGAAATTATTGCTTTATATTTCTGTTATCAGGTATCAGAGTATTAGAAGTAAAAAAAGAACAAAATTTATTTTATTGAGTTTTCTTCTTAAGAATACCAAATTGTTTAATGAAAATGACTTTATTTAACCTTTATAGCAACTTAATGAAAGTGCATTAAAGTAAAAAAAGTTCTATAGCTGAGAAAGTGCCAATAAAGATGATCTTTGCAGGTTCAGTAAATCTTGCAGATCTTTGGTCTAATACTTTCTAGTTCATCCATTTTAATTACTAGGTTATAAAGTATGTATCAGAAAAACAGAGGTGAGGGATCATCATCAATAGTTTTCTAGGCTGCAAAACAAATACTTAATCTACAGGTAGTTTTACTTTTTTTGCAAAAATCCTTTACTTGGAAGAAATAGTCCCCATTTTCTCTGGATTCTTTATATTTTTTGTGACTTTGACCAAAATTTCAGAGTCATGCAATGTATATATTAAAACAATATTGGTAATCTTTTTTTTTTTAAGGATTTATTTAGTTATTTATTTGAGAGAGAGAAGGCATGCAAGCAGAGGGAGGGGCAGAGTGAGAGAGAATCTCAAGCAGACTCTGTTCTGAGTGCGGAGCTCACCACAGGGCTTGGTCCCAGAACGCTGAGATCATGACCTGAGCTGAAATCAAGAGTCAGACATTTAACCAACTGAGCCACCCAGCATCCCAATAATGGCAATTTTAAATTAGGACTTCTGTGAAAACATTCATATTCTGAATGACATTCTAGTCTATAGGTCAAATCAGTGAACCTATATTAAAGGGCAGGAGATGGTATTCATTTATTCATCCTGTTGTTCACTCACTTGTCACGTATCACATGATCACCTCCCCAGTGCCATGCTCTGTTCTATGCTCTGGAAATACTGTGGCAAATTAGAAAATATTCCTGCTTTCTGACACTCTTTCTATTCCAGTGGGTCTCACAGCTCAGTATCCTAGTGTTACATATGATGTTTAAGAAATTAAAATGTGGTGGCGTGATGATGTTTGGGTGGCTACTTTAGTTTGGGTGGTCAGGGACACATTTAAACTAAAGTTTGAACCATAAAAAGCAGCTATCCGTGCAAAGATGAGGGTAAAGAAGGTCACGGCTGAGGGAACAGCCAGTATAGGTCTCTGGGGTGGGGGGAAGAGTTTGGTGGGTTTTAGCAATAGAAAAAAGGTCAGAGTAGCTAGGGCACAGTGAATGCTGGTATACCAGGATACTGGAGAAAATTCAAGATGTAAATCTTTCTTCAAAGTTTTCTTGTATTCTAGAACTTAAATATATCGATAACCTCAAATAAGTGCCTGGTTCTAAAATTACATTTTGTTATATGTAATAAACTCAGGAAGGCATAGTTAAGAAAACAACTACATTTTTCTATCCATAATGCGATCTGTAAACAACAGGTTATGGATTTGAAAGCCTAAGGATGGTGTCTTTTCCCTGCAATGACTGGAATTCTTTTCAGTGCATATGAAGTGTTAGCAAACCTCAGAACATCAGCTTAGTGTATTCTGCTCAAAACCAGAAGTATTTGAATCCCTGGTACCTAACGGAATGGAGGCTGGCAACAGCAGTAAAATAATCTATTATTGTAATAATAAACCACTGAACTCAGAAATTCTTACCTGAAAAAAAACAGTTCTTTTGAGCAGTCTCTGGCTTTTATTGCACGGGCTTAGGAGCCAAATCATGTGGGTTCGAATCCTGGCTTTTCCATTGTTAGCTGTGTGGTTTTGGTCAAGTCGTTGCCAGTGGTATCCTCATTGCTTCATCTGTGATTAGGGTGTTAGAAGTACTCATCTCATGGCAGTCAGGAGAATGCTCTGCAAACAGTAAGCACTCCTCAGTGTTAGTTGCATTTGTTGCTACTACTCTTATTTTTATGCCTCCTTCTCCATCAGTCTTCTGAGGTGAGTCTTGTAGAGGGAGATGCAAGATGGCTGCTGATAGAAATCTTCTGCTCTTTAACACCCTTACCAACACCTACTAATGTTAAACTCTGGGCTGAAATGAAAACAAATCCATGCCCCCAGGAGCTTTTGACACCTTCAACTTTTAGTCCCAGAGGATTGGTAAGGAAACAAAAGACAATAGAACTGCTTCTGTACTTTTAGTGGGTTTTTTTTTATGTAGATGAACCAAATTTGGAATTGACTAATGAACATTCTTCTTTCTACCCCCTTCTCACGTTGTGTATGAATGCTCATGTTTGCTCCATGGGGAGATCGGAGTAGATGCTTCACATGGCAATGATTTGTGAGAGGAAATGTACTTTTACTATTCTTCTACCTTTCTTTGGACATTTCTTTGGACAACAAATATTCAGGGTGCCTGCAGCAGTGCTAGATGCTGGGTGAACTGGGGTGAACAAGAAAGAAAATAAAATTCCACATCTCCTAGAAATCACGAGTATGCTTGCTTGGCATAGATGTTTAAATCCTGTCTCTGCTCCTCTCTAGAGGTATGACTTTGGGTATATTATTTAACCTCTTTGTACCTTGGTTTTCTCATCTGGAAAATGGGAATAATAACCACCTAGGGATGTTGGGAAGAGTAAATAACTTGTATTGTTAATGTTATCATTATTACTATTCTGTGCCAGTGAGTATGTCCTATATCTTTCATGCTCAATTCTCCACATAATTCTTCTTAAACTGAAAAAAAAAAAAAATTCTTCTTAAACTGGTGAGCAGATCTTCAGAGGGAACTAGGTCCTGGTACCCTTATCCCCTGTACATTTCCACTCCCCCTTTTCCAAATATGAAGTAAATTGGCCTCTATTTTTCTGAACTACTGAAATATAGATCGGGCTGCTGGCTGCCCCCTCACAGAGAACAGCTCTTTATTTCCAACTCTCTGTTGCTCATTTTCCTTTCTATCCCTGGCTGATTCCTTATTTCTGAACACCTCCACTAGCACCTTAGTTATCTACTCGGTCACAGTGACCACAGTTAGCTCTCGCTCTTATTTCTCCTGTCATCTCTCTTTCTTTGCCTCTTTTCACTTTTCCCAAGCTTCTTGCCCTAAGTGGCTTGCATTTCTAGATCTTCTCTGCCAATCAGAAAGCACTCCTTCCTCTTTTAATGGCTGGTTAATCAGTCATTTGTATTACATTGGGTGGGATCTTCTACATTTCAGTTCTTTTGACATAACTCATGTCAAATGGTAATTACACAATGCAGCTCCCACATGGGTCTGGTTCCTCTATCACACCCCAACCTACCCCTTTCCCTTGTCTGAACTATTCTGGAAGCCTTGAGGCTGAGCTATGTAGATATTTCTGGATTTGGGGAAAACTACTTTTCAAGAGCCTGGCAACATTCTTCAGCTTACATTAAAACCTAACCAATTTCCTGGTGCCTCTGGACTCCCTTTAAGACTTCTCAGTAACAATGAGAGTTGTGTGGGCTGGGGTGCACATTATACAGGCTTTTTATAAGAAATGATATCCTGCTTCCCGAATGTGTCAGAGAACATTAATGCTATTCCCATCTGTAGGAGCAGTAGGCAACCTTTTAAAGTGGTGTAAATAGTCCATTAGGATAACTGCAAATACTTAATTAGTGTATACTTTAAATTCCATTGGCAAAATAGTAGCATGTTTCTTGAAACCTGTCAGATTTCTCCTAAGTAATTTTTTTCAAGACAGTAAAATGATATGGTCCCAGACTGAAAATGAAAGGCAATTATTTCAACTCCTAAAGACCAAAACAACTTTACTCACATTCCACTGAAGGGATGGAGGGAAAGGGAACAATTTTCAAGGCTTCTGGAAATTGTTATTTTCCTGTTAATAGTTGTTTTCATTAGCAAGGGGAGTTTTGGAAATAGTTAAGAGATTTTCCAAAACCAGATGACTAGAGACTAAGTGCATTTGAATTATGTTTGGTTGCATACATTAAAGATAAAATTGATTTTTAAAAAGATTTTACTTATTTATCCATGAGAAAGAGAGAGAGACAGAGAGAGAGAGAGAGAGAGAGAGAGGCAGAGACACAGGCAGAGGGAGAAGCAGGCTCCATGAAGGGAACTCGATGTGGTACACTATCCTGGGACTCCAGAATCACGCCCTGGGCAGAAAGCAGGCACTAAACCGCTGAGCCACCCAGGGATTCCCGATAAAATTGATTTCTTCTTTCTTATATATATGAAGTTTCATTTTGGTTATAGTAATCTGAGACTGACTTTTCTGGGCCAGAGGAAGGACAAAGGAACCATCAGCTATAAAGTACATTAAGATTACTAGAAGATACTGTAATAAAACCAAAGCCCACTAAAATTTTACATTTGCTATTTTTCAAAAATTTTTATTATTTATTTATTATTTATTTATTTATTTATTTATTTATTTATTTATTTATTTATGAGACACACACACACAGACACAGAGGCAGAGACACAGGCAGAGGGAGAAACAGGCTCCATGCAGGAAGCCTGATATGGGACTTGATCCCCGGTCTCCCGGATCACACACTGGGCTGGAGGTGGCGCTAAACCACTGAGCCACCTGGGCTGCCCTTATTTTTTATTTTTATAGTAGGAGAATGAGGGAGGGAAGGCCGGAGGCAAAGAGAGAGAGAATCTTGAGCAGGCTCCATGCCCAGTGTGGAGCCTGACGTGGGGCTCTATTCTCACAGCTCTGAGATCATGACCTGAACTGAAATCAAGAGTCAGACGCTTAACTGACTGATGAGCCATCCTGGCACCCTTAAAATTTTACATTTGTATGGCACTTAATCTTTATGATATCTTTGTATCTATTTAACCCTTTTTGTAATCTTCATATCTATATAATCCTTTTTATAATTTTTCCCATTAAAATGTATTTGATGGTATATGTAGAGTCTGTGAGCATTCTCTGTGGAAGAGCTTAGGTTTTAGATCAATTGTGTTCTTTACAGAAAAAGGTGGCACATTCAAATAAGGATAAATAATAAATAGGAAAGGGAGAGTTTACAAAACTCTGAGCAAGGTTAAGCAAACCATTAGGAAGAGTGCAGTAAAACTGGGACTTAGAATAGTGGAGCTATGAGTAATCTTATCAAGCTATGAATAATCAAAGAGAAAAGGGAAGGAAGAAGTTACTAGAGCCTAGGAGGTACAGAAAAACACTGTACATGGGACAGTGATCTTCATCTGGGTGAAAAATGCATGTCCCCATCACAGAGACTGCATAAATCCCATCAACTACTGTGTGGTGTATCATCCCTGTGTGATAGCAATTCAGTAATAAGCAATCTAGAACTAAAATGTTGGCCACCACTGGTATTCTTAATATAAAATACCAGGGGATGGAAATAGGAAGAAGAGATGCAATTAAGGAATATAAATTTAAATTGTAGCTGATCCTAGCTTCTGTAGATGGTTTCAAGGCCTAAGTTGGTAATTATAGCTGCCTCCTTCCACTAAACCTTCTATATTTACCTCACTGTCTGGCATCACCTTGACTGGTAAGGTCCTTTTCCAATTGAAGTGACCCAGACCTTCATTCCAGCCAGATCTGAGTCCTTGGTGGTCTGGGTCTTCACTGGGTTGTTGCTGTTGTTCCCTGATGAGGATCATTGGGAGGGGAGTATTAAGAAGTGCCCCACTGAATTTCCTGAGTTCCAGACATTGTTCTTATCTTTATTCTGTAGCAGAAACTCAGGTTTTCCTGCTCATTGGGTGTCATTATCCTAGGCAATATAGCGACCCCCTCATCTACCTATTGGTTTAGGGATATAAAGAACTTTAAATTTCCTGGGGTAATCTCCACTTCCAATGAATTGGAAAATGACCTTATTTTTTAGTGGAAGAATTGTTCCTTGGACGTTAGGATCTTCAAACTCACCAAGTCTAAGGTGTTGGGGATGAGAAGCAAGAATACTTCAGGTGGGTTATTAGGTGTAAACACAAGATGGGTCACCCTAACCTCCACTTCTAGGTCCCTGGATCTGTGTATCCTTTACAGCAGTGATAGCCTCATGTATTTGACTGGTGGTGTAAGGCACATATCTACATCCTATGGGCAGAACTCCAACCTTCCAGAGTTTTATCTCTTGGCTTATACCCTAGCTGAGCCTTCAGTAGGGCATTCTATAATTCTGTCAAGCTAGTTTCTTCTATGAAGGGGCAGGTGATAGGATTTGTGAATTCTAAGGATTGAGCCCACCGTCTCACTTACTTTGCTTCAAAATGGTTTGGAGACAATTTATATGGGTTATCTTGGCTATATATTGGGCATACTATAAATCTGTGAGTGATGCTGCTAGCAGAAACACTGCAAGTAGGGAAGGCATATTAAATATGTCTATCTTTGTGAGTGAAGAGTATCCCCTTATCATGGGGAAAATCATTAATGTGATCACCCTGCCTCTGTGTGTAGCCAGCTGGGCCTTCCTGCCCCATTGGGTGATGATGCCTTTTGTGGGGGTGGGGTTCAGCATCATTCCTGGTTTTTGACGGGTTGACGGGTTGGACCTTCTTCAGTGCTGGTAAGCCAGATCCTGGCTAGAGGAAGAGAATGCTGAGCTGTGAATAGTCTCTATCCTCACTATTCTGACCCCTTTGTCTATGGGCCCATTAAATCAACATTGGGATGACTGATGAAAGATACCAAGTGAGGTTTATAGTCGGATCTTGTTCACTTCATTATTGAGACTACACTCTGTGATAGTCTCTAATGGGATTTAACAGAGTAGAATTATCTTCATCTTCTGTGTCTGTCACAAGAGGTCCATCTGCATAGTTCTGTCCAGATATCCTTGCCACCAATATCCAATTTTGGTTTTTGGAAGCTTCTGACCACCTAGGCAACTTTTTAAAACAATATAAATGTATTTTTTATTGGTGTTCGATTTGCCAACATATAGAATAACACCCAGTGCTCATCCCATCAAGTGCCCCCCTCAGTGCCGTCATCCAGTCACCCCCACCCCCCGCCCACCTCCCCTTCCACCACCCCTAGTTCGTTTCCCAGAGTTATGAGTCTCTCATGTTCTGTCTCCCTTTCTGATATTTCCCACTCTTTTTTTCTCCTTTCCCCTTTATTCCCTTTCACTATTTTTTATATTCCCCAAATGAATGAGACCATATAGTGTTTGTCCTTCTCCGATTGACTTATTTCATTCAGCATAATACCCTCCGGTTCCATTCACATCGAAGCAAATGGTGGGTATTTGTCGTTTCTAATGGCTGAGCAATATTCCATTGTATACATAAACCACATCTTCTTTATCCATTCATCTTTCGATGGACACCGAGGCTCCTTCCACAGTTTGGCTATTGTGGACATTGCTGCTAGAAACATCGGGGTGCAGGTGTCCCGGCGTTTCATTGCATCTGAATCTTTGGGGTAAATCCCCAGCAGTGCAATTGCTGGGTCATAGGGCAGATCTATTTTTAACTCTTTGAGGAACCTCCACTCAGTTTTCCAGAGTGGCTGCACCAGTTCACATTCCCACCAACAGTGCAAGAGGGTTCCCCTTTCTCCACATCCTCTCCAACATTTGTGGTTTCCTGCCTTGCTAATTTTCCGCATTCTCACTGGTGTGAGGTGGTATCTCATTGTGGTTTTGATTTGTATTTCCCTGATGGCAAGTGATGCGGAGCATTTTCTCATGTGCTTGTTGGCCATGTCTGTGTTTCCTCTGTGAGATTTCTCTTCATGTCTTTTGCCCATTTCATGATTGGATTGTTTGTTTCTTTGGTGTTGAGTTTAATAAGTTCTTTATAGATCTTGGATACTAGCCCTTTATTTGATACGTCATTTGCAAATACCTTCTCCCACTTTGTAGGGTGTCTTTTAGTTTTGTTGACTGTATCCTTTGCTGTGCAAAAGCTTCTTATCTTGATGAAGTCCCCATAGTTCATTTTTGCTTTTGTTTCTCTTGCCTTCATGGATGTATCTTGCAAGAAGTTACTGTGGCCAAATTCAAAAAGGGTGTTGCCTGTGTTCTCTAGGATTTTGATGGAATCTTGTCTCACACTTAGATCTTTCATCCATTTTGAGTTTCTCTTTGTGTATGGTGAAAGAGAGTGGTCTAGTTTCATTCTTCTGCATGTGGATGTCCAATTTTCCCAGCACCATTTATTGAAGAGACTGTCTTTTTTCCAGTGGATAGTCTTTCCTCCTTTGTCGAATATTAGTTGACCATAAAGTTGAGGGTTGACTTCTGGATTCTCTATTCTGTTCCATTGATCTATGCGTCTGTTTTTGTGCCAGTACCACACTGTCTTGATGACCACTGCTTTGTAGTACAACCTGAAATCTGGCATTGTGATGCCCCCAGATATGGTTTTCTTTTTTAAAATTCCCCTGGCTATTTGGGGTCTTTTCTGATTCCACACAAATCTTAAAATAAGTTGTTCCAACTCTCTGAAGAAAGTCCATGGTATTTTGATAGGGATTGCATTAAACGTGTAAATTGCCCTGGGTAACATTGACATTTTCACAATATTAATTCTGCCAATCCATAAGCATGGAATATTTTTCCATCTCTTTGTGTCTTCCTCAATTTCTTTCAGAAGTGTTCTATAGTTTTGAGGGTATAGATCCTTTACCTCTTTGGTTAGGTTTATTCCTAGGTATCTTATGCTTTTGGGTGCAATCGTAAATGGGATTGACTCCTTAATTTCTCTTTCTTCAGTCTCATTGTTAGTGTATAGAAATGCCACTGATTTCTGGGCATTGTTTTTTGTATCCTGCCACGCTACCAAATTGCTGTATGAGTTCTAGCAATCTTGGGGTGGAGTCTTTTGGGTTTTCTATGTAGAGTATCATGTCATTGGCAAAGAGGGAGAGTTTGACTTCTTCTTTGCCAATTTGAATGCCTTTTATTTCTTTTTGTTGTCTGATTGCTGAGGTTAGGACTTCTAGGACTATGTTGAATAGCAGTGGTGAGAGTGGACATCCCTGTCTTGTTCCTGATCTTAGGGGAAAGGCTCCCAGTGCTTCCCCATTGAGAATGATATTTGCTTCGGGCTTTTCATAGATGGCTTTTAAGATGTTGAGGAATGTTCCTTCTATCTGTACACTCTGAAGAGTTTTGATCAGGAATGGATGCTTTATTTTGTCAAATGCTTTCTCTGCATCTATTGAGAGGATCAGATGGTTTCTTGTTTTTTCTCTTGCTGATATGATGAATCACATTGACTGTTTTACAAGTGTTGAACCAGCCTTGCATCCTGGGGATAAATCCTACTTGGTCATGGTGAATAATCTTCTTAACGTATTGTTGTATCCTATTGGCTAGTATCTTATTGAGAATTTTTGCATCCATGTTCATCAGGGATATCGGTCTATAATTTTCCTTTTTGGTGGGGTCTTTGTCTGATTTTGGAATTAAGGTGATGCTGGCCTCATAGAACGAATTTGGAAGTACTCCATCTCTTTCTATCTTTCCGAATTGCTTTAGTAGAATAGGTATGGTTTCTTCTTTAAACGTTTGATAGAATTCCCCTGGGGAGCCATCTGGCCCTGGACTTTTGTGTCTTGGGAGCTTTTTGATGACTGTTTCAATTTCCCCCCTGGTTATTGGACCTAGGCAACTTTTTAGCACTCACCCACCAGTTAGTGTAGATCTATATCTCAGTCATTTCTTTTACACTACACCTAAAAGTTCTGCCCATGTGGAGAATTTTCCTTTAAGTTCCTTTAAGTATTTTAAGTTCATTGTGAGTACAGTTGTATAGCTAGCTGGAGCTGGCACGCTTACTGATGTCTCCACAGTTGACTGGCTTTAGGGAATACTCACGAAACCTTATTGTTGTTGAGGGAAAAGAAATGAAGCATTAGGTTCAGATACTATGGAAGTCTGAATCATCTGCCATTGCGATTTGCTTGTGTTTTCTAAAGCTGGTGTGAGTCTGTTCATTATATATAATTTAATAAAGGAATGCTGGTGTGAACAGCTGATTTTATGACTTGCTGGCCCAGATAACATCCAGTTCATGTTAGGCATGATGCCATGGCCACTTAATATCCCATGGGCACAAGATAAGTCTCTATAAGGACCCAGGAACAAGCAAGGCATGCCTTGAAAAAAGGAATAGTTAGTGGCAAAAGAGGAAATGGCTTTATTTTAACACCTTGGGGTTTGTACTGTGATTCTCTGATCAGGACTTGCTGAAGGTTTCTTTCAGCATCTCTGTCTGCCATAGACTCTTCTAATTCCACTGGGTCTGCTGGGTCATAAGAACCAAATGACAGGAAGGTTTGCAACATAGCCCAGACCTTGTAGAGCCTTTTCATGTTCTGGGCACTACTAAAAATTGCAGACCACTTATGAGTGACCAATATGCCATTTCCCCATACTTAAAATATATCTTAAAATATATGAAAAACCCAATTAAATTCCATTTGGGGGCTGCTTGTTATGGCCACTTCTAATACCAATGATTACATCATTTAGGATCCCAATAGAAAGCAGATGGAATGCTCAGAATAACTTAAGGAAAATATATGTATAAGGTGTGAGTGGGGTGTAAGAAGACCACAGGAACCAGTAATTGCAAGTTTTTGCCACTCCTGCCTGGACCCAAAAGGGTGGAGGGGAGAGAACAGTTACTAGAATCTGCAAAGAGAGTTGTCTTGAGATGAGCTGTGGCCTTCATCTGAAGGTCATAGACAGCCTTAGATGACTACACAAATGGGTATCAAAGAAATCAATACCTTGAATTCTCCCTCCTTTATCCTCTGAACTCCCTCTAGAGATTCCCCAGTGGTCAATCTCAAATGAGAACTAGAGGACAAAGAGCCTGCAGAGGTGGCTCATTCAGGACAGTAGAGTGAGAGAGTAGAGAGTTATTCTGGAAGGTTAGATAAGAGCTATTTATCACAGGTCTGGAGCTTGAATCCTGGCTGTTCCTTTCTGGATTATGAATTCTAGCAAGATGGAGAGTCTCTGATTTATGTTTCTGTCCTCAGTTCTTAGCACAGTTCCTGCCTACTATATAAAATAGGTGTTCAGTAAATAATTAAGTAGCCTAATCCCAATAGCTCCCATATGACTTTGAGCAAGCCATTTATATTCTTAGATTGTCATTTTCATCATCTTTAAAATAAGGATGCCAGTATCTGTTCTGTTTCACTCATGAGGATGTTGTAAAGGTCAAAAGAAAATGAGGACACTAACATATGCAAGTGCTTTGTAAACTGTGAAGTGCTGAGTATGCAAGACATTACTTTACATCTTTGAGATTCATTTTCTCCCATACCCAGTCAACTATCTGATTCATATAAACTTACCATGTCAGATTTCAATCTTCTCACAGTAGGTTTTACTTTCTCACTAATTAATCTCTTAGCTTTCATATACCTTGGACTCTTGTAGTTGAAAGTTCTATGGTTTTCTTCAAGAGTATATTTATGCTCAAGCTCAAGCACTTCTGTTGAGTTTTCCTTTTTTTTTTTTTTTTTTTGGTTAACAAGTCTCTGAACACTCACTTTTCTAAAGCTCTTTTTTTGGGGGTAGATTTTTCTCCCTTTTAAAAAAATAATCTTAATCAATGTGCTCCTAAATATATTCAAGGATCATATGTGAGGAATCTCTTGTCTTGCACACTTGTAGGCAGTTTTTGTTTTCTTTCCTGTAATAAATCCATGTTCATCTGTACTGTTAGGTAAAGTGATCTGTGGGAGATGGTAATAAACATTGATGGAGTACTTGGTGGCTTATAAAAATCTCATTTCATCATCACAACAATCTCTCTCATGAAATCAGTGATATATTCTCCATCCTACAGATAAGGAATTTGAAGTTAGATTCAAAGTGATTTTTTTTAAGGACTTTATTTTTTAAAGAACAGTTTTCAGCTCACAGAAAAATTGAAAAGAAAGTATAGAGATTTTCCATAGACTGTCTGCCTCCACACATGCATAGCCTTCCCTGTTATCAGCATCCCCTGTCAGGTCAGGACATTTGTTGCAATTGATGAACCTACACTTACACATGATAACCACCCAAAGTCCATAGTTGGCAGGTGACTCTTGATATTATATATTCCATGGGTTTGGAAAAATGTGTGATGACATATATTCATCAATGTAGTATCATGTAGAATATTTTCACTGCCCTAAAAATTCTATGCTCTGCCTATTCAACCCTCTTCTTCCCCCAATCCCTGGCAACCACTGATCTTATTGTCTCCATAGTTGTGCCTTTTCTATACTGTCAGATAGCTGGAATCATACAGCAGGTAGCCTTTACAGATTTGCTCCTTTCACTTAGTATTATGCATTTAAGATTCCTATGTCTTTTCACAACTTAATACCTCATTTTTTTGGGGGGGAGGTGTTAATATTACATGCACTACAGTCTATTCATTCATCTACTGAAGGATATTTTAGTTGCTTCCAAGTTCTAGCAGTTAGGAATAATGCTGCTATAAATATCTGTGTGCAAGATTTTTTGTAGACATAAGTTTTTAACTTCTTTGAAAGATACAAAGGAACATGATTGTTGGATCATTTGGAAAGTGTGCTTAATTTTATAAGAAACTGCCAAGCTGTCTTCCAAAGTAGCTGCACATCATGTCTAATGTACCATTAAACATAAGTTTTTAACTTCTTTGAGAGATACCAAGGAACACGATTGTTGGATCATATGGCAAGAGTATGTTTAGTTTAATATGAAATTACTTAGTTATCTTTCAAAGTAGCTGTACCATTCTGCAATCCCATCAGTAATGAATGAGAGTTCCCGTTGTTCCACATCCTTGCTAGTATTTGATGTTATCAGTGTTCCAGATTTTGGTGATCTTCATAGGTATACAGTGGTATCTAATTTTTGTTTTAATTTGTATTTTCCTATGATATATGCTGTGGAGCATCTTTTCATATGCTTATTTGCTATCTGTATTTTCTTTGGTAAATTGTCTGGTAAGGTCTTTGGTCCATTTTAAAATCATGTTTTTTTTTCTTATTGTTTAGTTTAAAGAGTTATTTGTATATTGTAATAGTTCTCTATCAGATGTATCTTTTGCAAGTATTTTCTCTCAGTCTGTGGCTTGTCTTCTCATTCTGTTGACATTGTCTTTGGAAGAGCAGAAGTTTTTAATTTTAATGAAGTTAAGGTTGTCAATTATTTCTTTTATGTGTTGTGCTTTTGGTGTATCTAAAAATTCATCACCCTATTCAAGGTTGTCTACGTTTTCTTCTATGTTATTTTCAAAGAGTTTTATAGTTTTAACTTTGCATTTAGGTCTGTGACCCATTTTGAGTTAATTTTTTGTGAAGGGCTAAGATGTTAAGAGCCTTGCTGATGATTATACAGTAGTTGCTATCAGAGCCAAGCTAGAACTTGGTTCTCCTGGGCTTCAGACCTAAGTTCTTTTCACTAGATTAAGTTGCCTCATCATGGCTGAGGTTAGAAATAGCCTAAAAAAAAAAAAGAAAAGAAATATCCTCAAGTGTACAGAAGCAAGCAAGCAAGCAATGACAACAGCAAACAAAAATAAAGGAGAGAGAAGAATACTCACTAACTTAACTAGAGGGATTTAAATTTAGTGTTTTCTTTGCTCAGTGGCTCAGTACCAGGTAGATTAAAAACAACTCCTTTGTGAATGTCTGTCTACTTATGTTTGTTACAAAAGTATTAAAAATGTATGGCTGTTAACCTATCCAACAGTGTCATTTGACACATAAACTTACAGAGCATAAGAAATATAGTTAATAATATCTGTACTTAGAGGTAAGAGAATCATGACTGATGTATTAATTTAATTTCTTTTTCAGAATTAAAGGAGTTTGTATACAGACTGTATGTAATATCAGGTAGTCAAGATTTGATCTTTTAATCTTTTCTGTAAATCCTCACAAGTAAATAAAGACATTATAACTATTTGTTTAGGTAAACCAAGTTGGAAGACGAAAACAAATGATCTTATTAAGTGTCTCTTGGCAGTAAGTTTTCGCAAAGCCAAGGTCTCTTCTACCGCTTTTCTCATGACCACTTTTGTTTCTTCTTTGGGAGCTATTGCTTCTGGCTCTGGGGCATCTCTTACCCAAGTCACCCATATGACCAAATTATGATTGTTTATTATGTTGCCCATTTAAGATGTATCAATTGTTAAATTAATTAAATAATGAGGCCATTAGGCTGGGGTGGCTCTAATGCCTTGGCAGCCTATATAAAGAAACCAAAATCTAAACCTGTAAATGTCTCAAGGCTATGAAATTGAAACCTAAAGACAATTGGTCACAAAAAGCCAACTGGGCTTTAAGTTAGAGCCAATCAATAATTTTCTTTCTTTGCTTCTGCCTTTTCTCTGTGAAAGTCTCTCCTTGAGCTTTTGTTGATTGAGTGCTCCTAACCACATCCGGTTTGACACTGCCCAATTTGAATCAATTTTTGTTCAAATAAATCTCCTAAAGTTTTAAATTTACCTCAGTTCATCCTTTAACACTGTAAAGTAAAAACACCACATTTGAAGACCAGATGGAATTCTTATGCTGCTGAGATTTACCTTTAAAATAAAAGAAAATTGAACACTTATTCCAACATTGCTTCAAGTGTTGAGAAGGGGGTATTCTCCTTGTGAATTGCCTTAAGAGCCTATTTCAACAAGAAGTGTCTCCTCACCCCCATAAATTCAGAGTAGGAAAACAGTTAGTAAAAATTGTCCACTTATTCCTTTTTCATCCCTGAGTAAGTTCACCAACATTTTGTAGTTTCCTCAACTCTAAAATGATAACAGTAATCCTTAATTCACAGAGTTGTTCTAAAGGAATTAAATATCTCAAGTGCTTAGAGCAATGCCTGCACATGATAGATACTATATGCCTTTATTTTGTCTCTTTCTGCTACTACTACACCACTGCTGCTACAAGTAACAATCCCTCCTCCTTCCATGTTAATTTAAGAATTTAGTGGCTCCAAATGACTTTTGGCTGTGTCTACAAACAAAAACATTCCCCAAGGATGAAGATTTGCCACTAATGACACAGTGAAAAGATGTATTGCAGGATCTAGTTAGTTCTGAAAGAGCAGTCCCCAAAGCAACTGAAGCGACATTGGGATAAATCTAAAACCTCTCAGATGATGACTTGGAAGGCAGCCCTTCTCGGCCGGATGTATACTGAACATTTTAAAAATAGTCAGTCATATACTTTACATCTTGTTTCTCCAATATAAATATACTTCTGGAAGATAGAAGTTGTATTTTCCACTTCTGTGCACTCCCCATAGCATCCAGCACAGTGTTTTACAAATTTCAGATGCTCAATAAATATGTTGATTAGCTGTTGAGGTAGAGTCGAGGGGAGGAGAATTAGGAATAAAATGTTCTCCAGTTAATTGCAAATTGCTTCCCTACTTAAAAATAAATTTGCATTTTATCATCTTTTTCTACAGTTTCTGGAAAATGCTTTAGTTGGCATTTGGTATTTGATTTTATACCATTTTGTAAATTTTATGGAAATCTAAATTTTTATAAGGGATTTTCTGTTTTTATTATTGTTTCAAAATAGAAAGAGGTGTTAGTGCAAAGGCAGGCCTGTTCCAATCACAGTTCATGAAATTTGTTAAGAGAATCATGGAAATTTAGAGCTTATAGGGAACACATTGTTACAGCTTAATTATCCGACACATTACTTGGAACACAATGGAAACTTAATAAGTCATTAAAAAATAAATGAATTATTTAGCACATTATCTTCATTTCTTCATAATTGAAGAAACTGAGACCCAGATAACCTACTCAGATGACATAGGAGGGATTACAGTAAATGTTCTTTATGTCATTGTGCTTGATTATTTATTTATTTATTTATTTATTTATTTATTTATTTATTTATTTATTTATTTATTTATGAGATACAGAGAGAGGCAGAGACATAGGCAAAGGTGGAAGCAGGGTCCTCACAGGGAGCCTGATGTGGGACTCGATCCCAGACCTGGGATCACACCCTGAGCCAAAGGCAGACACTCAACTGTTGAGCCACCCAGGTGTCCCTGTTATTGTGTTTTAAATTTGGATTTCACATGTACATTGTAACATGGAAAATGACTTTAAATTTAGTCTTTGAAAAAATTCCTTCGTTTTAATGTATGCAAATGAATCAGATTCTTAGGGTAGTACTGTTACTTTTTAGGAAGGTGATAGTAAGTATTTTTCATATAAATCAAAAGGATTTTTTTTAATTTTTATTTATTTATGATAGTCACACAGAGAGAGAGAGAGAAAGAGAGGCAGAGACATAGGCAGAGGGAGAAGCAGGCTCCATGCACCGGGAGCCCGACGTGGGATTCGATCCCGGGTCTCCAGGATCGCGCCCCGGGCCAAAGGCAGGCGCTAAACCGCTGTGCCACCCAGGGATCCCTCGAAAGGATTTTAAAAGAGGAACTAGAGTAAAATGTCTTTTGAATGGCTTGTTCAAAGCCTGTCAACCTATTCATTTCTTTTCTCCCTACCATAAATTTTTGTTGTTTTTGTGTTCGTTGTTGTTTTATTGTTATAAATAATTAGGAGTTCTTAACCACTATGAAAGATTCTCTGTTGGAACCATTGGTCTTTCTTAATATATATCTCCTACTTCTGTGTATCTGTTCATTGAAAATCTACCTCTTAGACTTTCAAGAAATGTCGGTTATTGGGGTGCCTGGGTGGCTCAGTGGTTTTGGCATAGGATTCTTGATTTCTGCTCAGGTAATGATTTCCTGGTAGTGAGATCGAGCCCCATGTCAGGATCTGGGTCTGGATCCTGCTTGAGATTCTCTCTCTCTGCTCCTCCCCTCAGCTCACGCAAAGACACTCTCAAGATAAAAAAAATGTTATTTTGTTGGTTGATTTTCTCTTATTTTACAGGATGGAAAAATGGAGTCAAGTTCATGTACCTGTTTGAAGGGACCCAAACTGTCCAAAATAGGGACAATTGCCTGGATGATAACGCTCAGTGATGCCCTCCACAATTTCATCGATGGCCTGGCGATTGGGGCTTCCTGCACCTTGTCTCTTCTTCAGGGACTCAGTACTTCTATAGCAATTCTGTGTGAAGAATTTCCTCATGAGTTAGGTAAGAGGCTCTGTTCACACAGTAGAAGTCAGTCACTTCTTGGTTTTGGTGGAGTGAGACATTTTAGGCGGCGCACTCTTAAAAATACCATTGGTGCATCACAATGAAGGAGCCCCTGTTGGACATTGATGCTTGTCTTTCCTCATCCAAAAAATAGCAAAAACTACTCACTTGATACTTTTTTCTTTTTCTAGGGGACTTTGTGATCCTACTCAGTGCAGGAATGAGCACTCGGCAAGCTCTGTTATTCAATTTCCTTTCGGCATGTTCCTGCTACGTTGGGCTAGCTTTTGGCATTTTGGTGGGCAACAATTTTGCTCCAAATATTATATTTGCCCTTGCTGGGGGCATGTTCCTCTATATTTCTCTGGCAGATATGGTAAGAAATTTTAATATTTTATTTTAATTTAAAATTTAGAAATAAACATCTGTGTTATGAGCTAAGGGTAAACTTCCACTTTCATATGTGAAAATTCTGTTGTAATTTAAAACATTCCTGGTTCAAGAGATCAACTCTTCTTGTACTAACAGTAATTCCAAAGTAGATTCTCACTGATCTTTTGATCTATGATCTTATTGATAAAAAAATGAAATGATTTACTTTTGCTGAAGTAGAGATATTTTCATAGGTTTTTTGCCTAGTGGGAGGTAAACCTTGCATTCTACTATAGTGTGTCCGCATGGGACCTTACCCCCTCTTTTGTGAGGATGTCACATCTAGAAAGGGATAACTTGTTAAATAGCATTTTGTTATTTCAAAGTTCTTTAAAATTTTTATAAAAAATTTATTTGAGAGCAAGAGTGTGTGTGCGCGAATGTGAATGGGGGAGGGGCAGAGGGAGAAGCAGAGTCCCCACGCAGCAGAGAGCCAGAAGTGGGCCTGGATCCCAGGATGCTGGGACCATGACCTGAGCCAAAGGCAGACACTTAACCCACTGAGCCACCCTAGTGGCCTGTTATTTCAAAGTTCTGAACAGTGAGAGCCTTTTGGGCTAAACTAGGGCTGGTAAATTGAACTAACAACATTGACTTGGGTTGGTATGTATTTGTATCTATGTTTATGTCTGTGCTGTGTCTATGTCTTTATCTATGTCACTGTGTATATGTGTGTGTGTGTAAGAGAGAATATCAGTGTTTCTGTGCGTTTTCAAATGAATCATGGACAGCTTTCTACAAAATGAAAATGTGCCACATATATGTAAATCAAGGAACATTTCCTTTGCATTTGGAACTGAATAAGTACTACATACATAATTTAATAAGTTAACTTCTTTCAAATGCATTCTTAGCTCCAAATGATAACTGTCTAGCTCTGGTCTTAGCTCTTTGCAAGCCCTTATCAGAGCAAGCACTTCATCTCTTGGCACTGTCACTGCATTTATATTTTTCTTCACAGAACTAATGTCTCATACTGTATCTATGCTAGGGCATCACTCGTTTCTCTGTTATAAGAATGGAATCTATTAGAATTGTTCAGTTTAAGGAAATAATACTAATAAATGATGCCTTATGTCCTTATAGCAGTTTTGGTTTTTTTTTTCAGAATAGTTTCATAACTTTCACTCACTTTATCCTGCTAATGAGTTTCTTAAATCAGGCACATGGATTGACTGGATTCTGGAGACATCTTGAATGCTTTGGTACAATGTGCCATTGTATATGTAGCAAATCATTTTGGAATATGTTTTAAAAAGCTGGCATCGGGCAGCCCTGGTGGCTCAGCGGTTTAGTGCCGCCTTCAGCCCAGGGCCTGAGACCCAGGATGGAGTCCCATGTCGGGCTCCCTGCATGGAGCCTGCTTCTCCCTCTGCCTGTGTCTCTGCCTCTCTCTCTCTCTCTCTCTTTCTCTGTCTCTCATGAATAAATAAATAAAATCTTTAAAAAAAATAAAAAGCTGGCATTTACAGATCTTATGCAGCTTTTTTAGTAGAGTATATTTGCTGAGTGAGGGTAGATTTTAAGTACAGAACTTGGAGTTTTAATTGCTTTCACTATAATGAGATTGTTATAACCTTCAATTCTAGAATAGCACATAAAAACTGTAAGATTTTGTGAGGGGTAGTGCAAGTAGAAGGAAACAAATTGAAGAGAACAGAAATTAAGTATATAGTGATTTCTAAAAATTTACTTAATCAGCTACTATAGATTGACATTTCTGTGCCTGGCCTGGAATTTGTAAGGCAGTTGAGACACTGGAGTGAGGAAAGGAGCCACGGTCTCTGCATCTGGGGGGCATTCTGTCTTTAAAGAGAGGAAACTGGAAATTCAATGAACAAAGTCACACACCATGACTAAATAAATACAAGTAAAAAAAAAAAATCTGTGAGCTAAGAGGAAAAGCAATATATGTGGTGAGACATGATATTAGGGGGATTTATTATAAATTAGGAGGGGCTCAGGGAAGCCTTGCTAGAAAGTATGATTTAAACTGAAACCTCAAGGGTGTAGCTCACTGGAAAATTGGAGGGGGAAGAGTTCAGAGAGCAGTTTGGGTGGGTGTGAAGATTGTGACAGGGGAAAGTAGGTGGGTACATCTGAGGTCCTGAAAGAATGGTGTGGATGGAGCATAGAGAGTAAGGGGGGGCTGAGAGAGAGAGAGAGCCAGATGGACAAAGGAAAACAGGACCATTAAAATGAGGTAAGTACCATCCCACTGATTCACTCTCTTAGGGAACACTATTTCCATACTTTTATTCCTGTTAGTGTCTGATAGGGCTAGATGTCCCTTTTATGCTATCTCTACTAAAGCTTAAACGTCTGAATTAAATCCTCACCCCCCTCCGCGAAAAATCTCTAGGCCACTGTTTTACATTTTACCACCAGATGGCAACAGTTATCTAACAATCTCTCTCTCTCTTTCCCAGTTTCCAGAGATGAACGATATGCTCAGAGAAAAGATAACTGGAAGAAAAACCGATTTTACTTACTTCATGATTCAGAATGCTGGAATGTTAACTGGATTCACAGCCATTCTTCTCATTACCTTGTATGCAGGAGAAATTGAATTGGAGTAACAGCAAATGAAAGATGGTGTTTTTAATGAAGGCATTTAATAAATAAAAACATCTCCAAAGGGATTTTTAAGCTGATCCTATTTAGTTAAAAGATAATTTTATTTTCAACTGTAGGTCAAGAAAACTGATTATTGGTTTTAGATCTGTGAAGTAAGCCATTGTTTGTTGTTAAAAATGCTTCAAAGGGTTTTCAGTTCCAGTCTGAGAAAGGCTGGTATAGGAGATCTTTGGTCAATACCCACTTCTTCATGTGTCATGCATTCTACAATCATTTAGACACCCAGACCCAGAGATGAATACAACCTTTGTAACCTATTGTATAAGCCTTTAAACCTCTGTGGCAGGCTCAAAAGCTCAGGCAGTTTCAGAGTGGTTTTCTTTTGGCCAATTTGTTCCAGTGCTTTCATTAACATGTGGAAGAGAATCGACATGCATATAACACAGATATAAATGATTCCAAGGCCTTAATGAGCCTAGGGAAGAAAGATTGCTCACAGCTTTTCTTTGTTTTATATACCAGTTAGAGACCTGCAGGATTGTTTTAAAACCCATCCTAAAATAATATGAATTCTGAAACCAGTAAAATTTTGTTAGCCCTACTAAGTTCAGACTTGGTCTCACACTTCATCTCTAAGTGGGAGCTCTAGTGGATCCTGCACAAATCCGGAATTGCTTTTTTTATGACTTAGGTTGTAATTATACCATAACACCTGGGCCGCTCGGCTTCAGAATACCATGTGTCTGCCTATGAAGGGAAAGACTCCGTGGGTTTGGAGAAAGAAAATGAATGTAATTTTAAGCAATTTACTTTTAAAAATAAACACGATTATTTAGCAGAGGATGTTTTAAATAAATGCAAAATAACAGATGGACTGCTATATCAAGGGCTGATTAACTAGAAGACACATTGCTTATGGGTGATTGAGAGCAATCAGAAAAGACTTCTGTGTTCAATCTACATTTTTCCTGTATGGCATACCTTGAAAAAATTTCCACGTACCATGGTTATGTCTGTACCTATTTTAGGTGATAGGGCCTGTTTGCTCCGTTAGCAGCTATAGAAAGTTGGTCTGCAATTAAACATCCTAACCCCAATTCACACTCCCACGTCACTTCAGGAGAGATGATTGACAGTGAGGAAAGTGATGGATAAAGGGCAACAATGATCTCAGGAATCCCATTTGCTCACAGACCATACAGTGGTGTCACACAGCAATAATGCAGATTAGATCAATATTTAACATATCTGTTAATGTAGATTTCACTTTATGACTGACAATTAAAAAAAAAAAATCTTCTTTGACCAAATAGTAAACACCGCTGAAGCCATCCATTGTCTCCTTCGTTGTTCATTTTAATATGTATCTTTTTGAGTGACTTCCAGGTATTTGGCATTACAGGGAGAGAGATAAGTAGGAAATTGGTGATGTGTTTATTGCAAAGATATTCAGCAAAATAAATACTGTAAAGATTAATCAGTAAACATAGAATCTATTTTTATCATCTAATCTTTTTACATTCAGTCTTAAGAAATAATCTTTACCTTTTTAAAGCACAGATTGTATGTCTGAGTTAAGAAACTATTTACGTGATATTAAAACAAGATAGTTTAACAAACTCTCATTCGGTGTAGATCATTGTGTGTGGGGGCTCTCTGGGTGCTTCATAGTACTCTCTCCACCTGTTGATTTTTTGGTCATTGCCCTCAACTATGAGGAAAACAGAGGTGATAGGACATGAAGGCCCAAAAAGCAAAAAGCAAAAAGAAAATAGCCTCTTATTGGAGGTTATGGTTGTGGGTAGAAGCTAGGATATGGAAAGCCATGATTATACTTAAATTATCCTAGATAACAATTCAAAAAATCAGTTGACATATACTGAGGCATGCATTAAACCAGTTAAATATTCCTTAATTTGAAACTTTAAAGATTCAACTCTGACACACCAAAAATTATTTGAATGCATTACATTTTGTGTTATGTACTTTCATTTTTTTATTATTGAACTTTCACAAAAGCCTACTGATAGCTGGCAGTTTTGTTTTTGTTTTTGTTTTTGTTGTTTTTTTAGCTGGCAGTTTTTTGAGTATTGAATTAGACCCTGTCTTTATCCGTCCAGGCTACCACAGACTGGGGGGCTTAAAAACAACAGAAATTTGTTTCTCACAGTTCGGGAGGCTGGAAGTTCAAGATCAAGGCACTGGCAGATTTACTTCATGGACAGCATCTTTCTTGTTGTGGCAGAAGGGTAAGGGAACTCTCTGGACCCTCTTTTAAAAGCACTAATCCCATTCATGTGGGTTTCACCTAAGGACTTAAGCACCTTCTCTGAATCCCCCCTCTCCTAATATCATAATCTTTGGGGTTAGGATTTCAGCATAAAGACTTGGGGGACATAGCTGGCCCCTATCACCATGCTGACCGCCCCCTGCCCCGCCCCCGAGACCCGAGGCTTACAATGTGTTATTCTTGTGCTCATGGGTCTGCAGGTGAGGTTTGGCTGATATAGCCTGGGCTCTGCTGGGTGGCTCCGCTTCAGGCTGGGGGTCATCTATGTGGAGCCACTATAGTGGGAAGTGCTACAGTCATGTGGTCAAAGGGCACAGGTGAGCAGTTCTAGTACAGAAGAGTGGAGAAATACAGTTTCAACTTACCTAGGTAGTCTCCAGAGACTATTATGTTACCTAGTAAAAAATAACTCTCATATCAATAATAATCCACCCACAGCTTCCAGAATTACTTCGTTTGAACTCTAATATTTATCCTTATTCCTTTTTTAAAAGATTTCATTATTTATTTATTCATGAGAGACACAGAGAGAGGGGCAGAGACGTAGGCAGAGGGAGAAGCAGGCTTCCTGCGGGGAGCCCAATGCCAGACTCAATCCCAGGACCCCAGGGTCATGACCTGAGCCAAAGGCAGGCACTCAACCACTGAGCCACCCAGGCATCACTATCCTTACTCCTTTTATAAGAATATTATTTCCTTTCCTTTACTAGTACGTCATTGTGTGCAATATAGCACTGCTTTACCCCAAGTCAGGATAATTTATTTTTCTTCGGTTTGTGAGTCTCACCCTGCACGTTCATTTCTATGGCAGTTGCTTAGCATAGCCAACACAGAAGTCCAGTTGTATAACCATCCCTCAGTGGCATTTTATAATGATCTTGAGATGCTTGGTAAACCCTGCCATGTCTACAAGGGTTTCTTTAACCAGAGCTCAAATTTTTTAAAAATGAATTAATTGAGAAGAACCAAAACAGCACTAGGAGTTTACCAGATAATTAGCATGAGTGTGTTATCAGAACTAGTTCCTCATGGCCTGTGCCAGGGGAAGAACTGCTGGTCTACTCTCCATGCTCTGATTGGCATTGATTTCCTTTGGGTCTCACTTTAGTTTTTATCAGTGGGCTACCATGATTTCCAGACTTTCTTTGTGTTTGGTCTATTAGAGTTCTTAACCTTGCAATAAATAAGTTCCCTAACATTGATGTTGCTACAGCTGCTTTCTCACTGACACTTTGCCTTCTCCCAGCTGTAGGTTGCAATAGCAGTGTTAGATTGCATTTCCTTTAGCTGCCTTTCTGTGATGACTATGCACAAGGCATGCTCTCATGGCTATTCAACTTCCTATGCTGGAGGCTTCCAGCTTCCCTATGTCTCATAAGCAATGAGTTTACCAGTAAGACTGCAGGCAAGCCAAGGCAACAGGATGAATTAAAAACTTGAATACATGTTCTGTTAATTCTTAAGATGTGCATTTCCCCCCATATTTTAACATTTCCAAATGATATGCTGCTCTCACTGGCAACCAGATGGCATTGTTGAGATAGTTATAGTTGAGTGAAAATGAAAGTCATCTGTTGGGATCTGGTAAGGCCAAGAAAATGCCAGTATCACTGTGTTTAGGATTTGGTGGTATATGATGATAGGCGCCTAAACATGTCAGGTTTACTTTCCTTCTTACAAAAGAATGTTGCTGCAGCAGTGCAGGGCTGGCTGGCATGGCAGTTTCTTAGTCATTGGGAATCCGTTCTGTCATTTGTGGCTTCTGAGTTCAAGATAATTTCATGTTCTTAGATATTTGCTAGAGAAATCCAGTCTTAAAATCTAATTCCACATGGCGGAAGGGAGGAATGGGTAGAAAACAAAAATTCACACCCATCTCTTCATTCCCCATAAAGGAGCTTTCTCAGAAAGAACATACACCAATCTCTACTTACATTCACTGGTCAGAGTTAGTCATATGGCCACACCAACTTGCAGGAGAAGCTGGGAAATGTTGCTTCTAGCTAGATACACTACCACCAATAAAATCAGGATAATGTTACTAAGAAGAAGTGAAGAATGGAATTGGGTAGACTAGTGGCCCTCTCAGGTATACACAGATTTGTGTCTGGTTCACTGGGGGAACTTATTATTCTAGATGGTTCTGGAATGGGCAGTTCAGGGAACTGCTTCTTTTAGGGATTCTCATGATTACTTTCAGACTAATTCCTTGCCACGTTGACTATTTTAATTATACTGACCCACTTGACCGGTCTTATCTTCAAACAGTATTGTTCATAAACATTTTTACTTCCTTTTATAGTCCCTCTATCTTGGTCTGTTGTGAGTACTACTGTACCTTGAAGACATCTCATGTTTTTTTATAGGATGGTCTAAATTCGAAGGAAACTGAAATAAAACTCTTTTCCTATGGACTTTGATCTTTCTGTTTAAAACTCTTCTGCTCACTAGGCTTATATCCAGAACTATGAAACTAAGTACTATTAGCAGATTTTGGCAGAAATAACATTTAAAAATCATTTATCCCCCAGCTGGATCATCACAGCTATTTAGCATAAGCAAAGCTGAGTCAAAAATGTTATTTTTTTACCTGATTTTGTAGGTAATTAGATGGGCCACTGGAGACATCAAATCTCAAGGTCATTTAGCTTGCGTGTGCATGGCAAGATTACCAAAGAGTGTTGCTGATGGTAGGGTTTGCATGAGTTAAGCTTTATATGATAGCTTAATTCCTACTGCAGTGATCACATATGTCATCCCCACAATCCTGTAGACCAATCTGTGGTAAAACCCCAGTAAGGCAACAAGTGGAAAATTTATGACCATGTTCATGGTCACCAAAGGGATATTTGATCAGGTGTCATGGGAAAGAAAAATAAAGATATAAAATTATGAGTTACAGGCAAAGTCTCTTAGGAAGATTTCAAGTCAGGAATGGTTCCCTCCCTCAAAAAGCTGAGGAAGTGCATAAAACCTCTCTCATTCTATATTTTGGGGCAGACTCCACCAGCATGCCCTACAGGATCCTCGGTGGGAGCTCGCTGCAGTCAGGATAGACAGGGTGAACTGGTGTCTGACTCCCCCCCAGGAAACAGAGGCTGAGAGTTTCCTGGTAAGTGGCTCTGGAGGTCAAGTGGGGAGAGTTGCTGCTGCATTTGGCTAGACCTTCAGAACTAGAGTTCTTTGGACAAAGGATACATGAATATTTCCTTCACCTACTATGAGCCATGTGGTGGGTAAGAGGTCTGTCTGGTTTGGAACAATTTCAAGTCATGTGTAAGAGGGATACTATTCTGAGGACAGAGAAGGTGAGTACTGGGTGGACTTCCAGAAACTCAAGGACTTAGGTGGTGCAGGTGGAGAACTAGAAAATATCTTTGGGAAGGAGCCTCTCTGAAGCATCCTAAAAGTGTCAGTAAGAGAAAGAAAATTAGCCTTTAGCACCTATCAGTCCAGGTGACATGAAGCCACACTTTGTATCCATCAAATAAGAACTTTCTATGACTCTTTTTCTCTCCCCCATCCAAGCAGGATGGGGGAGAGAAAACTCTGGAGGGGCCAGAAGCCACAATCCGCAAACATGGGGAGTAAAAGAGATAAAAGACGAGGACTTTTTCCCACATGCCTTGTCTTTGAATAAAGATGGAAGTACTGATTGGTATATTGGACTAGATACTTTTTTTTTTAAAGAGAAATATTTATTTATTTATTTATTTATTTATTTATTTATTTATTTATTTATGAGATTTTATTTATGTATTCATGAGTGACACAGAGAAAGGCAGGGACACAAGCAGAGAGAGAAGCAGACTCCATGCAGGAAGCCCGACGCGGGACTCGATCCCGGGTCTCCAGGATCACACCCTGGGCTGAAGGCGGCGCTAAACCCCTGAGCCACCCGAGCTGCCTGATACTTTCTTTTTTAAAAAAAGATTTATTTATTTATCCATGAGAAACACACACAGAGAGGCAGAGACATAGGCAGAGGGAGAAGCAGGCTCCCTACGGGGACCCTGATGTGGGACTTCATCCCTGAACTTGGGATCACGCCCTGAGCCGAAGGCAGATGCTCAACTGCTGGGTCACCCAGGTGCCCGAAGGTTTTGTTATTTTAAAGAACATATCTGTTTCAAGATTTTAAAGAAAAAAGTTGTTTCAAGCTTCATGTACAATAAGACTTCATTTGGCTCCTTTGTTCTGATTAATTTCTCCTCTTTCCCTCTGATCTACAGTTGGGGGATATGGACTCCTGTCAGTGATAGGACGCTCAACCACTGAGCCACCCAGGCGTCCCTGGACTGGATACTTTCTATAATTGACCTGGGACTATGTGATTGTAGGATTTGTCCCCCCAAGTCCTGTGTCAGAACAGTCATTTTGCTAGCCTCAGTTTCACCCAGGGGTAGAAGGACTGCCCCGGTCCCAGGCCCCAGACCCCAGGCAGGTGGGGAATAAAATCAAAGTTGTTTTTGGTTCACCCTGTGTGAACTGCATGTCAGTATACTGATTATATATGCGTTTTAAAAATTAGTACTCGCAACCATTCTGGGAAATGGGTTCTATTTTTAATAGCAGGCCGAGCTGGAGCTGAGAGCTTGCAGAGGGACATGGTGTCTGGTTGGGTGTATGGTTGGGGTACAGCATGACCGAAGTCCTGTCAGCCACACTGCTGAACTGAACAGTAGGAGAGCCCCTTCCTCCTGGCAGTAACCCCCAGGGCCTTCTCCTGAGAGCTCAGTACGGTGCTCCCTGCGCAGGAGAGGTGTGTAAAGAATTCTGTCCATCTGGGCAGAGCAAGTACGAAGGGTGAATGTGGAGCTGAGGGGTCATAAATTGGTAAGTGGCACGGGGGGTTATGACCCAAATGACATTGCTTTGTGATGATGGAACTTTGTGCATTTGCTATGTTGGGGACATACACTTTTCAACTGTACAGGAAGGAGATCCACTCTCCACACTTCTCTATCCTGCTATTTGTCTCAGAGGACCGACTTGTATGGCCATCAGAGGGCTTAGTCCATGGGGAACTTCAATAGGACATCAGAGGGAGAGAGGAGCATGAGGCTAGGGTATCAATTTCCTTGACTGTCTTTCCACTGGGTTCCCTCAGGTTGTTTGTGTTAGGTAACTTATGGGCAGCTCCTCTCTGGAAAGTCTCCAGAGCAGAGCTTCTTACATTATCCAAAATGAAGGTAAGTAAGATTTGTTTTTCTTATTTCCAGTTTGTGGCAGGTTGGTACTTTTGTAAATAGAGTGCAAAAGAATTACCAGAAAAATGAAGTAAAGCTTAAAATAAAGAAATAGATAATCCACACTATTTTTATTATTAGATACAAGAGATCTATGATTATTCTATCAAATTGCTATCGAAATTTACTTTCAGTTTCTGGACCTACCTCATGGAACAGCTACTGGGCTAGCACCAGTCTGTGGATTTCCCTCCTTTGCTCCTTTGCTTCTTGCAAACACCCTCCCTGTGCCCTTGACAGCTGGGATACTCTAAGCCCCAGGTTCACAGAGAAGGGCGGGTCCCTAAGTTCCACTTGTATATTTGCAATTAAACCTTTGTTAAATAAATGAACCCACCTCACCTTATCCTACCTTAGGTGGCCTTATTTCTCCTGTTGTGATTCCATTTGTTTCCTGTTGTGATTATGACTGATAAGCAGGAAATGTCTTAGCCCAGAAGAGGAGACTGCTCTGTGAATCAGGGGGGAGAGAGTAAGACACTAAAGTGGGTAAAATAGGAGTAGAGTCAATACAGTTTGACAGCAAACTGAAAATTCATAGGGCTAAAGATGATCAGAAGACATGCATTAAGTGTTCTTAGGTTAACAGGGAAGAATTGACTTAGATTAATTTGTCTGGCTGACTATTCAAACAGAGAATATCTAGGATGTTTTGAGAGATTAGTTGTGAAATGGACTTATTACCCTTCTGACAGATAAATATCTTTTGAAGAGATAAAAAATCCCAACTATCTGTGTGGTGACGCTTCTTAAATGGAAGTATCACTCCTTTTTAAATAAAGACAGATTTCTAGGTAGAGAAGAGTAACTGCATTTCTGTAAACACTTGCTGAATAAGCAGTTTGTGCCTTATGAGGATCTTTCCCCTATAGAGGTATTATATTCCCTCACTGAAAATGTACTGTGAATTATTATGGGGAATATCTGAATGGGAAAAACAGGCAATCCAGAATATAACCAGAGAGCTGAGAGGCTCCTCCTATTTGCTGCAGACACCTGTAAATACATAATGAGATTCATTATATTTGTTAGCCTTAATGTTATTCTTATAATTAAATGAGGGATGGTCAATGAACTTGGAAACATTGATTTTAGAAATTTTAGAAACTGTTGGGAAGGTACTTCCTATGCATCTTCTGCCTTTCTCCACCTTCATATTTTGCCTTTCAGTAACAAATCTTTTAATTTGCAAAAACCAAACCTCAGGATTCTGTGTGAGCATTTTATAGATGTCTGTGAGAATACTCGACAGCACTGTCATAACGATCACTTACTATTGAAGGTTAAAGAGGTTTAAGACATTTTATAATGGTGAATATTCAGGGCAACAATTATGTAAGATCAGGAATGGGCTGCCCTAAAGTCTTGTAGTGGCAAAACCGGTGAAAGAATTAAGAACACTGCCGACAGGGTTGGAGGGATGGGCTTCTGCTTATCTTGATGTCAGCTTTGTTCTTGTCACAGCTTCACTCTTCCTCTTAGAGATGGTTGCTGCCATCCTCAGGGGCTCTGGAGGGCCTGTCAAGCACTGCACCTACACCCCCCCCGCCCCCCCACAAGCTACACAGGATGCCCAGGCAAGGCCGGTCATAACCTTTCCATACAACTTCCCACAGTGGAAGCGAAAAGCCAGAGTTCTCACCTTTTGGACATGACTCCGGGGCTGCTGCTGGTCACATCCCTCATATGAAGAGGAGCCTGAGAATATAGGACTGAGGCCTGGAGTGAAGTAGAAGATACAGCTGAAGACTGGGGTAGAGAGTTATTCAGTCCTCAATGGTTCTCACCTCTGACATCCTTGGTCTATTTCTAATTTTTAAGTGAGTCCTTCAGTTTTGTGAAGGACTTACTCTAATGTCTCCATATGTCCTTTTCTTCTTTTACTTTAGGTAATTTGATTTGAGTTTCTCTTACCTGCAATAGCTTTCAGAGGAACACAGTGGTTCATATTTAGATATTTATTTTAAGCACAATTTCTAGCTTTTCTAACTCTTGAATTCAGCACATGCTGAGTACTTTTTGGACCTCATTGTCAAATTGTGGGGTGGGCTTCCTATTTGGGGCAGCATATAGCAAAACCTTCATTATGATCCACTAGCGGTAGACTGAAGTCTTTCAAAACATGCAGATAATATCCAGTTTATTTTTGTTTCACTTTGGAATATAGAAACATTGCAGGTATTTTAATTTCTGTGTTTCGCTATGTTAGCATATCAGAAGTGATGAGCGTTCCTCAGTAGTGACTGCAACTCTTTGGAACTAAGGGGGGCCTCAGTCTGTAATCTAAATAAGCTGAGGTTCAGAACAGATAATGGTGTTGAAATCATATTCTATGTATAGAACTGTGATTTTTAATAGCAGGAGCAGCATAGCAGAGGGAGTGACTTCTATGCCTTGACAAGCCATGCAAAATCAGACTTTTTAGGTAACTCCAAGGAAGATGTTTTATGTAGGATATGAATCTAGGGCATACTTCATACACCATGTGTTCACAGAAAAATGCAGTTTCTTAGCAACCATCACCTGGTTGTCAAGGTAGTACTTGATTTTTATAGACACTTGGCTTTTTTAGGCACATGCCTCGCTAATACTTAAACCTAATATCCAGGTTAGTATTGGAATAATTACATGTCACTTTCTTCCAAATCTTTAAAAACTAGCCAAACTTTACCTCTTTTTTTTTTTAAAGGTAAACTAGTGCAGGGAATCATTACAGAGAATGAGAAAAAAAATCTGAGCTTATTCTCTTGTGAATGAATGAATTCATTCATTTGTTCAGTACAACATATACTGATGCCAGGCCCAGAGGATACAAGATGAATCAGAGCTCATGTCTGCTCTAGAAGGATTGTGGGAAGATAGTCTTGTAAAAAAACCCCAATGATTCCACAATTCAGGGTATTATGATAGAGGACATGGGCAGTCAGATGAGCAGACACATAGACAAATAATAATTAAGCACAAATGGGGAATTTTTAGGCTGGCATGAGAGTCAGATAAGCAATAATTGACAGAGGAGGTAGCGTTTGACGATCTGACTTTGGCCTTAATGAATAATGTTTGATTCCTTTCTGAACAGACTTTCTCTCCCAAGCCATGGCTGGGAACCAAGAACTTCACTCTGTGACTTCACTTGAGATGGGAAGCCTTTGTAATTAATGATATCAAATGATACATTTAGTATCATCAGAATGATGCTTTTGGCATCATTTATAGTATCATTTATACTTTAACAGTCTGATTGATATCCATAGGTACCAAATGTATATATTTTGGTATATTTGCCCTGCAAAGTACAAATATGTTGGATGGAAGTTGTCCCAGATAGTAGGATAGTATCCACTGGTGCCAAATGTATACCTTTTCATATCATTTACGCTATAGATTATAAATACATTTGAGGTGAGGCACTCCAGATAATATGATTACTATGATCACTACAACAAAAAAGGAAATGTAAACAATTAGATTAATATTAACTAAAAAGAGCCTTTGGCTCAGGTCATTAACCCCGGGGGCCTGGGATCGAGTCCTGCATCAAGCTCCCTATGGGGAATCTGCTTCTCCCTCTCCCTATGTCTCTGCCTCTCTCTCTGTGTCTCTCATGAATAAATAAATAAAATCTTTAAAAAATAAAAAGAGCAGTCTTCTCAGCAATATACATTCTATAATTCCAATTTTTGTTTATATATGCTTAATATAAACAGATAAGAAATATATTCTTTAATACATCAGTAAGGGGGGATCTCTGTGGAATAATGAATGGTTTTAAATTGGTTCTTTGTAAAATATTAACCTTTTTTCTCAACTTCCTTCAATAAGCATGGATATAGCTGTGTTTCAGAAGAAATCTTAGTTGTTGGAATTTGAATCATTCAAAATTTGTCATTTTTAGTACTTTATTTTCTTCTGTGACTATTCTAAAAAAGCTAATAAATGCAATCAGCAAAAATAGAGACTTTCTCACAACTTAGATGACTGGAAAATATAAGTGTGCATCCCTATTACACGTGTAAATATCTCACTATGCTCTTTTTCCTTGTCTACAGTGGAGACAGTAATTTTGCCTCCAATTTCAACCCCTTTACCAGAGATTGGTTAGAGGTAGGCATATCAAACAGTTCTGGCCACCAAGAGAAGACAGTATGTGTCCTGAGACGTTTCTTAAAAGGAGTGAGAAAGAGATAGCTTCTACTTCCTTGGGACATTGGATCTAGATGTGATATTTGGAGCAGCTGTTTTTCCACTGTTATAGATCATATTATGTCTCCTCCCCAACCATGTCCCCCCCAAAATTATGTTGGAATCCTAACACCCAGTGCTTCAGAATGTGATCTTATTTGGAAATAGGATAATTACAGATGTAATTAGTTAAAATGAGGTCCTACTGGAGTAGAGTAGGTTCCTAATCCAGTATGCCTGGTGTTCTTCTAAGAAGGGGAAGTTTGAGTACAGATGTGCATGCAGGAGGACTGCCAGGACAAACTGAAGGCAGAGATTGGGGTGATGCTTCCACAAACCAAGGAATGCCAAAGATCCTCAGCAAACAACTAGAAGCTAGGAGAGGGACGTGGAACATATTTTCCATCATGCCCTTAGAAGGAACCAACCTCATACAGGGTTTGATCTTGGACTTCTAGCCTCAAGAACTGTCAAGACAATACATTTGTGTTGTTTAAGCCACCCTGTCAGTGGTACTTGGTTATGGCAGCCTCGGCAAGCTCATCCTGGGACTCTGAGAGGAAATAACCTGAAAGCCCAGGTGAGTCCTGAAGAAGCAAAGTAGAAAGTAGAAATGTGGTGTGAGGTGACATCCTTAGTGGCTGGATTAACAAACCTTCTCCTTGAGGTCTCCCTTCCTTGGGGCTTCTTGATGTGTGTAATGCCAGTTTTCCTAGTTGTACAAGCTCTTTGAGTTGCTTTCAATTACTAGCAATTAAAGCAAACTGATTCATCCCTCTCTAGTGTTCCCATTTGCAATCCAAATTCTCTTGTCACATGCTGCCCCTGGTCACCCTTCTCTACTTGTCCCCCAGAAGTTTCTCTATATGTCTTATCTCAAGAGGAATCATATATATATTTTTTTGTCCTTCTGTGACTAGATTATTTCACTTCACATAATGTCCTCCAGGTTCATTCCTGTTGTCACATATTGCAGAATTTCCTTCATTTTTTTAAGGCTGAATAATATTCTGCTATATCTATGTAGAATTTTTTTCTTTATTCACTCACCAATGGACATTTAGATCTTTTCCATGTCTTGGCTATTGTGAATAATATACTGCTACGTACATGCAAATGCTAATATCTCTTAAAGATCCTGATTCAATTCTTTTGAATAAACACCCAGAAATGGGATTGCTGAATCATATAGTAGCTCTATTTTTAATTCTTTGAAGCACTCCATACTGTTTTCCACAGTGGCTGCACCATTTTGCATTCCCATCAACAGTATACAGAGATCTGAATCTCTTCTCTACATTCTTGCCAACACTTATGTTTTATTTCTGAATGTTTCCATCTATTTAAAGGCATTTTATCTAGGGGTATCTAAAATAGATACAATCATAGAATTGAAGAAGAGAACTATGATTGTCTGTGCAAGGGGAAGGGGGTAACAGGGAGTTGCTAATCAATGGGAATAAAGTTTCAGCTAAGCAAGAGGAATATATATATTTTAAACTTTATGTATTTATTTATTTAAGAGAGAGAGAGAGAGCACAAGTGGGGCGGGGGAGGAACAGGAAGAAAGGCAGAAGGATAAGCAGACTCCATGCTGAGCACAGACCCCAGCACGGGGCTCCATCTCAGGACCCTGAGATCATGACCTGAGCCATGAAATCAAGAGTTGGTCGCTTCAGTGACTGAGTCACCCAGGCACCCCAAGAGGAATAAGTTTTAGAGATCTGTGGTACAACATTATGCCAATAGTTGACAATACTATATTGTACACTGGAAATTTTGTGAAGAGGGTAAATCTTATATTTAGAATTCTTACAGTAAATTAAAATAAAAATCCAGGAGGAAAAAGAGGCAAATTATTTATTTCTAACCCGAGGTTGCCCTGCTTCTGAAAAACCCAGAAGGAAGGGTGGTATCTTGCTCTTCCCATCAGTAGGAGTCAAGCCCCTTCATGACCAATGCTCTGCTATTTAGATAGCAGCATTCAATGAGAGACTAAACAGACCTGCCTGCTAGGTTTTCATCATTATGCATTCTTTACTTAGTGCTTTAGCGAGTGCTAGATTGTTGCTGGGTAGAAACAAAAGAAGCAATTTCAGGTCTATGCACTTGCTCTCCACTTCCTAGAGTTGGCTCTTGGGCCTAGGCTCTCTAGGCCTGAGGAGACATAGCTATTTTTATACACTGCTTTGATGGAGAGAAGCTTTGGAAAGTTTTGTGGTTGGACATAATCCCCAAGAGGAAAAGAGGGAAGAAAGTGCCTAAGGGGGCAGCCCGGTGGCTCAGTAGTTTAGTGCTGCCTTCGGCCCGGGGTGTGATCCTGGAGAGCCGGGATCAAGTCCCACGTCGGGCTCCCTGCATGGAGCCTGCTTCTCCCTCTGCCTGTCTCTCTCTCTCTCTCTCTCATGAATAAATAAATAAAATCTTAAAAAAAAAGATAAAGTGCCTAAGATCACAAGGCCTGGAAAATCAAAGACGACTTTGAGGTGGGCTATCATCCCTGAAAAGCTGGTCTGTCACATCTCCCCTTCCTGTACAACCCAGGTAGTTGCCAATGCTAGACTTCCCTGCTCAGGTACAGGGGCTGCAGTGACCACATCCTGCAGGTCCCCTCTGCCTTTTGCTGACAGGATGGGTTCCTATGACTTCTTCATCTTTGCATGGTTTCCTTGTGTCTTTAAGCTGTGAGCTAACTCACACCTCCACAGGAGAATGGGACATGGGTTTTGAGGAAAAAATTGCTCTCATAAGCTATCTAGCCCCTGATTTCTAGATGGCACTCCTTATTAGCTGTCCTGCTTCCATTTGTGTTATGGGTCATGGGCTTGAATGATCTGCTGGCAAAACTATGTTTTTATCCTGAGATGTTGTTGGTGTGTGCTTTCACCTTATTTATTTGTCCATTGAAGAAATGTTAGTAGATTGATATTCAGGAAAAGGTATTTTTGAAGGTGCTATTTTCCTGTTGAAGAGTAAACTAGTGGGAAGAGTCGTCCTTGAATTCTTTGTTTATCAGAGCTGAAAGGAATGATTTGTGAGGTACCTACACAGAACTTGTGAAGGTAAAAAACTTTCTTAAAAAGGACTCAGAGGGTGCAAAGAAACTAGATCATCCTTCAACCTGGTTTTAAAATACAGAACTTGCAATTGCTATTTCAAGTTCAGTACAAAAATAGATAATATCGAGCAGAGAACATTTTATTAAATATAACTCTTGTATTTTTTTAGTGCTGATCTATTGTCAATCAATCAATTAATCAATCAATATTAGCCATTAAGTGCTTCTGCTATTTTAAATGATATTATGCTATTTCTTTCATGTATCATTTACACTACCATTTACTAAGTAGTACTTCTGTTAAAAGTAATTTTCCTTTTGAAATTTCTCCTATGTATGTAATTATAAAAATAAGTTTGGGGGGCATCTGGGTGGTTCAGCGGTTGAGCATCTGCCTTTGGCTCAGGTCATGATCCTGGGGTCCTGGGATTGGGTCCGCATCCAGCTTCCTGCATGGAGCCTGCTTCTCCCTCTGCCTATGTCTCTGCCTCTTTCTCTGTGCCTCTCATAAATAAATAAATAAATAAATAAATAAATAAATAAATAAATAAAATCTTTTAAAAAAGTAAGTTTTGGGGATAAACTATAGAAATGTTTTTTTGTGTTAAATATTTACTATGAGCTTATTTTCAGCTACTTACACTTTTAGATTTCATCTATGTCACCAAAACCACTTGTTTTTAGTTTATTAATTTTTAAAATTATTTTATTTCTTTAAAAAATATAGAAACAGCAGACTCACTGAATGGGAAAAGATTTTGGAATCAAACAGACCAGACATTTAATCCTACTTCTGATATGTATTTGCTGTGTGAAGTTGGTCATACTTCTGCGAACCTCCGTTTCCTTATCTGTAAAACAGGGCTAATAATTTCTATCTTAGGGTGTTAAGTGGACCATGCATGAAATGTGTCTGGCGAGTGGTGGACACTTACCTCATTATTTTATAAGCCTCTTTATTTTCTGAATATCACTTAGGGAGGGTGAATGGTTTCTATTTCATAGTAACAAGGCCACAGAACTGTTACCATTTATAAAAAATTCTAATTGAAGGTATTTTTAAGATTCCACCATCATGCTAGATTTGCTGTCTTTGAAAGTATATATAGGTAGCAGGAATATTACTAACATTATTTTCAAAGAACATTATTTTCAAATTTTCAAAGAAAATTTCAAACAAAATTTTCATTACTAACATTGTTTTTCTTTGATGATTTCCATTACTTTGTAGTTTGTGGTGGTTTTCAGACACACATTACCCAAAATGCTATGGATTCTTTCCCTTTTCCTGTATTACCTCTGATGGAGGAAATGTGATTGCATGTTACAATTATAATAATAATAACATAGCATAAAGCATAGCACTTTATGCTCTTCATAGTTTTCTTTATTTCATTATTTCATTGTCATATTAACTCTACACAGTACACAGGATAAAGAATATTTGAATGAGGAAATTAAACCCCAGAGAAACTGTGATTTGTCTGAAATTATAAGCAGAATCTAGAATTCAGTGTTAATATCACCTTTGTAAAGATTATTTTTACTGTGTAAAGTACAGTTGGTTCTTAAGATTTTTTGGATCGTGAAATTATTTGAATGTCTGATGAACATGACAGAGACTCTTTCCATATGACAGTGGTATATGATACCACATAATAGAAATAGACGCATATAATGTCTGTAATTCATGTTCCCTCCCCAACTCAGGTAGTTCGTGAACTTCTAGTTTTATTACTTATTTATTTTTAAAGACTTTATTTATTTATTTAAGAGAGAATGAGTGAGTGAGAGAGCACAAGCAGGGGGAAGGGCAGAGGGAGAGGGAGAAGCAGTCTCCTTGCTGTGCAGGGAGCCTGATGCAGGGCTTAATCCCAGAACCCTGAGATCATGACCTGAGCTGAAGGCAGACACTTAACCAATTGAGCCACCCAGGCACCCTGAACCCCTGGTTTTAATAGTCTTGCTTATGGATCACATTGCACTGTACCTGAGAAGGCAGTCTTGTTTTTTTGATTTAGGATACTATGGTACATGTAAGGGTGCAGGGATGTGATGACCTGAGGCCCACAGCACCAATCCTTCCCCCTAACAATGTGCTCTGTTCATTTGTACCCCAGAGAAAGAAAAAAGGCTGATTACTTCATTCACCCAGTGTTCTATGGAGAGTGGGCAATCTACAAAATGTTAACATGTTTTTCTAAAAAAAAAAAAAAAAAAGAATGCTGGATTTAAAAAAGTTTAGGAAATGCTGCATATTACAGTCATATAATGGAAATTCACTTTAGTTCATCAAAGACTCGGGCAGTCTTTCAGGAAAGAAATCTGTGTAACTCTTTGATCCAGCTTTTCCCCATATTATCAAATCTCCTAACCTGTCCCCATATTTGTAGAGCTCTTATTAGCATCACTCTGAATACACTTTTAGAAACAGTGGCTACTTTCTTTCAATTTTTACCATTCTTCTAACATCTGCCACTTTATCTTCAATACCTACTGTGTTGTGGTTGCACCAGCATTTGGGAGGTGTGGATTCCTGTGCTTATCCCCTCAGCTTGGCCACATCTGAGGGCTGCTGCTCTCATCTGTCTAGTGGTCCAAAGTACTGAGGCTGATAGGGAGCTCATTTTCCTGGTTTTTACTCTAAAAGTTTTTGGAGATACTAGATGGGGATCAAATGCCCCCTTTGTAGTAGTTACCTCCTTCTATACTCTCCACAGTTTCTATTTCATTTGTTTTTAAACTGTTGTATGTGCCATTTTAGTGATGGTTGAAACTAGAGCTTATCCTTCTATAATCTTCTGATTTCCCTCCCATCAGGCAGGTTTTAAAGGCAGAAGAAGGTTGTAGATGAACACCATCATGGATGGAACCAAGAGGGTAGACTCACATTCTCAATCCACTTGTAGTAGCTCTGTGAGCATGGCAATCTGCTAAACTGCGTCTGTGAAATGGTTATAGCGATGGTGCCTTACCCCATCAGTGACTGGAAGCAATCAATCAATGCATATGATGGAATCGGAACAGGGCCTGATTATAGTGAGTGGGTGTTATTTTTATTGAAAGTCAGTGGATGGTCAAAAGGTGCAAACTTCTAGTTATAAAATGAAGGGGTCACATGGATACAATATAGAACATGGTCACTTTAGCTAGTAATACCATATTATATATTGGAAAGTTGCTAAGAGTAGATCTTAAAAGTTCTCATCATAAGAAAAAGATTTTTTTAAGGGAAAAGTTTTATTTTATTTTTTTAGAGGGAGAGAAAGAGAAACAAGAGTGTGAGCAGAGGAGAGGGGCAAAGAGAAGGGAGAGAGAATCTTAAGCATGGAGCCTGACACAGGGCTCGATCTCACCACCCTGACATCATGACTTCAGCCAGGATCAAGAGTGTCCTTAACAGACTGAACCACCAAGAAAAAGATTTGTAAGTGTGTGGTGATAGATATTAACTGGTTGTATTGTGGTGGTTATTTTACAGTATATATAAATGCTGTACATGTGAAAGTAACATAATGTTATATGTCCATTATATTTTAATTAAAAAAAGTCGAATCTGGTTCTCATGACCTACTCATGGCCGACTACACAGAAAGCACCCAAACCTTAGCTATTATTGCCATTATCACCATTACTCTTTTGATAATTCGACTGATTATGTTCTCATGGTCTTGATTTATCTGACTGCAGAATGAAGATAACTTTGATATGAACCTATTAGATAAATTTTAATTCTGGCGCCTGAAGTTCCCCTTATGGAATTGATACATTATCTTGTTGTTGATTTTTAATAACTTATACCCAGTAAAGAGCAGACAATTTTCTTTCTTGCTTATTTGAAAGAATTTTCCTGCCAAACTGACCCGGAGGGTAGAAGAGCTAACCAAGTGTGAATGTGTCAGGATGTATCTAAAGCAGCTTCAGGAAGGGGGAAGAGGCAATTATGCTAAACCTTCTGGAAATGCACAATCATCAAGAAAGTCATAGGTAATGGAAAAAACAACCTGGTCCCTATTGTGTTTATTTTGTCGTTCCTAACCATTTCATTACATTTGTCACAAGTGAAGGAGTAGCTTCAGTGTAGTTTACTCTCACAACCTAAATTGCTCAGAAAAAAGAAAGTTAGGCCTACATTTTCTGTTCTTTGCTTGTTTTTCCTTTCATTTATTTACTTACTTAATTTATTTTTTAAGTAGGCTCTACCTCCAGCGTGGAGCCCAACATGGGGCTTGAACTCACAACTCTGAGATCAAGATCTGAGCTGAGATCAAAAGCCAGATACTTAACTGAGCCACCCAGGCACCCCTGCTTATTTTTCTTTTTAAACTCCATTTTGCCTCTCTTACTGTGGGAATAGTTGCTAAACAGCTTTAAGTGTGAAATAGTTTTGTGAATCAGATTAATTTCTTCCTGAAAGGAAAAAAAAATTACCAGTACCAATATGGATTTATTTGTAATGGTCATTAGCCTTTTTCATCAATCAGAAATATAACCTTTTAAAAAGCAGAGCAGTTAGGTTTGAAAGCAGGTTGACTGGGATCTCTTGGGAAGTGCCTACTCTCAGTGGTCACTGGAAGAAGATACGTAAAAGAAGTTTTTGGCATAAGGGAAGCCCTGTTTCACTTAGGAAGTAGTTTTCGGATTTTTTTTTTTTCAGTGGTACTAATTATTTGCATGAAATCTTATTTGGAACTCAGATATGAAAGAAGAGGCAATAAAAATGAAGTGTGAGGACTTGTTGGCTTCTCCTTGCCCTCATTTTTTTCTTCCAAGATTATCTCTGAGGAAACCTGATAACTCCAGGTTTGAGCATCACAGTTATGTGGAATAAATGAATATCCTTGATAAATTTATCACTCTAATATGAGGTGAAATCCTTAAAAACACATTTTGCTTTCATATTTGTATTTGGGACTCTAGAAAAGGAGTTGGCGTTTTCTTCTATAAACAAGCCAGATAGTCAATATTTTATGCCTCGTGTGCCACGGTGCAAAATTGAGACTATTTTGCAGATAATTATATAATATGAAAGCAAACAAATTTCCACAAAATGTTTTGAAAAAATTCAAAATGTAATAATGATTGTTGGATACAAGTTTTCATAATACAGGTTGGCTAATGAGAAGAATTGATTTTTTTTTTAAGATTTTATTTATTTATTCTGCCCCAGAGAGAGAGACAGAGACATAGGCAGAGGGAGAAGCAGGCTCCTCGAGGGGAGCCCGATGTGGGACTCATCCTAGGACTCCAGGATCACGTCTTGATCTGAAGGCAGATGCTTAACCGCTGAGCAACCCAGGTGTCCCTGAATTTTTTTAAATAACGTTTTGCTTAATTGGAGTTCAAGTTAGCATGGCCTATAATCAAATTGATTGCAAGTGTTCATCTGTAAAAACATTTCTTACCTTGTGGATGTGCAAAAGTAGACGGCAGGTGAGATTTGGTCTGTGGGCCATAGTTTGTCAATTCCTTCTCCAGAATAAACTTCAATTGGAACATAGCAATTAGAAGATTTTAGTTAGCCAATAGAGTGCTTTTATTTCACACTGACAGCAATGAAACACTTTCTCACTGGTATCATATTGGCAATGCCTTTTCTCTTTGAAGGTGAAATTATAATACCTAGTGCTGTGGATAGTTTCAGAAAAAGAGAATTTCACATATTCTCAGTGGGAGTCTTTTCTGGAAGAAAATTTGTCAAAATGTGTCAAAAAATCTCAGAGAGTGTGCATTCACTTTGTTTGACTTAGTGATTTCACTTCTAGAATTTTAACTCAGTGAGGATTATATTGAAGTATTTATGTGCAATGTTATTTATCATGGCATTGCTTATTATAGCAAAATTTGGATGCATCCTAAAGGCTCAGCAATAAGAGGATCAGTGAAATAAATTATTGTAGAGCTATAAAAGAAAGTATTAAGTAGCCACTGGAAATTATATTGTGGAACTTTATCGACATGGGAAGATTGTTTTAAAAAAATGAACTACAGACATTATGGCATTGTATGATCCCATTACTGAATAAAAAAATATGTGAAGTATGCAAATAGAAAATAAAATGAAAGCCTACATGCCAAAACATTAATAGTGCTTATTTGCGAGATGGGGATATAGATCATTAGTAGTCGTAGCACAATAATCAGTACTATTTCTTGGGTGCTTAGCAACCGCAGGCACTCTGGGAAATGCTTTACATGCATAATCTCATGTAATCTTTAAATCAATGGTCTGAAGTAAAAATGCTTAGATCCTCTAATATAATGGGGATGCTGAGGCTTGGAGAAGTTAAATCGCTTCCCCAGTTGACACAGCGAGAAATGTGAGCGTCTAGGTTTTGTACTCAACTGTGTCTGATCCTGGAATTTTACTGTTATCTTGTATGCCATACTGCCTCTTATTTTCTTCATGCTAATTTATATTTCTAATTTTGCTCTAAAATATGAGGTGTATTTTTAAGAAAGTTGAAGATAAGAATATTGAGTGTAATTACACTAAAGCCCCTGAACTGCCATTAAATGGAACATTAAACCATTTCTTGTTCCACTACTGCTGATTCTGGGGATTTCCATCTGTCTGTCCTTTCTACTGGCTCAAGAGCTTCCATGAAGACTTGAAGATAAAAGTCATTACTCTAGCTATTGTAAAGAATGGGTATTCCAGCTACTTCTAAGTCTATAGCCTAGCCAAGAAAAATTTGCTTTATATAAGATGAAGAATAATCTTCCATATTTTAAACGTAAATTCCTTTTCTTCAGAGATGATATGACTCTCAGAGCTTTTTAGAATCAGTGCAAGAAGTGGGAGTAGTTGTCAACTGGTGACCAAAAAACTTCCTCGCACTTCTTCACTATTTCTCTCCTCCTTCACATTCCCTCAAAAGTGGATAGGAACAGCATTAGTCCAGGAGGGGAGCGTTAACTTATTCAAATTAAAACCTTAAGTGCTTACTTAATAATGTGTCTACCAGACATAAATTATCACCTGGATTTAAACTTCATGATTCTTTTTTTTTTTCCTGTATGCTAGGCCACAGATGCTATAAAAGTGATAACTATTAAACTCCGACATTTCCCATTCACTGAACAAGATGAACTGTTCTTTCCTACTAAATTGCTCTTTAAGGTAATGAGTCCAGTCACCAAATGATCTCTGTGATCATCTTGCCACTTTGGTTTGTGTGATTACTGGGTTATAGAGCATAGTCAACATGATCAATTTTTTTTTCTGACCTGTTTTGTCACATCTTTTGTTCCCAGCTCCTTGAAAACAGAATGATGGGTAAATTTATCTTTCTTAGGAGTTATGAAGAACCATAACTTTATTGAACTCAAGGAAAATGACCATTGTGAAATGATGCTGGATCACAGATAGATAGACAATAGGGTCATATAGGAGACACATGACAAATCTTGAAACACTGGTAAATTTTTTTTAAAAAAGATTTTATTTATTTATTCATGGGAGACGCACAGAGAGAGGCAGAGACACAGGCAGAGGGAGAAGCAGGCTTTATGCAGGGAGCCTGATGTGGGACTTGATCCTGGGACTCCAGGATCACGCCCTGGGCCGAAGGCAGGCACTCAACTGCTGAGCCACCCAGGCATCCCATAAGCACTGGTAAATTAAAAGAGATTATGAGCACAAATCTGGACATTGAAGTGAGCATATAATAGTCACTATTCAATCTGAATCATTTTGGAATAGGCAAAAATCAAGTTGTATGGAGGACAATAATAAATAGTTAAGTATAGTAGTTGGAGGTGGGGTGAGGGATAGAGGGAACTAGTCTATAATGGTATAAAGTCTGATTCCTTTTTAGTTCCTATTCATTTAACAATTAGCAGTTCTTTAAAATTAATTTCTTTTAAAAATTAATTTCTGTATTGGGAACGGTTAGTCTCTGATTTCAGAGACTTTGTTCTGTTTTGTGCATAGTCTTAGAAGAGGGAAAAAGGAATTAGTTCTGGAGGACAAGGTGGTGGCAGAAGCTCCAAGGATCATGGCCTCATATTACAGTACTGGGAAGAAAGTGGCCTTTTCTTATATTCCTTTATTCCAGAGCTCTTTGCCGACTTCCCATCAGGTTCATTGATCTACACTTAAGCCAATCACTATAAAGGTAAGTGGAATGACTGTGCTGCCCTTTAGGCCAGTCATGATTCACCCTCAGGGCCTGGGAGAGTTCAACTTTCCCTGTGGCCAAAGGCTTCTTGAAGAAGGGTGAACATAAGAGGGTTTCTTGGCACGAAGGAGAGTGAATGACTATTGGGTAGGGAAGGGAATATGTTTGCCAAAGTTGTTTTTGGCAAGTTAATATTATCAATTCTGGTTAAAAAAAAATCCTGTTATATTTTTTATTTTTTTCTTTTTTTCTGTTATATTTTTTAAACATTCTTCTCAGTTAACAGTATTCTAATTCTTCTTCACATTGTTAATTTGCTAATCAAATGCATTGCTTATGGATAACAAGTCCAATATTTTAAAAATATATGAGTCAATATATAATGTTTTACTGTAATAACATTTTATTAGAGTGGATGTATTTTTACAATCACTATTTAAGGGGTACCTGGGTGGCTCAGTTGTTTAAACGTTTGCTTTCAGCTGATCTTGGAGTCCCAGGGTCTAGCCCCAGTCAGGCTCCCTGCTCAGTGGGGAGTTTGTTTCTTCCTCTCCCTCTGTGGCCTCCACCCCAGCTCGTGTTCTCTCGCTTGCTCTCTCTCTCTTAAATAAATGCATAAATAAATTATATATATATGTATATATATATATACACATATATATTAAGATTTTATTTATTTATTCATGAGAGACACAGAGAGAAAGAGAGGCAGAGACACAGGCAGAGGGAGAAGCAGGCTCCATGCAGGGAGCCTGATGTGGGATTCGATCTGGGTCTCCAGGATCACGCCCTGGGCTGAAGGCAGGCACTAAACCGCTGAGCCACCCAAGGACCCCCATTTTTTTTTTTTTTTTAAAGAACCACAACCTAAAATTTCAGGATTTAAGAAATGATCAGGGGTAGGTAAATAAAGTTTACAGTTTATTGTAGGAATAGGAAGTTATTATACAAAAATGCCTCTCTTTCTTCAGGCTGTGATAATGGGAGTATTTAACTCCTATTTCTTTAGGTTTTGTTTGTTTGGTTTTTTTGTTTGTTTGTTTGTTTTTTTGTGGTATCTAAATTATCTGATATGAAGAATAGTGTTATGGCCTGAACTATATTTCCCCCACATTTATAAATTGAAAGTAACTCTCCCCCTTTTTTATGGATTGGTCAATGATTTAATGATTATGATATCAAAAACATAGGCAGTAAAAGAAAAAAATTAATAAATTGTACATCATCAAATTTAAAAACTTTTATGTAAAAGACACTACCAAGAAAGTGAAAAGGCAGCCCACAGAATGGGAAAAAATATTCCCAAATCACATTTTGATAAGGGATTGAGACAATATGAGGAACACCTAAAACTCAACAACAGTAAAAACCCAATTCCAAAATGGGCAAAGGACTTGACTCCAATGAAGACATTCAAATAGAGTAAAGGACATGAAGAGATGTTCACAATCCTTAATCACTAAGAAAATGCAAATCAAAACCACCATGAGGCACCATTTCATACTCACAAGAATGACTATAATCTTTAAAAATGGGAAATAAGTTTGGCGATTTTGTGGAGAAATTGGAACTCACACATTGTTGGTGGGATTGTAAAATGCTGCAGCCTCTGTGGTAAAACAGTTTGCTGTTCTTCAAGAAGTTAAACATAGACTCACTGTAAGATCCATTAGGTTGGGTCTTAATCCCATCTAACTGGTGTTCTTGTAAGAAGAGATTAGAACTCACAGAGAGACACCAGGGATGTGTGTGTACAGGGGAAAGACCATGTGAGGACATGGGCAGCCATCTGCAATTCAAGGAGAGAGGCCTCAGAAGAAATCAAACTTGCTGACATCTTGCTTGATCTTGGGCTTCCAGCCTCCAGAACTGTGAAAAAATAAAATTCTGTTGTTTAACCTATCCATTCTGTAGTATTTTGTTGACAAATTAATATAGATAGGAATTTTAATGAATACTTAAAAAAGTATCAAAAACTATAATAGGAGGTTTTACGAATTCCTCCTTGATGTAAGAACTATCCCATTTTAACAACTGAGAAACAACTGAGCCTCAGAGAGGTTAGGTAACTTGTAAGCGGAAGAATTGGGAATCACTTCACTCTAAATAGTTTCAATATATTATACAGCCTGGATAAGTATATTTATGCTACAAATTTGGTAAAAACTCATCTTACTGAATTCTTCCTATTTGTTAGGCATAAGGTGCTAAGCATGTTATATGATTTAGTGTGTTTAATCCTCACCATGACATTATGACATGTGTGCTATAATTATTCCATATTACAGGTAAGGCTCACAGACTGTAAGTCAATTTCCCTGGATCACAAAGCTACCAAAAGTTGCAGTGAGGACTGAGCTTGATAACCTGACTCTAGGGCATACTTTTTTTTTTTCCTTCTTTGAGGTTCATTCTTCAAAGTCAAGTTTTATTTTTTTAATTTATTTTTTAAATTTAAATTCAATTTGCCAACATATAGTATAATACCCAGTGTAGGGCATGCTCTTATCCAGCATCCAAACTACTTTCTATTTAATGGATCATCAGAAGGAAGATTTTATAATGTAACACTTTAATCAAAATGACACAGAGCACTCACAGTGTGGGAGACATGTCAATTCAATGGTGTGTTAATTGGTAAATGAATCTTGAAGAGATTTTTAAAAGGCAAATATGAAATATTTTTATGAAACTAGTACATACTTGGAAATAATTATTTACCATCATAGCACACAGGCTAGCCTTTTAATAAATTAGTCAAAGGATTAACAAACGAGACACAGGCAGCCCCTGAAATGGCATCATGTTACCAGAATGGCCAAGTGAATTCCACTTATGTATAGGGACATGCTATAATTAGGGCTCTAACAACAAATACCCATTGTTAGATAATTTACACATGTGACCCAAATCTGTCACAAACAGGGAGATTCACTTGAATAAAAAACTGTAAGATATCATAAAATGAAAAAAATATATATATGTTTAAGTCTCATAAAGTGGGCATTGGTATATTGCTCTTCCCTTTTCTTACCAACTTTAAGTTTCGAAAAACTGATAACAGGTCTCTCATATCAACTATGGAGAAGATGCAGAAGAAGCTGTCATTCTTGATGATAGCAGGTGGGGTCTATGAAATCAGAATGCAGCTATAAGTCTAGGTTTTTTCACTAAATGCCAGCTATACCTCTCTCTCACAGCTTAACTTGAGTCACTGCCCAGAAACCAATGGATGAATGGGAAATGCAGCAAGATGTGAAGCAGAGTGTTAATTAGTAGCAATGAATGAAAACTCATGATTTGTGAAGAACTCAGAAGCAGAACTGACTGTAGGAATTCCTGTGATTCATATAAAACATTCTGACTTTCTGAGCTGTAAAATCCTTTCTTGGTTAATTTGAGTTTTATTTCTCTTGCCATTAGTAAATTATATGTAATAAGCCATATGGTCTGGAACTAAAATTAATTCAGCTTCAAGAAATTTTGTATCATTCTTTGGTATAAATATTTAAGACCTTGAAGGGAAGGAAAAATTCTTCTTCTATCCCTCAAGTTCTTCCAGCTGGACTAAGTATTAAATTGACATAAAAAAGATTAACAGGAAAAAAGCCCAGAGTTTAATTAAGTGCATAGGGATTTTTTTTTTTTTTTGAGAGAGAGAGAGAGAGAGAGAAAGAAAAAGAAAAAGGACAGAGGGAGAGGGAGAGAGAGAGAATCTTAAGCAGCCTTCATGCCCAGTGCAGAGCCCAGTCCGGGGCTCAATCTCACGACCCTGAGATCACCACCTGAGCTGAAATAAAGAGTCGGACGCTTAACCAACTGAGCCACTCAGGCACCCCCCAATAATGAAATTGAATAACGAATTGACCAAGGCAGGTAGTTCTTATACCTTTTAGACAAAAGAGACAAAGACAAAGATAATAAATCTGTGAGGAATTGACAAAGGAAAACTTAATATTGGAAGCTTCAATTAGTAAGGAATGCCCAACAAAATTTGGGTAAGTAAATTCATAAAAAGTAACAAGAATTGTTCATATATCCTTCCTGGCTCTAAGTTTTCCATCTCTGGTGATTAGGATGTCTCTTTACCTCCTGGTACAGGGAGGGGTACCTTCACATGGGAGATTTCTTTTCAGCTTTCAGGAGGACAGAGGAGAGGCTGAGTGCCTTTCTTGCACAGGCTCTTTTAAGAAACTTTTATTTAAAATCCAATATGTTAAAGTGGACCATCTTGGAGTGTCCTGCCCTTGGTCCCCGTAAACTCAAAAGTTCAAGATTGAGAATGATTTCCTTTGAGTTGCATTTAGCATGGTACTGGTAGGAATAAACTTAAAAAGTGTGTCACCTTAAATCATGCCATAGAGATTTTCATACCATGGAATAAAGGATAGGAATTGGAAGAAGTGAGGTATTTAAAAAATATACCTCACTGTCTTATAAAGGGAAATGCCAATATATTCAGCAATAAACTCTCCAAAATTCACATCTGGCATACAGGGGTAATAATAATGATTCAGCACTTCTGGGGAAGAATGAGAAATACTCAAACTGATTTCTGTCAAGATTAAATGGGGAATTTTCATAAATGAGTTAGGGAGTTTTTCATGATGGCTAAATCAAACCTTTAAATTTGACTCTTAAACTTACACTTTCCCTGAATATTTAGGTCACAGTGGTTAACTAGTTTCACTTTACATTCATCAAGGGGCCTCCTGTGCTGCTGGCATAGTCGCATTACAATTCTCAAATTCATTCCCTCCCAGTCTCCTAGACCACGACATAATTCCCAGCCATATGCTCTTCTCAAACCTCCAAAGCTCTTTTTCTTTATCCTTCTTACAGATGAGCTCATTATCTGTTTTCCCAGAGGAAAAAAGCAAACAGCAGAGAACTTCTATAAGGTTCCACAACCACTTCCACACAGCTAGATGCGTCTTTCTCTTCTGATGTTACAGATGGACAATTTGTTAGTAAAGAGAAAAAATTCTCATGCCTCCACTTGACTATTAGCTCTCATCCCTTGTCTATTCAGAGACATTGCTCAGTAATTCTTGCCTCTTGTCCCTTGTATTCAAATTGGTCCTTTCTACTTGAGTATTCTTAGGCTGCAGATATACCCTAAAATCTCATATTAAAGAAAGGAAGAAAAGAAAGGGGAAAAAAGTCACTTCTGATGACCTCATATTTCCTTCCATTGTCATTCCTTTTCTCAGCTCCTATTTACAGCTGAAGTTTTGAAATTAAATTTTTATACTGCTTCTTTCCAATTCCTCTTCTATTCATTCTTTAATTCCAAAAAACTGGTATTTTAATCCCACCAGTATATCTAACTGCCCTTGTGAAGACTATTATTCACCTGCATGCTGTTAAATCTAATTGTCAGTTCCCAGCCCTCATGCTACCAACTTTGAAGCATTTGACATCTTGATCACTCCCACTCTTTGAAATGTGCTCATCACTTTGTTTCAAGGACTTTCTTTTCCTATTACCTCCCTGGCCACTCCTCAGTCCCTTTTTGATGATTCCTACTCAGATCCCTGATCTTCAAACGTTGAAGTACTCTAGTATTTAGACATTGAGATTCTTTTTTCTGTTTATACTCACACTCTAGGAAACAGCACCCAGACTGGTGATTTGCAAATCTCTACCTCCAACCAGGTATCTCTCCTGCATTTCAGTCTTATAGATCCAGCCGTCCACCTGACATTGCTACCTGGCTGTCTAATAGATGATTTAATATCAATGTGTCCTCAAACCTTCTTCTCCCAATCTTCCATATCCAGTAAAATGCCGCTCCAATTTTGGAAATTCTTTCCAATTTCTCAAATAAAAAGCCATGACTTACCCTTCTTGATCTCATCTGCTTCTTTCACAAATTCGTTTGGCTCTGCCTTCAAGTTTTTTCTAGAACCTTACCATTTTTCATCACCCCAAAACTGCCAGTCTAGTCTTATCCAACATCATTTCTCCGTGAAAGACTGGAATACTTTCTACCTTGTGTCCTTTTTCTATCCTTGTGTCTCTGATAATCTTTTCTCAATTCAGATGCCAGAATGATCCTTTTAAACATAAGTCAGTCAATGTAATTTCTCGGTGCAAAATCTTGTAGCTTCTTTCCATCACAATTGGAATAAATGTCAAAGGTCATACAACTTGCGTCCTGTGCTGAAATTGTTATGTGTCACCTCAACTTCTACTACTTTCTCCCTCATTCACTTCCTTCCCTCACACTAACCTTGGAACATTCTTCTGATAGGCCAAGTATATTACTGCCTTGGCTTTTGCACTTGTTATTTCCTCTGCCTTGAACATTCTTTTCCCCAATATTTGTAAGACTTATTCCTTCATCATGTTCAGATTTTTATTCAAATGCTATCTTCTTTTTTAAGGTCTTCTCGTACTGGTTATTAAAAACTGCAACCCTCTTATTCCTTGCTTTATATTTTTCTGTAGCACTTTTCCCCATGTGACCTAGTAGCTATTTTACTTAACTTTATATTGCCTGTCTTCCCTCCTAAAATGTAAACTCTAACATGGTAGGGGTTTTGACTTCTCTAACTCCAGCACATAAAGTGCCACCTCGCACTTAATAGGTTCTTAGTAAACATTTGAATATATGACGTATGATTAAAATTGGATGGGCATCTAAATGTAACTTCTTCAATTTTTCAGATGTGAAATAAGGTAGTGATTTATAGCATTATGTTTTTTTCTGTCGTTTAACATAAAAATTCTGTCTTATAAGAAATAAAAGGTATTCTTTGCTCTGATTAGTTGGGCATTATTATAACTGGTAGGCAATATAGGAAATTAAATGAAATTAGTCAAACCAAAGATTACACTTTTCACTTTTAACTTACAGTTATTTTTCCAAAATAGATTTTTGTTCCCTTTCACTTCAGTGATTTTGAAGGTTTCCCTATATTTTTTGTCTCAAAAATGGATTATCTCTGTAGGTCATCTGTAGAAAAGTGGCATCTGTCACATTTATAAATGGTCTTTTGAATGCCAACATAGATAGCAGAGTGAAGGAAAGTTAGCTAAAGTTGGATTTTTGAGTAATCCTCCAGCTCTGAATGGTTTCAAACTGTAGGGTGCACAGGAAATGCCTGGAGCTTCTGGTTCAATACAACTTCTCTGGCTCTACTCCAAACTGGCTTTTCTAGAATCTCTGACAATCGGCCCTGGGAATCTATCTGTACAGTGCGCCCAGGGATTCTGATGTAGGAGTTCCTGGACTTGCCTTTGAGCTATGTAGCTCTGATCATTCAAAAGATGTTTAACATCTTTCCTAGAAACCAAGCAAAAGCTCATGGTAAGAAGAAAAGTATCATAAATTTCACCCCTGTGGAGACCAATTATCTTGCTATGAATGGTGGCTTGTCTGTAGACTGTCCCCTATCCCCAGGATGCCATCTTACATATGTGCCATGGCGTACAAGGTAGGAGGGGGTAAGTAATTTCAACTAGGCTCTGCTTGATCAATACTAACCTATCACCCTTACTGAAAAAATAATTCTGAGGAAATGTCACGTAACGGTAGGTGGTTAGAATCACCTCCTGGCTCTGTTTGCTGACCTGTCATCATCTACTGCACAAATGACTACTTTTTTTTGTCTTAGGATTTTTGTCTCCTTGCTCTTTCTTTATCCTAAGGGAATCAGGTGATGAAAGGGGTCAGATTATGACACACTGTTACCATGGAGACCAGAAGCTACTCAGCTCCTGCGTGGGTTGATTTTCCCCCTTTCTAACCAGCTGTTATTCCATCAGAGTAAAAGATTTTTACCAGGTGGGAATATGAGCCTTTGAGATCTTTTCCTTTAGCTGTGGCTTGTGAGAGAGAGGAATGCCACAGAACACTTTTCATTATTCTGAGACAAAGTGCCAAGAAAATGTAGGGCTTGGGGTGGCGAAATTTCCTGTCATCATGGTGTTTGGTTTCTGGACTTGTAGTTATTTTGTTTTAAGCTTTGGTTAGCGTATTATAATTATAAATGGGAAGACATAGAGTGCTTTTAAGCACTCACCACGTGCTATGAGAGAAGGAAACGGTTATGTTCATAATTGCGAATTATTTGATAAAATTCTATCCATCCCTTTGAGTACTTACTATATCCAGGCACCCTTCTAAGTACTTTACATGTATTATTTCATTTAGCCCCACCTCAGACTATGAGGTGAATTTTATTATGTCCATTTTGTAAGGTGAGGAAGCTGAAAGACACTGAGTTTAAGGAACTTGTGTATGCAGACTTTCTAGTGATGAGACCAGGAGAAGAGCAAGGTCCACAGAGCCCACACTGAGGCCATGATCACTGCTCCAGAGAAGCTACTGCTAAGTCAGTTGTGTGTATTGTGATAGTGCTGCTCCATAACTGTAATTACGGTCATGTTCATGTTTGTATGAATGTATAAATCACAAGGATGAATCAATAGTTATTTCAGCAAGTTGTGAAATATGCTGGACTTACAGTACAGCTCACATGCTGGTGCCTGGACTATAGCCTCTGGGTCCAGCTTTAATTTCAGTAGTGGCTAAGGCTACAGGTCTCCTATAGCTCAGTCTCAACTCAACCCAGCCAAGTGCCACCTGGAGGCCAGGTATGGGTCTTTCTGGGCTTTACCCCAGGGTCTTCTCTGACTGTAGGGGCCTGTTATATTGTGCAAAACAACATCCAGAAATTGCAGGAGAGTTAACATGCCTAGGGAAAACTCTCAGACAACGGAGGTAGAGGTAGATTAGTGTGTAAAGGTTCCAGCCTTCCATTGACAGCTGGATAATTCCGGAAGGCATTCTATGTGTTTCTCAGAGGTCCTGGTAGAGAAAAGAATCCGTCCTAGGGGAATCCATCTGTGACCTTGAAAAGACAGCTTGCAATAGTTTTCCTCTCTCCTGTCTTACTATCGATACCCACTTATTTGCTCCTGCTTCCTGGGTTCAGTTCTTAAATAAACTACCTGCATCAAGTCTTTGCCTCAGGTTCTGATTTCTGGAGGAACCCAAACTAAGAACCAGAATCATTAATCATTGTTCAGAATTATGATGATTCTGCTATGTGGACAGTACAGTCACCAAAATATGGTCAAGTCCACATGCTCAAGATATACTTGTGAGTGTGTTTGGATCCTGGCTCTGTCACTATATACTTTACAACACTGTCAGGTAGATATTCTGAGCCTCAATAACCTTAAACGGAACATTGGAGAAAACACTACTACCTCATAGAATTGTTGTTAGCTTGCTCAGCACCCTGATAGGCCAGTCTTGGTGTGGCTGTGATCCTTGCCCCACCTCTGGACTTCCTCCCACCACAACCAGGCATTGGGAAGAAGGGACAGCGTGAGATAGTCATGAAGACGTACGTGTGGCCAATGAGGACTTGGAATATGCATTTTCTCTTTCAGGACATCAAGGAGAATGAAATGCTGGTCAGCAGTCTGTTTATATAAAACATGACAGAGGATTTGTGTGGCAATGTTGTCTCAACATTCTTATAAAAAATTTTATAAAAAGCATCTACTTTCCTCCATTCTCCTTAAACAAAAAACTCCGAGTCTACTGTAACGTACAGAGAGAACTCTAGGGACTCCAAAAATGCCAAAAGCTTCCGTGTAAATTATCCTTCCATTTATTAAAATGCTTCTATTTTATTAAACTTTCTGTCTCTTGCTGTTAAAGAGGTATTACAGTGAATGGGAACAGAAAGTGGGTGAATGTGAAATGTATCTAAAGTTGCCATGGAAACAGGTGGTACAACCAATCTATGAAGAGATATGTGTTCATCCAGGAAGTCTTCAAATTGTCCCCAAAGGCTGTCTGACACTAAGTGAACTGTGTAACCATGGCTGATGCCCTGGGCCCACAGTGCAGCCCTGTATCTAGGTAAGGGGGTAGGAGAAAGCTTATCTTCCACAAACAGCTATATGATTCTAAAGATGAAAGAAGTCATCTATGTGTCAGTTCCCTCCCCTGCCTCTGCAGATAACAGGGGAGACAGTGAGGAAGGCAACAATAGTGGCTTACATGTGAATTGCTCTTCCCATATTTCCTAGGGTTTTTATGTTCATTGACCAATTTGGTCCTGTAAGACAAGCAGTCTTGGCCTTACTATTCCAGCAGCAAAAAGAGCACTGAGGCACAGAGGGATTTGTTCAAGGTCATACAAATAGTAAGTAATTAAAGTGGAACTAGATTCCTAAACTCTTGCATGTGCAACATTTTTTTTTTTTCTGCTAAGGCATAGCCCAGGAATACCTTGGAAGACTTGGGTATCAGTTCTTCTGCAATTCAGAAGAAATCCTGGTGCTGCTGGGAGCTCAGTTGAAGTGTTAAACATGGGTTTCCCTTCTCTCCAGTCTGTCCACCATTTCTCCCCATATCCAAACCTTAATTTTTTATCCTCCATGAAGCTTTTCTGAAGTTAAGTTGTACCCACATATATATCTTTCTAATGCATAGTATGGAGATACTGTGATTCATAAGAAATATAATATTTATCACTCAGGTGACCAAATCATCCAAGGTTTCTGGCTCAAAAGTTTCCCAAAAGTCTCGGAATTTCTTGAGTGATACGAATAATGGGAGCATCTTTTGTCATAATATTGGATTTCTCATCCTCAGTTTCTGAAATTGTGAAGACTCATAAAGGGGTTATTCGAGGAGACATTGGTTTGGTAAATTTCCCTTGGTGTTATCCTTTACTTGTTGCAAATAAAACCCTTCCTTCTCTTATTCTTTGGCTTGATTGTGTCTTTTGGTTTGACATCTATCAAGAGATGAATCCAGTTTCAGGTAACACGGTGAGCCCTTTGCTTCTCCTCCATTTCTGACAGTGTTGGACACAAATTAAGCATTTAGATGTCCTGATTAATAGTGTGATGATTTGCAGCCCTTTCCTACTCCAGAGCTGTGGTTGTTAGCCTTTGATTGCTGTTTAGCGTGTCCAGAAATGTGATATTTCATTTTTTCCAGTTTCTGAAATTTTTATTTGTAATTATTATTATTTGTAATACATACATTTCACAAACAGAAACCTTCAAACACCACATACAATTCCATAACCAAATATTTAAGTTTTATCAATGTTCTTCAACTACTTACACTGTCTTCCCTGTGATATTACATTTTACACTTGATCTTAGCCAAAAGGCCGAGAAGCGATTGATATTACATTTTAAGAGATAATATCCCTTCATGATTCACCTGAAGTCTTAATAGAAGTGAAGTAAACAAGTTGTTAACACTACCAGAACTCCCTATCAATTGCTGTGGCTTCACTGAGCTTCTGTGCTTACTTAGTAAATTAACTTCTAGAATCTTAGGATATTTTACTGACCTTAGCCTGTGTTCTTACAATGAGTGAAGTATTGAAAGTCTAACTCAAAGGAGTTAAAACCACTTAATATAGGTGAAGCTTATACGCATTGCAATATGCTTTCCTACTTCAGTCATTCTCTATACTTAGGGTAGGGAACTGCTATCATAAATACACTCTTAAATGAGTAATGGCTTAAACATATTAGAAGAATATTCCTGACTCATGTAATAGGCTTTAGAGGGTCCATAGATCAGAGATGCTGCTTTCCACTTATCATGAGGCTTGAGGTTGATTTAAGTCTTGCCTTCTTCAAGGAATGGCTTTCAAGTTCATCCTGAGGGTGTCTCCACTGGAAGAGAAGAGAGGAGAAAAGATTAGCTGGTTTGTATGGGCTGGACTTGGATCACATGCATTCATGTTTAATGGCTTCACCTAGTTGGAGGGGAGTGAGGAATCTAGTCTATGCACCTAGAAGATTTTGGAGCATAGTTAACAATCTGAGACACCTCTCTCCTTCATCACCCTAATGACCTATCTTCTATGTAAATACTCAGACTCAAAATTTTACCTGGAGATACCAAGAAAAGCAAAGAAAAGCAAATTTATGAATGCTTTCTTTATTCCCCCTAAAAGTTTGTCTTTGGAGGTATGGACCAGTAATCTTATGGTCTCTTAACCTCTTTCAGCACAGATTGAAGGGTTTACAAAATGTCCTTGGTGAAAAAAATTACCTGTCACAGAGGCTCTGCCTAAAGACAAACTAAAGACGGGGAGGGACACTGATTAACCAAGGAGGATTTGTAATGTTACAGATTTTCAGACTTGGTAGCCAGTACATCTCATTTCATTTGCTTGCGTATTTATTTCCCTGGTGACTGGTTATAAAGGAGAAAGTCTAAGGCTTTTGCAATTGCAAGGGAGGTGGACCCTGGCAGTTATGGAGCTGTGGGAAAGGAGACATGCTCAGGGCTTCATTTTGAGTAGCAGTTGATGGATCACCCCGTAGGGAGTGTGACTTGTCAGATTTCTATGAAATCACTGATGCCACATAGTCTGACACTTCTCTGCACCTCTTCATTAGGTTTCAAATAAAACCCTTCTTTTCCTTATTTTTTGGCTTGATTGTATCCTTTGGTTCACATTCTCTTTCTTTGTAATAACATTCAGTACCTTGGGCAGAAATTCCTCTACTTCGTCCGCCAGATTTTGCACCAGGGTGAAGCTAACCAGAAGTCACAGTACTTAGCACTTATTTACTGCTTGCTACATTTGCTTGTGGTTTTTTTCGTAATGTCAGTGTAAGATTGAGCGTTTCCTATTGTTAAGCAACTAGTAATAGAGTCTGTACAAGGTAGTCTTACTTGAGCTCATTAGTTGCACGTAGAGTCCCTCTGTTCTGGTCTTTCCTCATTCTCGGTGTTGACAGAGGGCAAGAACACATACCATGTCATTGTTCTATAGATTTTCTCTTCATTGTTTCTCTTCAGCTCAAAATTATGGCTGACCAGCATAGTTCAGCTGAATTTTCTAGTTTCAGGAGCCTGGAAAGGAGGCAGCATAGGAGGACCTTAGTTCACCTTCTCCCGCTGATACACTTGGATAACAGCTACCTCACTCAGTGTGTCTAACCCAGAAAATGAACTGAGTGTTGGCAGAACTGACTCTCCACAGTTCATCGTAGTAGAGAGGAAGCCACATCCAAAACAGCAGGGAGGACAGAGTCCCTCTTGGGAACCAAACTAACTGGCAAGACTGAATTTACTAATTTAGCTTACTCTGTTCTTTCTGCTGAAAGCCAATGTCTGTCCTCTTCGTCTATAATGGGGTTTTCCTTTCTCATCAACTTATTCCATTGTATTTTTTTAATGGTTGCATATTACTTCTTTGCTTTGTTCTTAGTTTTTCTCTCTGATGTCTTAAAAATGCAAATTGATCTGATTTTTCTGTGTTTTAGCTTGCTCGCTTTTAAGTGTATGACATATTTTAATAATTTAATAAACTTGGACTCCTAAAGGTATAATAAATACTAATAAGACAAATGCTGTCTTTAGTGGCAGAATAAGCATAGTATTTTGAAAAACTCCATACTTTTTAGAAATGAAGGTAAACAGTTTTTAAAGATGCATTTCATTTCTACCAGATTATTTCGAATCTAATACAGTTATCAACCATCCTTCAAAAGTTTACATTATGCCACTTCACTTTTGTGAAAGACCTACATTAGTACCCTTTTTTTTTTTACTAACTGAAAGAAATCCAAAGAGGATTTTTGCTTTATCGAAGAAAGGTGAAAAGTGAAAATCGCCTCCAGTGTTGTATTTGCAAGGAGCAGTTACAGAGGCGGCGCTCACCCCGAGTGGTGAGAGTGGTCCCACAGAGCCCCTTCCCCCGGAACCACGCTCGCTTAGCATCTCAGCTTTGAACTGCCATAGCTTTGAACTGCGTCTGTGAGCATCTGGGCTTTATCTCGAGTTTTTTGTGCATCCTTTAGCAAGACGTTTCCTAAGGTATCAGAAAATCCCAAGTTAACTTATTTTTTGGATCTGGGAAGGCTCAAGTATTTTTCCATGTAAATTAATGGTAATTGCTTCCTTGCCTCATGCCATTTCAGTTTATGAAAGTGTTCATAGGAATGCTCTACTTTAGATAGTGGGGGAGACTTGCATGAAGTTTGTTTTGGCCTCAAGGATGTAATAATTTCAAATAAAATCTGAATAATTCTAAAATGACTTGCATACTGATTAAAACCAAATTGAAAGGGTCTAAGAAAACAAAAATCAGAAGATGGCTGTTCTACTCTATACTATGTATTTATTCCTGTACTTTTTCTTGTTTTCCTTTTGTGCTTGCTATTGAATATAGGTAAATCATGTCATTTTGGCTTACTATTTTCAAATCATGAAGCTAATTATATTTGACATGAAGAAGAGTAGGTTATCATATATTATTTCTACCTCCATAACACCTACATTTGTCTTTTTACAAAGATGTTCTAAAAATGATATACTGAGAAGCACTTCCAGAAAGATGCAGTAAGGATCTCAAAAAATGCATTCCTCCAGAAAAACAAGAACACTGGCAAAAATTATAGAAATCAACTTTTTCAGAACTCTGAAAATCAACTAACAGCTTGTCACAATTTAAAGAGCATTTATTCAATAGAAACTTGGTAAGAAGAGCAAGCTTTGTGGATTTATTTATTTATTTATTTAATTTATTTATTTTTACTTTGTGGATTTAAAATTTTCCTTATCCCATTTCTCTCTCTCACTTTCTCAAAGATTGGGAGGTTGCTGGTTTTCAGCAATTCCAGAGAGTTGTCACTATGTAACTTGTCTTTTTTAGCTTGCTTGCCAGCTGCCAGGATGGCGTTAGCAATGGATATTGGATAACACCAGGCCTTGCTGGGGTGGAAAGAAACAAACAGTGGGTGCAGACACCCTCTGAGCATTCCTCCCATTCCTCTCCTTTCAAAGAAGATGACATGATTTTTAGTGTGAGATGCTGGATTGCAAAGGAACGGTGCCAGAAGTATTGCCCTTAACACTAGAGGTTTTCCCCTTGAAGGGTATCTTGCCCCTCTCCATTACAGAAAGACCCTGGGCTCACACCCTCCTCAGAGGAATCCATTACTAGCTAAGCTCTCTAACACCATTTCCTACCAGGGGGGAAAAGAAGACATTTTAAGTTTGACATTATTTAAAAACACAACAAAGTTTGGAAAAAAGTATACTAGATTAACACATGAACCAAACAAAGAGTTTAAAATAAGCAAATAAAATCTTAGAGAAATGAGGGTTGTGGCAGATACTGAAGGTTGGCTCCCTCAATGTTCTTTCCAATGAATGAGCTTTTGCCATGTGTTCAACCACTATAAGAGTGTGGGAGGCCAAAACCTATCATCAAGAAGACCTTGCAGTTTGAGTTGGATGTGTGACACAAAGGTAGATAATAAGATAAGAAGTCTGTCGAGGATTTCTGGGGAAAATCTTTGCCTGATAAATATATAGCTTTTTCTCTCCCTTCTCTTTGCCCTCCCTTCTTCCTGCTACCAGTTGCAAGATAGCTGGAGGTTGCTCACTATCTGGGCTCCATGAAGGAAAGATGTGGGGAGAAGAGACCTTGATCCTAACACTTGGAACTGCCAGCAATCACTCACTTATACATCTCTTGCTGTTTGTGAAAGGTAAGCAGTTTAATTTGCTTCAACCATTATCAGTTAGATTTTCTGTTACTCATAAGTAATTCCCAAAAGATGCAGTTAGGAGATTGGACATATGAAACAAAAAGCAGTCATTTATACAATTCATTGGAAATATTTAGTATGAAAAATAGAGCTTGAATATGTAGCTCAATAGAGGGGTTAAATAGCTAAATAGGGACAATGGAAGTAAATTGGAGAGCTAGAAAAAGAAGATCCAGGAACTTTCTCAAAAGGCATCAGAAAGGGATAAAGAGATGGACCATGTGACCAAAATTTAAGAATTATGGAAAAGAATAGTAACATTAGTATCTGAATAAACGGTATTTCAGATGGCAAGACAAGCAATAAATAGAAGTAAATAGTTGAAAAAAAAGATGAATAAGATTTACTCAAACTAAAGAAAGATATTCATGTGATGAACTGACAAGTTTCATGCAATGTGAAACAAAATAGGTAAATGAGAACTTAAACATCTGCATATGATGATGAAATGTAAGAACATCGAAGTCTAAGGGGAAAGTTCCAATAGCTTCCAGAGATTAAAAGCAGATCGCTTCAATCATGATAACAAGAATTTCATTGTTATCATGCTGTGGCAATAGCAATGTTGGATAATGGAATACTATTTTTAGAGTGTTGAATGGTTGAAAGATATTTGAATCTAGAATTTTTCCCAGCTGGATTATCATTTAAATTAATGAAAAAAACCCTCATGTGTACAGTGCTTCAAAAGATTTGCCACCTAAGGATCCTTTTTGAAAATACTCTAGGAAAGAGTCAGAAAACCACAGGCCATAGATAGGCCCAAACCGGTCTACCACACGTTTTTGTAAATAATGTTTTATTGGCACACAGTCTACTCAGTCCTGTATGTCATATCTGTGGCTTCTTTCCAGCTACGATCACTCAGTTGAGTGGTTGCAAGCAGATTGTATATAATCCACGAGCCTAGGCTATTTTCTGATAAAAGAAAAAGTTTGTCAACTCTTGCTCTAGGACAAAGTATGCATAACATAAGGGAAGTTAGGATGAGTAACTAACTTGGCAAATTCACTGCTTAAATAATAAAGGATGAGAGCAAGTCAAAATATGTCTCAAGCAGTCCAGAACTAAAGTGTTTTATGTGACGATCACACTGTCATGGAAAGGCCAGAGGAAGCAAATTTATGCTAAAGTATTTGGCTTGTTCAGGCATCACTGTAGCATAGAGGTCCTCAGGTTTGTGCTGCACGCTAGCATCACAGATAAGGAGGCATCGTTTTCATTATAGGTACATAATCAAGGCCTGGATTCTGGCCCTCATCTTTCTATCTTACTTCCTGTAGGGTGGAGTGGGGGTGAGGCCAGAACTTGTCTGTGCTGCCACACTGTGATGTCTGAGATGCTGAGGGGGGAACATGTGTGAACATATGGCTAGTGGGGCTGCAGCCGGTCAAGGCTCTGGAAAATCCCCCTAACCAATTTAAAGTGATTCTTTTCTTGAGGAAGTGTTGTCTTCCTCTAACTCATACACATTTGCCCTCTGAGTGAGCAGCTGACATTTTAGAAAGGGAAAATTTGGCTTTGTATAGGTTTAAAAGTGGTAGGAGAAAGTAATTGGATGTATGCTATCAATAAATTAGTTGTATCCAGCAGAAGTATAGAAATTGACCAGCAGAATAGTCTATCCTTCCAATGGACAATAAGAAAGGAGGGAAGGGATAAGAAAACATGATAGGTAGAAATGTAAAATAGTCCATAAGAAATAAATCTCAATGTGGTAGTAATTACAATAAATATAAACGCATAAAACTGATCCAAAGATAGAAATGCTCAGGTCAGATTTCAAAATGGTAATTGTTAAGCAAGAGAATCAAGTGACTGTATCTTCATGGAAACACAGACATGACATGGCAGTTGTCAATAATAGTTATTACGGTGCTTTTTCCATATCAAGTTAATTATTCAGAATCAAAGTAATATCTGATATCCTGAAGTCAGAGGTGGGCATCCTAAGGTGTTACTTTCCAATTAATGATCTGTTTTAGCAGTGATTCTGTTTAGTAAAGTCTTAACATGACAGTGATAAGAAAGAAAACTTTTAAAATAATTCTCAAGAGATCCTTTTGCATGGAAAAACTTCTGCCTTACCAAAAATAAAGCTTAACAAAGCAATACTTGGGGCACTTGAGTGGCTTAGTCAGTTAAGCATCCGACTCTTGATCTCAGCTCAGATCTCAATCTCAGGGTCATGGGTTCAAGTCCCGCACCATGCTCCATGCTGGATGTAGAGCCCACATAAAAACAAAACAACACAAAACAATACTAAATATTATAATTTTGAAAATTTTGATTAACTTGCTTGGAACCAAACTTGTCAGGAAAGAGCTGTCAGCTGTGATAGAAAGGATGATTAACATGTGTATAGCGTCACAGAGAAATTCACAGACTCACATATTTTGCATAAAAGTCAACTAGTTCATTATGAAGAACAGAGAAACTATAAATCAATGAATTTTTTATTACATGACCACTTGTTTGAAGTGTTGATAGATTTCATCTGTAGACTCGATTCTGTTTTTCTAACTTTGGGTTATTAAGTTGCAAACTACTGAATATGATGTAGTTTTATTTCAGTTAGTAGGAACCAAAAACCTCATCTGTTTCTATGATTAAAGGCCACACACACAAAAAAGAGAACCCACAGTGGGTGATGTGTGATTGGACAATAATTACTATTTTTCACTAACAGCACTGAGTTCCAAAAATGCATTTAAGCGCCAAAATATAAAGTCATATAAAGGACATATATGGGATTTTTTTGGAGATGGTGAACAAAAGTCATTCTAAACCATACTTACTGAGATAGATCATGGCTTTGGTCTTTCATGATGTCATCTAACATCTAAGAATGTTTGTATTGCAGAAGTGCAAAATTTCCACTGCTTTGCTACATCTGGTCTGGTAATGGGAGAGAATGATTAACATTTAGGGAATGTTATACTAGTAACCATTCCAGCATCTTTTTCACCTATAAATGTTTTCTACAATAAAATCCTTAAACCTCCAAATATCCCAATGTCTAGTCCTTTTGGTTGACATGCTAAAAATCCAAAAGAAAGAAGTATGATCTGTGAGTACATAGAGGAAGTTGGAAACCTAATATGTCAGCCTCAGCTCTATAGTCAGCATCTTGTGTCCAATAATGAGTTAAACTGAGCCCAAGGCAGGCATAGGACTGAAGAAAGGAAATACACAGGCTGACTGAGGGTGGAGCATCTGGTGAATGAAGCCCTAAAGAAAGTAGGGAAGAGGAAAGTGATAGGATTTGTTCTATGACTAACATTTAACATGTTTACCCAGGATATGGCAGGAAATCTTGTGATTACCGTAATGCTGCTGAGATTCATTTGAAAAATGGTAGCTTTAGGTGCTGCACACTTACTTAACATTCGGCTGCAGATAAATATCTACAAAATTTCTAACAGCTCTGGCTTCTTAGGCAAAATTTGGTGACCCCCTTCTAGTCAACAATATCAGCATTAAGTCAGAGATGAAAACAATCAGGGTGAATTCTGTACCTTTTTTCTTTTCTTTTCTTTTCTTTTCTTTTCTTTTCTTTTCTTTTCTTTTCTTTTCTTTTCTTTTCTTTTCTTTTCTTTTCTTTTCTTTCTTTCTTTTCTTTTCTTTTCTTTTCTTTTCTTTTCTTTTCTTTTCTTTTCTTTCTTTCTTTTCTTCACATACATTTGTTATATATTTTTTTGTCATTTGAAAAGTAATTATTGAAAACCTAAATGTCAGGCATTTTGTTTGGTACCATAGTTAGCTCTGGTTAGAATAATATCCCTTCATTCGAGGAGTTAATATTTTTGTGTGAAGACAGGGAAATGAAGAGGTAATCACAATGTGGCATATGGTTCTAGGATACTTTAGGAGTCCATAGGAGTGTCACTTGACCTAATTTCAGATATCAAGGACAGCTGCTTGGAAAAAGTGCAGTTGTTAGCCGAGAGCCAAAGCATACAAATATTAGCCAGGTGAAGGCAGGGGTGGGAGGGGGTAGGTAGCAGTGTAGAAGTATATTCTGGGCAGAGAAAACTGCTCGTGCAAGGTTCAGTGGCAAGAAACATTGTGATTTATAAGGAATTCATTATAATTCAGGAATAGAGTAGCAGGTTGAAGGAAGGAGGGAAAAGAAATGAATCATTAAGAACTACTCTATAATTCGTGATAGGGAGTCTGAACTTCATGACAAAGCCTTCGGAAGTCACTGGAAGATTTAACTAGGGTTAGATTTGTGTATTAAGAAGATCATTTTGGAAGCAGTTTGAAGAATGACCTGAAAGGAGAAACCTGGGGCCAGGTGTGAAATTGGGATACTATAGTGTGAACCAGATAAGAAATGGAGGTGGTCCAATTCATATAAACAGCTGAGAAAATGGAGAGATGAGAAGGAGATTGGATAATTGGAACTGATGATTGATCAGGCATAAGGGAAGAAAGAGAAGTTAAAGCTGATTGCTGGAGTTTGTCATTTGGGCAACTGGGGGATGATGATATTCTTTGGAGACAGGGACAATCAAATCAAAAGGAGCCTACAGTCTCATGAGAGGTTTTAAGTAGCATTATATGCTTGCCGTTGTGCCTGACTTGCTTTCTGTTTCAAGGATTCTTATTGTTCCTCCTTCATTTTACAATTTGGTTCTCATTTCAAGACTTCCCTCATTATTTGTCTATTTTCCCTCTCATTGGGATGTTTTGTTTTTACTTCATTAATGGATATTGCTGGTCAAAATTTTTTTTGTTGTTGTGGAGGGCTGGCTCAGTCAGTTAAGTATCTGACTCTTGGTTTCCACTCAGGTCACGATCTCGGGGTCATGAAATTAAGGATTAGTAACCTTAATTCCATTTGCAACTTTAATTCACATTTGCCATGTTACATAATATATTCACAGATTCTGGGACTTAGAACTTGGACATCTTAGAGTGGGTAAGTGGATCATTATTTTGCCTACCACACTTATGAAATTCAATTAAACAGTATTTTAATTATCAAGGTTTTTCTTCTGTTTTTCAGATTTAATCACACCGAGGTCATTAATAATTCTCATGTGGCAAAGTACAATGGAGAATTCTCAGTTCTCTACTTGACCTAAGAGCAGCTTTGATTTATGAATGATTTACTTCTCCTTAATGCCCATTCTTTCGCTGGCTTCCAGGACATTACATTCTCCCTTACCACTTTCTTCTGTCTCATGGACTACTTCTCAGTCTCCTCACTGGGTGTTCCCATTTCTCTGACTGCATGATGATAGAGTGCCCCAAAGAGTTCTTTGTCCACTGCTTTCCAGCATTTGTACTCACTTCCTTGGCAACCTCATGGACTCTTAAGATTTTAATATTACTCATATGCTGACAGCTTTCATGCTTGTATTGCTATGTCTAGACTTCTCAAATTCCAGACCTTTATATTCATGTATCCTCTACATCTTTATTTGAAAGTCTAACAAACATTTCAAAGTCAGCATACTCATAACTGAAATTCTACTCTTCCCATCAAAATCTGTCCCATTGTAGTTTGCCCTATCTGTTGATGTCAACTGTGTCATTCCAGGATCTTAAGACAAAAATCTTGTAGTTGCTATTGAATTCTTCTTTTCCTTCACACCCCATATCCCTTCTGTTAGAAAATCCTGTGGCTGTGGCTTTAAAATATACCCAGTATTCATCACTTCTCAACAGCTTAACTACTATCACCGTGGTCTATGAACTATTTTCGGGACCTCATGACCCACACAACAGTGGTGAAAGTTATCTTGCAATAAGGAACATCAGATTCAGAAATATGATATATAAAAATTGAGAAATCTGCATTTTTATGCACAGACAATATCTTAATACTTTTATCATATGCTATATATACCTTATTGATTCCTGCATAAATGCATTATCAAGTACAAACTTTCTTCAATTCTATTTTCTAAGAAGTTTCATTCTTTAAGAAGAAAAGAAAGTCGTTGGACTTTAAAAATTATAAAAAAAATTATAGCAGCATTTCAAGTTAGTTTCCATGGCTGGCCAAATATTAAAATGTTCTGAACATGTTTTTGGTCAAGGTAAATGTGGAAATGCTTGGATTTGGATTATATTCACTTCAACCTTTATCAGACTATATTAACACTTGTCTCTAATGTTTGAATAAGAAATTTAGAGTACTATATCCTGCTTACATATGGCGGTAAGCATCAACCCACAAATATTTTAAACATTCCTTTATATGCCTCCTAAATACCTGATAGTTCCTGACCAGAGTAATAGCATTAGGCTAAATTTGATGCACTGAAATAATTTTTAATTATAGAGAGGCTGCTTTTGGATTCATTATCAATTTGATCTCCCATTAAAATGAAGGCAAAAAGTAAAATTTGCAGCCCAGATAGAGATTATGTCAAACTTCCTGTATCAACAGATATGATGATTTTGCATTAGTATCTTGAGTGTTTCTTTACTACTAAAAAGGTTTTTATTTCTAGTTGCTGGTTCTGATTAATTTCTTCCTCCCTACTGCACTCTCTTGAGGATGTTTGTTTGAGATAAGTATTCCAGAAAAATTTCCTTGCTATTTTTTAGCTATCTTTTGAAAAGCTTTCTAATTTTTAAAGTGATATTCAAAACTAATTACTATGGCACACTGGAACTTCTCAAACCAACCCAATGTTTTTTAGAATATTGATGAGAACACACTGTTTGTTCCCAAGTCTAAACTATTTTTTGTCTCTTCTCCAAAGAGATCCATCAAAGGAGAGAAAGAAGATGACTTGGGACTTCTGAAATAAAATACCACTAAGAAAACTTTTAGGAATAGAAACAACAATAAATAAATAAACAACAGCAAAGTACAGAAGATCCTAATATTTAGGAAGATGGATTTGAAAGAACAATCAGGAAGGAGAGAGAAAAGGACTCTTCTGAGACACATCAGTTACTATTCTTCCATTTTAGAATGCTCTATACATTAAGCAATATAGGTCTGATGGACCCGCAGAAAAGGCAGGAATTATGACCTCAGCTCTTATGTTTATGCATCCCAGTGGCTATCCCGCTGACTTAGCACAGCCTGCAATATCCCATTTTATTTGGTATCTGATTCTCCAACTCAAGAGCATCCTTGGAGGCCTACTTGGCATTGAAGACAGAGCAACTGTTCAGAAAGTTTTAGCATCTCCATAAAATAAGTGACAATGATTTTCTCAATACCTAAGCAAAGTGGGAGGTAACATTTCTAAAAGATGCTTCCCATAGCTGCTCTCAACCCATCTTTTTTTTTTTTTTTCAACCCATCTTTTAAAATACTGAAATTGCAGATCCTAATTGGCCTCTGGCACACATTTGTCCTATGGTTGATCCTGGGGTAAACATAGACATTAAGTGTGATTGATATCCCTGGAGCTAAACTATTTGAGTTTATTTGCAGGTCATCACTCACTGGTTGTACAGTCTTGGACACATTAGAAAATTTCTTTATTTCTCAGTTTCCAATTTATACTATGAGGATGATGATAGTAATAATATAGGCCTCATAAGATTGTTGACAGGGTTGGATTAGCACCCTCAAGTAAATGCTGGTCAACATCATTGGGAGGAGTGGTTCAAATTTTAGCAATGACAATTTTTCTTAAAGGTTTAAACCAGATTATTTACGCTAAAATAAGAATGAGATGTTTTGAGAGAAGTGGCCTATTTTAACCCTCAGAGTTCTAAACAATACTGGATTGAAAGATTTTACCAATATTGAAATTGTGTTGTAAGAAGGGACCCTGATGATTAGAAATAGATGCCTGAGACTTTGGTAGGATAATCACAATATATTTACCTGAAAGAGTAAGTTCTGAAGCTCAAAACACTAGAGTTAGTTTTGTATAAGTCTATCAAACAGGAGCCCAGGTGGCTCAGTAGTTTAGTGCCGCCTTCAGCCCAGAGCCTGATCCTGGAGACCTGGGATTGGGCTCCCTGCATGGATCCTGCTTCTCCCTGTTCCTGTGTCTCTGCCTCTCTGTGTGTCTCTCATGAATAAATAAATAGAATCTTAAAAAAAATAAAAAATAAAACAGGTTATAAGTTATATCTTAAAAGTCTATCAAACAATACTGATGTCTAAGTGCTTGGGGTTTTTAATTGTCAGGAACTATCTAAAAGGCAGATAATGTTATTTTGAATATGTGCTCCTATTACTAATTGGCAATTGGGATAACCTGTGTGTTTGTTACCAATGACCATAAAATCAACAAACAAACAACACAATTATCTGGCTTCTTGATTGCTCATGGCAATTAAGAACTTCAGCCTTTGCCTGAATTCCCATGAGTTTACCTAGAAACTCAATTTCCAGGTTGCTGTCATCCCACTGCCCAGGGAGTATGTGCCCAAGGAAAAGAAACTGTAGTAAAGCTTATTTCAACTGATTCAATTCAAAAGATTATTAAGTACCTACTATGTGCAAAGTTAGTGTCAAGGACTGAGAAGAGATATCAAGGAAAGACAAATACAGAAGCAAATAGATTCATTAACAGATATTGTTCAGAGCTGAAAGAAACTTAGTCTATATGGTGCATAATATAATAATGTAACAAGCTTAATATTACAACACTGTGTTATACCTGATGGTCAATGATACTGGTGGATGTAAGATATTCTGTTTAGCTTTATTTATTCATTTTTTAAGTAGGCTCCACATCTAGCACAGAACCCCATGTAGGGCTTGAACTCATAACCTTGAGATCAAGATCTCAGTTGAGATCAAGATTCAGATGCTTAACTGACTCAGCCACCCAGGCATACATTTATTAATTTCTTTTTTAAGTGCTATCATGTGAAGAATGACTTACTGTCCTTCGCCCTCTCCTCCTAAAATTCTCTGAAATCCCATAGAACTTTATCTTTTCCTCACCTAATTTTCATCAAGTTCTATGATTTATTTAATTTACAAGATAGAATAGTTATTGCTACATCAATTACTGATATCAGAATTATTAAAAACATTCTCAGCTAAAACACTTACTGTGTAAACTTGGACAGGCCCTCTAATCATTTTGTGTGCCAGTCTCCTTCTATTTAAAATGGAAGCTAATGACAATACTTATCTCACAGAACTATGAGGACTGAAGGTGTTAATAACATGTAAATATGCTTAAAAATTGTCCATATTATGTACAACAATCATTATATTAAGATGAATTAGAATTTAAAAGTGTTTTTGTTATTCTTTTTTTGAATCACATTGAAAACTAAAAAAAATCATACATTTAACTAACACAAATTGACATAAACCATTCTACCAAATAGTGCCCATAACATTATCTTGAAACACTGGAAACTAAGGGATACCAGAGAAGATTGGAAGGAAGATTCTTTTTAGATTTTCTTTATTTATTTGAGAGAGAAAGAGAATATAAGCAGGGGAAGGGGCAAAGAGAGAAGCCAGACTGGGCGGGGGAGGGGCTTGATCTCAGGACCCTGGGATTATGACCTGAGCTGAAGACAGATGCTCAACTGACTGAGCCACCCAGGCATTCCTGCAAGAAAGATTCTTATAATTTGCTATCATTACATGTTTGATCATTGATTTTATTTTCTTCATGTGTAACTTGAAAATCTTCCTACAACAAAACAATTAGAAATTATGGTTAAGATACAGCAGTCATCCTTTTGACTGCATAGCTGAATTTATAGGAAATTTAGTGATAACCACATGGCCAAAACAAAGAATGAAATAATATATAACTAATATCATGGTTCCAAAGTGACTAGAAGAGCTGGACTCAATGATCACTTGAGGCAGAGAATTAGATTTGGATCTTATCAGCACAGAGAGTAGGAGCTGAGACATCTCTGAAAGCTGTACCCCTAGTGAGGTATGAATAAGGGAAAGAAAAAAAAGCTGCTTACAAAGATGGGAGAGGGCAGCCCCGGTGGCTCAGTGGTTTAGCGCCACCTGCAGCCCAGGGTGTGACCTGGGATGATTCCCACATTGGGCTCCCTGCATGGAGCCTGCTTCTCCCTCTGCCTGTGTCTCTGCCTCTCTCTGTGTGTGTGTCTCTCATGAATAAATAAATAAAATCTTTAAAAACAACAACAACAAAGATGGGAGATAATGAGGAAGTTTATATTTCTATTTAGTTCCTTGTGTGAAAAACCTCTCTTAATAACTTGTAATCATGTTTTTGACACATATGTGTGAGGCTTGCGTTTATACAAACTGCATTATGTAGAAATCACTAACTTGAGAATTTTAGGATAAAAAAAATTGCTCTGCCTTTTGCCAGGCTGAGAGTGGCTGGTGAAAGTAAATACATACCCTTTTGAATAGGCTCACCCTAAACTTAGCCTGCACAAGATTGTCACAGATAGAGCCCCTCAACAATCCAAAATTCAAAAGACATGAGGAATATCTACTAATGGTTAGTGTCAGTAGACACACAAACAGTAGGATTAGATACCTAAGGACTTTAGGTATAAGAATTATTAGTAGACATCATGAAATATTTATGTCAGGAGATATAAAAATGAATCAAAATCATAACAAAAGAGAGTGTTAGGAATAAAAAGTATATTGAAAAGGAACAAAATTGAAATTGCAGAAATGAAACAAAAAATCTACTAAAAATAAAATAGAGATCTTAAATAGATATAGCTGAAGAGTGAATTAGTAAATAGAAAAGTAAATCTGAAGAAGTGAGCCAGAGGCAAAACAAAGGGTTAAAGAGACAGAAAATATGAAAGAGAGGTTAAACAATATGGTAGATATTACAAAAAGACCAAACATACTCTAATAGGACCTCCAGACAGTGAATTGAGAGAATGAGTGAGAAGGATTCAACAGATATTGAGAGCCTCCTCTGTGCAAGTATTATTCTAGGTCCTTGGGATACATCAGTGAGCAAAGCAAATAAGGGTACTTACGCTCATGTTGTTCACATTCTAACATAGAGAACAGAAAATTAAATATATATCTATGGATATAATACCTACATACACAATAGAGTACATTAAATAGCAAAAGTGCTACAGAATAAATAAAGAATAAAGTAGGATAAGGTATAGGGAGTATGTGATGCGTGTGTGTGTGTGTGGAGGGGGATAAGGTTGAAATTTACAGTAATGTGGGAGGAGTAGGCTTCGTTCGAGAAAGTGACATTTGAGCCAAGATTTGAAGGAGGTGAGGAATTGCCATTCAGATTTCTTGGGGCACTTTTCCATCCACTATTAAAATAATAGTTCAAAAGCCCTAAGATAAGAACCACCTGAGTGTTAAAGGACCTTGTTTTGTTTATTGTTGTTGCCACAACACTGTGAATATTAACTAGGATATAATAGCTTATCAATTAATATTTGTGAAATCAATGAATATGATATATATATCCTTGCTTATTTATTTTTTAAAAAAGATTTTTATTTATTTATTCATGAAAGACACAGCAAGAGAGAGGCAGAGACATAGGCTTAGGGAGAAGCAGGCTCCATGCAGGGAGCCTGATATGGGACTCGATCCCGGATCCCAGGATCGCGCCCTGGGCCAAAGGCAAATGCTCAACCGCTGAGCCTCCCAGGCATCCCTCCTTGTTTATTTCTATTGTAGAGGGTGTCTTTTCCTTTTTTCATTCTGAACTTTGTCTCAATAATCTGTGCAGACTTATCTTGAAGATTATTATGATGTTGATGCCATATCATCAATGTGATGTATGTAGGCAAGGTGCAGGTGTAGGGGGATTTTGTGGTGGAAGCATGTAGAAGTTATTTTTCTGATGGTTTCTAATTTTTTTAATTAAATGAGAAGGAAGGCCACTACCAGGGAGTGAAGAAAATGGAAATAGTGTTAGAAGTTTGAGGAGACTAGAAAGTGTAAAATAGTGATCTAGGAGACCAGGAGAATGAGTTAGAAAGGGAAATATAATTGGATTACTAGAAAGTTCTTTTTTAATATTTAATTTTAATTTTTTTTAGAGAGAGATGGGACAGGACAGAGGGAGAGGGAGAGAGAGAGAATCTTAAGCAGGCTCCATGCTTAGTGCAGAGCCAGACACAGGGCTCAGTCTCACCAACCTGAGACCATGGCCTGAGCAGAAATCAAAAGTTGGATGTTTAACTAACGGAACCACCCAGGTGCCCCCAATTACTAGAAAGTTTTAAGGAAGATTTGTGGTTAGTACTCAAGTGACATAGTGAGTGATCACACCAGATACAGGGCATACGGAGGATTGGATTTGTCCAGTAATGGGGCTTGGTCAGGCATAAACAAGGGAATGAGAGGGACAAGAAAGTTATGGCTTATGCAGAAGAGTTGGTATAATGATGTACAGAACTCAAGGTGAAAGTAGAGGGGAGTAAGGATCTGAGGAGATGAGTTTCAGTTTAAACGTGGCCAGTGTGGTGAAGATCAAAGGGGGATGAGAGAATATTTAGAAAAGGAATAGCAGAAGACGTGGCATGCTTAAAATTGATATTATGAGGAACTGAAGATATTGGTAAATTTTATTGAATATACATGGGTGTGGGTGGCTGAAGTGAGGTGGGGGGCATATCTGGAGGAGGGCAGATTAGGGACAGGGAGTCCAGTGTGGGGGGATAGCCTACTTTATTGATTCTCAATCCTGGGTGCTTAGCAAAATCACCTGAGAGAATAACTAAAAAATATGAAACCTAGGTTCCATCTCAAGCTAATTACACCAAAATTTCTGGGAGTACGATGTAAACACTAAAAGTTCCTCATGAGATTTAGTTTGTAGCCCAAATAGCAAACCACTGATAGACGTGGATAGAAAATAATGATAGAGAAAGAGAAGATGGGCCAGAAGGTAAAACCTTCAAAGAATGGAGTAAGGGAGGTGATGACGGGATATCGGTAAATTAAACTGCTACAGACATTTGCAGAACTATAGTAGTGCCTCCAAGTGAAACATCTTGATTCAGTCTACAAGAATGCTTGAGGAATGTTTGGATTCCCAAGCCCTAGAAATAGCCCAGTTTTTGAAATGAAGAAAGAACCCCCTCCTTTGGTTTTGTCTTAGAGAATCCTTCTGGTATCTTGATTCTTCTTTAGCAACTCTAGTTGCATTTAATTCTGCAACTGTGGTACGTATTATAAAAGTGGCTTTCAAAATAAAATTTTCTATAAAATGCAGAACGGAGGAAAGAATGGTGAAAATTGAGTTAAGTATATATTTCTTTTTTTTTTAATTTTTATTTATTTATGATAGTCACACACAGAGAGAGAGAGAGAGAGAGAGAGAGAGAGAGAGAGGCAGAGACACAGGCAGAGGGAGAAGCAGGCTCCATGCACCGGGAGCCCGACGTGGGATTCGATCCCGGGTTTCCAGGATTGCGCCCTGGGCCAAAGGCAGGCGCTAAACCGCTGCGCCACCCAGGGATCCCCTAAGTATATATTTCTAATGCATGATATAAATGGTCTGGAGGTCCCCTGCTTCCAAAACAAACTAGAATAATTTCCATTAAAAAGCTGAATCTAACAGTTAATGCTCACCTTGAATACCCTGCTTTAATTATTCAGGAAGCTTTGCTGGTGTTACGATCTGCTGAGGTAGATTCTCCCCAAGTTTTATGTTGAAAGATGTGAAATCAGCCCTTACTGGGTTGAAATTTAAATTCTCTTTTGTCCTTGCAATCTCTCTTAATTCAATTTTGCAAACCTCAGCAAGAGCCTGCATAGCTGCCAGACCTTTTCACAAATGATCGTCATGGGTACTTTTCCCAGTAATGGCTTGGTCTTACAGTATATGTGGAAAGGTAGAGCATAAAACTATCTGTGCTCTCTTCATGTCTGTGCATTGTTCTTGTTGTATGTACATGTTTAAGGATGTTGATATAAATCATGTATCTTTAAAAAAGACAATGGAACTAGGCTTTTGATATGTACATGTAAAACTGTGGTTGACAGGGATTATCGCATTTGAGGGAGTAGGGAAGACGATAATAGCTCTGTTTTGCCTTTACACTCAGAAAATTGGCTACTGGATATGCTGTTGGGACCTACCATTCCTCTAGGTACAGTAGGAAGAGTCAGCTTTATGAGTGAGTAGATGGGAAGGCAGCGCTGTATACCTGTAATTTAAGGGCCCTGCAATGTTTCTGTCACATTGCCTAAGAGGTACATTTAGAGGTCTAGTTATTTTCAATTTTGAATTTTATTATCCTTTAAAAGCTCACAATTCAAATGTCAGTAACACCAAGAATCTATATCATATAACTTTGGGAGGCCGAAGACTTCATTTAGCTGAGCTCAGAGATGTACAGTTTTTTTTCTGGTAGGAAGTCAGAATGAGTGTGTGAGGCAGGAGGGGAAGACAGGAGAAAATCAACTAGAGGAACAGAAGAGGAGTGGTGTGAGTCTATAATTATATTGGAGTTTTGCCTTTTGCCAGGCTTGTCCCCATGGGAGTATGCAGAATGGAGGACTAAGGACACCATATTTATTTATGAGTTCAAAATGGTTTTTGCATGTGTTTGAGTGTGAGTGCTGGTGTGGGGACATGAGTTCATATAATAAACAAATTCCTACAACGGAGTGTTTGATATGAGGAGCTCAGTGAATCATCAAGAACAGAAATTAGTTTCTCTTTAATAAAATGTCAAATGCAGGTGAAATTACCAATGATGGAAAGTTATAAGAATATGAAACCTTTTTTAAAAATCAGCCTTTAATAAAATAGAATCTAGGTAATGAATAAGGATTTCACATTAGAAGCTCTTTAACAAAAAGATATCAGGAGAGGCTGATAATAAAATTTTCTTGGCAGTCATTCTCTTGGAATTCTACTTTGTATAATTAAACCGAGTGAGGAAAAAGAAAGAAAAATAAAATATAATATGGGATCTTTTGACCTCAGTTCTAATTTAATTGATTCATACTGGCAGAAAAGCATCCTAATGTCTACATTATTATAATGGAACACAATTATTATTTTTTTCACAATTATTATTTTTAAGTTTATTCAAGTTTTGGTATTAGTTCATTTATTTCTTTAAAAAACTTCTATTATAAAAATCTGAATGTGATATTTCAAAGTAAAAAGCAAGGGCCTTGATTTTACATGTACATACACATGTGTGCTCATACATGCTATATATATGTCCATATACACATACCGTACATACATATTTCTACATATACACTTAAACATCTACAGATACCCATAGGCACACACATGTGCACATGTATACAGTGTATGTATTTATGCACACTTATAATATACATATAAATCCACACACACATATATTAGGGTGACCTGAATGAGGTTAAGTCTTCAGGGGAGATTAGACATGTGAGACACTGTATCCCCTTACCCCCACCCTGCGAAGAGAATTATTTGACTGAGTTGCATGCATAGGGACTTGTTTCTTTGATTGAAGATGGAGAGAGGATGCTAATATAAGAGCAACTGGGACAGAAAAAGAGAGGAGAAATGAATATCGGAAGGATAACATGGTGGCTTGGTACTGTGTCAGTTTAGCTAAGCTGGAACTCTGTTTCCCAGAATTCTACTCCTCTACAGTTCAGAGTTAGGGCTGGCCACAAGAGAAACTTGAAAAAGATATGGAAGCTGGTAGTAAAGCAGTGGTCATTACATTAGAAAGGTTTGTGCAAGAAAACAGGTGCTGTTCACATATCTTGTGGCTCATCTGCTGGCTCACTTTGGGGCATAGGCAGGGACTCTGGTTCTTGAGATGTTCCTCCTTCAGCTTCTCCAAGTCTTGGGCCAAGTGCCTGGACATCTACAGGGTGAAGGATACCAACTTCTCCTGCAGACTACCAAAGCCATTAAAGATAGAGGCAGTGATAGACACATAATCCTGTTTGTCCTTATGTGTTCTTAGGAGGTCTGGTTTGTCATTACTCTTTTCCCCTTAATGTCTAGCTTTTCTTTCAGGAGCTGAGTTTTCTGAAAATTAGCTCACAGTCTAATACTAGGGGTGGCTATATTATCATCTCATCTCATCTCATCTCATATCATATCATATCATATCATATCATATCATATCAAGTCTTATATATTATTGTATATATGCAAATTGAGTTCCTAACCTTGTAGATTCTCTTATGTAAAAGATAGACTTTGTTTGGGAAAGAGTGGAATTGTAAAAATTGGGATGGAGATTTTTGGACAGATTCTGATGAGGTCATATATTCCACCAAGCCTGCTTTTTCACCAGCCTTTCTTCTCATCTGAAGAAGTTAGACTCCCTTTCCTGAAGGACTTGTAACTGCCTCTCTTGAGATAGTTGCATTGTAAGAGATTGCTGATACTTCTCAGGACCTATTCTTAACATCTGTTATTACTTCTAGAAATGTAATCATACTTAAGTTCAAAGATATCCTAGAAGGTGAGGTACAGAGAATTTGCCATGAGGAGTTATAGTACACACTAAAATAATTGCATAATTTAGCCAATTTATAATGATATAAACCTGGAGAACATACATCAGAATAGAACCTCAGCAAAGAGACCAGACTGAATTCATTGATATGGACACATTGAGCACAAATTCTGGATTCAATATATTAACATGAGCAGCTAAGAGTAGCTTTAAAAGTTTTTCAATTAGTTGACTTAAAGCCTAAATCCAAGATGCCCTACATTAAATCAAAGTGAAAATGTCAGAACTTCCTTGAAATACTGAGGAGAAAGCCTTTGGATAAAGGCTTTGGAAGGTCAAAACGTTACAGTGGATTTATCCTGTAAAATATGTTTACCCATCCCCTATTTATATTTCCTAAGACAGTGGAGAGGACACTTGCTTCACCAAATTTGTGAGAAATGTATTCCTGAGAGAGACCTCAGTAACATCACAGAGGAGCTCTGTGGTATCTGTTCTCTCTAGGCCAAGAATGACAGTAGTGATTGCTGCCATTGGAGTGAGCTCTCTCAAGTCAATGGAAAATGGAGTTCTGAGGTGGCAGGAGCTAATGGCGACAATTAATTGGCAGAGGCAATGTGGGCATGATTATGATAAAGGACAAAGGAGCCAAAACTGTTATCAGAATAGTCTGATTTACAGATATCTTTGGCATTGATAATCGATCATGGTGTCATTAATCTCCTTCCCTTTCCTACAAGCCACTGTGGTCCTTTGACCTTTAATTGACCCTCTGGGAACTTAGTCAAGTTACCAACTCCACTAGGCCTGGAAAAAGGGCAGCAAAGAACAGGGCAAAACTATTGTTCACCTAGCACACTGACAGCAGAGTCTTGAGGAACGTCTCTCAATCATATGCTGGCAGTAGACCCCTGGGAGTATGTCAACTTTTATCATTAGAACTAATATAGAGTTTCTGACAGAGGTATCTTTGGTCTTTGATGTTGAAAGTGTATTTATTTATTGAGTATTTTTGTACCCCCCAAATAATTTCTCCTCCTGCTATTTATAACAATCACTTGAGGGACGCCTGGGTGGCTCAGTGGTTGAGTGCCTTTTGCACAGGGTGTGATCCCAGAGTTCCAGGATGGAGTCCCACATCAGGCTCCCTGTGGGGAGCCTGCTTCTCCCTCTGCCTGTGTCTCTGCCTCTCTGTGTCTCTCATGAATAAATAAATAAAATCTTTAAAACAAACAAAAAACCTCCAATCACCTGAAAGGCTCAAATGCATAGACAGAAGACATTTGATGAGAGAGGAAAATAAATGTTGCAGAAGTGAATAAAAAATCTTCCTTCAGTCAGTTCTCTCAGTTGATTCTAATTCTCACTTTATTCACTTTGTAGAGGATAAATCTAAGTCTTCTCTTACAAGTTCTCTCTCAAATTTGTTTTTTTCTGAAATAACATCCTTGTTTTCTTAGCAGCTTCTCATAATGCCTAATAAAGAGCTCTTTCTCTACCTGGCTGCCTTACGGTGAATTTCCCTGGGGAGTATGTTTAGGGGTTGAATTGTGTTTCCCTGTCAAATTTATATATTATAATTTTAACTTTCAGAACTTTAAAATATGACCTTATTGGAAGGTGGTATTTTTTTTTACAAAAGCAATCAAGTTAAAATGAAGTCATTAGGGTGGGCCCTGATTCCCCTTATAAAAGAGGAAATTTGGACACAGAGACCCACGCAGAGGGAAGACAATGAGAAAGGACATAGGGAGAAGAGGGCCATCGATAAACTAAGGAACGAGGCCTGGAACAGGACATTCCCTCACAAGCCTCAGATGGAACCAACCTTACCAGCACTTTGAGATCTAACTTCCAGCCTCAAAAACTGTGAGACAATACTTTTCTGTTCTTTAAGCCATAACTTTTATGACAGTCCTAGAAAACAATTACAGGAGAGGTTGGCTTCTATAATTGACTCTCTGTTACATGAAGTGATGTATGGAAGGAGCTCTGAAACTGGATTAAGAAAACTTGGTTATTTATAGACTTGGTTTTCCCACTTTCCAATTATATGACTTTAGTAAGTCATCTAACTTTGCAGATCAAGTGTTTTCGCACCTTTGTAATCCTTTATTCTCAGGAATTGATCTTAAGCCAAAAGGATGTTCTAAGCAGCCTTAGTCAAAATGCTTGTAGTTGACACTATTGAACGTCCATAAGTCCCAGGGTGAGTGGATAGAACTAGTTTATATCTGTCATATGGGGGAATTCTTGATCATGCACCCTTTAATTCTTAGTAATGTTCCACCTGGCTAATAAATTATATGGTCTCCTTATCCTTTGCCCTCTTCCTAATGTCAATTTTGCCCAGATATTCACTCTATCCCTAGCTTCAGGACTGGATCCTGATTAGTTAATGTCAATGATGTTAATCTCATTCCTTGCTTGTGATTGGTTCAAGTACACTTGCTCACTTTAATTAGGAAATAGCATTTCTAAGTAGTTACTGGCCCTGGAGTGAGCACATGCCCTAATTTGGCCAAATCAGATTAAAAGGCAATATCTGTAGACCATGACTGAGTGACAGCTTTTCTTAAATCAATGAATGAGATAGTATATTGTCCCATGGTCAATGGCAGGAACAAAATTTCACACAGAGTGGGCATAAATGGGAAGGCAATCCAGATCCTTGATTTTACCACACCTAAAATTTGCCCTAATCTAGATTTCCTGATATATGAAATCATGCATTTTCTTATTGTTTAGATCTTTTTGAGCTAAATTCATTGTAAGTGAGATAATGTTTTATTCATGTACTACGATTGATGTGACAATTTAACAGAACGTGGTGGCTTAAAACGACAGGAATCTCTCCTCTTATAGCTCTGGAGGCCAGAAGTCCTTAGTCAGTTTCACTGAGCTTAAATCAGTACACAGGACTGTTTCCTTCTGCAGGCTTTAGTGGAATATCCATTTCTTTACATTTTTTAGGTTCTGGAGGCCTACTGCATTTCTTGGCTCCTGAGCCCTTCCTTGCATCACTCCAACTCACTGATTCTCCCAGCACACCTCTTATGGCTGAAGTCAAATGTCCTTCTGCCTCTCTTATGTGAAGACATTCATGATTACATTTAGGGATCACCTGAAAAATGCAGGATAATTTCTCCATCTCAAGATCCCCAAATTAATCACATCTGCAAGGTTACTTTTGTCGTTGAAGTTAACATATTCATGGGTCCTAGGTGTCAGGATATGAATAAGTTTGAGGGACATTAATTCTGTCTACTACACAATGCTCTTTTTTTGGTTAAGATTTTATTTACTTATTCATGAGGGGGTGGTGGGCAGACACATAGGTGGAGGGAGAAGCAGGCTCCATGCAGGGACCCTGATGTGGGACTCGATCCCAGGATCCCAGGATCATGCCCTGGGCCGAAGGCATGCACCAAACTGCTGAGCCACCCAGGCATCCCCACAATGCTCTTGACTTTAAAGCAGAATGACAGAGATTCTGCAATGGTAAGATAGATGACACAGGATGTTGACTAGGATTTTTCCTGTTGTCTTAGAATTTCAACTGAGGTCATAAACCTGAGAAAGGTAAGTACACACAAATTTTAAAGAGATGCAGGGATGCCTGGGTGGCTCAGTGGTTGGGCATCTGCCTTCAGCTCAGGGCATGATCCTGTGGTCCCGGGATTGAGTCCCACATCAGGCTCCCTGCATGGAGCCTGCTTCTTCCTATGCCTCTGTCTCTGCCTCTTTCTCTCTGTGTCTCTCATGAATTAAAAAAAAAGAGAGAGAGAGATGCAAACTTGGGGTGCCTGGTGACTCATTCGGTTAAGCGTCTGACTCTTAATTTTGGCTGAGGTCATGATCTCAGGATCATGAGACTGAGCCCCATGTCATGCTGGGCTCCACACTCAGCACAGAGTCTGCTTGAGATTCTCTCTCTCCCTCTGCCCTCCCTCTGCTTGCATGCACACTCTCTCTCTAAATAAATAAAAATAATTTAAAAATCTTTAAAGAGATGCCAAACACACCCACAGCTAAATGACTAAAAGATAGCAAAACTTACCTAGGAAATCTCAACCCAATTGCCAATTTCTACTAGAGAAGAACACAAACTTTAAAGCATGATCAGAAAGAGTAGTTAAAATAGGTATGCCGGGCAGCCTGGGTGGCTCAGCGGTTTAGCGTGGCCTTCAGCCCAGGGCCTGATCCTGGAGACCCAGGACCGAGTCCCACGTCGGGCTCCCTGCATGGAACCTGCTTCTTCCTCTGCCTGTGTCTCTGCCTCTCTCTCTCTCTCTCTGTGTGTGTCTCTCATGAATAAATAAATAAAATCCAATAATATTGGAAAAAAATAGGTATGCCACTGAATTAAGAGTAGTATGGCATTTTCTGTCCCCTCCCAACTAAATAAGTAAGAATAGTATTCTGGCACTTTCCTCAAGCCAAATGATGGGTGTTCAAGAGACTGCAGATATTAGGAATTTGGAAAGTGTAGACTTTTATTTCCTGGCTGGATGCTTACATAGTTTCAGAAAATTAAGCTTGTTTAGTATTCCCACCAAACTGAGGTCTGGCAGGAAAATTCTCCAGAGATTTTGACAGGTCCCTTAGAGCAGAGACATACATAAACAGAGAAATTGGTGCTTGCTTCCTGTCTGCTTCCAGCCTGGAGAATTCTTAAGTCGTGAAGTTGGCTGACATTGTGCAGTGGCAAGAAGAGTGGGGAGGACAAAGCCCACACAATGGTATTCTATTATTTGGTGGGTTAAGAACACACAGTCTCCCATGGTCCAAGTAGCTTCCATGGAAGGGCACCTGTCTCACTGAGCTTTTATCCAACAAAGAAGCCTTCTGTGGAGAGGGAACTCCTAGGTAAGAGGTCAAGAGAGTAGGATTTGAGGGTAGTTGGAACAAGTCAGATGGAGATGCATCACTCATATAAGGGCAACTTGTAGGCTGGAGGTTCCTTATAAGTGGGGTTCCCAAAGAGGACATAAATGTGCCCCATGAGGGCATCTGCTATGGAAAAATTATAATTTATCTGCTATGTAAGTTATCCTATATACCTGACATATAAGACATCATGATCTCCCCTATCTATTGCCTTCACCCAGGGAGAAGCTGCAGCAAAAGACAGCGCAGATTCAGGAAGGAAGGGAGGAAACAGACAAGATCACTTTGTCATTGCAGTTATCTCTTTCAGTGATCAAGTTTGAACTGTGGGAAAGCGTGAAGTTTTGAAGTGAAAGCCATATTAAAGTCTTAATTTAGACAGGATGGGATTTTTTTTTTTTTTGGTACCTAAGGTAAATCATAGTTACTTAAATGAAATTGTTTTTGATACCAAAAGAGATTGGATAGGTATGGGGTATGACTGGGATATTATCTTGGATCAGCGAAGGGAGCTGGCAACAGACAGTGCTGGTCAACAACGGCTGGAGAAAAAACTAGTTTACTCTTTTTGACAAACTGCTGTATAGGTAAGAATGTGTCAAGGAATAAAGAATAAAAGTGTGACTCTGCCAGCAATATGGAATAGTAGATCCACTATTAAGTATATTTTGAAGGTAAGAGAACACCCAACGTTAGAATAAAGCTCTAGGTCTCTTTAAAACAAAGCAAATAATAAACCAAGCCAAACCACCACCAATCTGACCAAATGCTACTTTTTCATTGAAAATTTGAATACCTTGGTTACATACTGACAGTTTGCAACTTGAAACTTAGTCAAATTTGCTTTACAATTTTTTAAAAACTTCGGGCTTTTTGCAATTATTTTATTAAGCATGGGATGGTATTTCTGAATTAGGGGGAGAGTCAGATTCCATTTTTTTTCTTACCCCAGCACATGACTCAAATGAAGAGGAGGTATTCATAGAAGTAAGAGCAAGCATACCGAATGAATAGTGTACATGGCATTTTCCTGCTCATTTTATTTAACAGAAATGTTAAAATAAGCTTTTCATGTGACAGATTAGGTAACAGCAACCTAAAAGATCTTCTTTTCACAGCTGGCTTTTACTGTGCCATTTCCTTTCATTTCCTATAAATGTGTTTGGCCCACAGACCTCCCATTAGTTTTAAAGGGATTCAGTGTCTAAATATATACAAGAACATGAAAATGTGTCCTACTAAGGAGAAAGCTCTATTGCCTCATGCAATAGTGCTTCAGGGGAATCCTGAAAGATTTGCTAGCCATTAATTCCATTTTCTGCCCCGGTCAATGATTAGATAAGGAAACAACATAGCTTTAAAATGAATCAACCACACGGAAGACATTAATAAAACCACCAACTTTAGAAAATAATGTAAGATTTTTTTTTCTTCTTAAATCTAAGTGTAAAGAATCAAAGGCTTTGTTGAAATGCCAAGGTAAAGCAGAGTCAATATATTTAATAATGAAGACTGTGTATCTGTTAAAAATATGAACATGTACATTAATTTGTTCAACTAATGATTTTGTGGCTATTGCTAGGCCCTGTTGTAGATGCTGGAAATATGAACAAAATGTACAACAAAGTCTATATTCATGTAGTTTACATTCTAAAGTGCAGAGGCAGATAATATATATAATAAATTTTATGTATATGTACATTTTATGTATACACACACAGTGATGAGTTCTATGGAGTACATATAACCAGGAAGTAGGTGGCAGGAAAAAGAAAGCTATTTTATTATTTATTTATTTATTTATTCATTTATTTATTTAGATTTATTTATTTATTCATGAGAGACACAGAGAGAGAGGCAGAGACATAGGCAGAAGGAGAAGCAAGCAGGCTCCTCACAGGGACCCCGACGTGGGACTTGATCTGAGTCCAATGTGGGACTTGATCCTGGATCCTGGGATCATGACCTGAGCCGAAGGCAGGCACCCAACCACTGAGCCACCCAGGTATCCCAAGAAAGCTATTTTAATAGTCCTGGGAATTCTCACCAATTAGATTAGTGAATAAATATCTGCAGGAAGTGAAGGAGCTAGACATGACAATTACTGGTAGGAGAGGTTTCTAGACAGAAGGGGAAGCAAGTACATATTTTGGTTGGTAGTTATTAAACCAGTATGGCTGGAGGAGACAAAGAAGGAAAGCCATAATAGATGAGGACAGAAAGACTGCAAGGATGTAAGTTACATCCTTGTCTATAAGTCTATAAGACTTGTCCATAATGTCTCTAAGTCTTTCAGACTTTAGAGATCATTATAAGGAATGAAACATTTTTCTCTGAGTGGAATGAAAGCCACTGGAAGATTCTGAGAAGTTGCATGATGTGAACTTCATTCTAGTTTTGAAAGAAAGTTTCTGTATTCAAGATAGATTACCTATGAGATGAAGGAAGACCAGTTGGGGGCCACAGCAATAATCCTGATAAAAGATGATGGCACTGAGCAGGGTAGTAGTGGTTAGGGTCATGAGAAGTGGATATGTTTTGAAGATAAGTACAGTAAGATTTGTTAATGCATTGGACATGGAATCAGAAAAAGAGAGGACCTAAGTGTGACTCCAAGGTTTTTGGTCTGAGGAATAGGAAGGATGGAAGTGCTCTTTACTGAAATTGGGCAGGTAGCGGGAGGGGCAGGCTAAAGGAAGTTCTGTTTTGGGTCTGTTAGTTTCAAAGTGTCTATCAGATATTCACGTGGATTTGTCTAGCAGGAAGTTAATCTATGAATTTGGAGATCTGGAGAGAGATCTTGGCTATTAATACAAATTTGGGAACCAGAAGCATATGTGCATGTAGATATCCTGGAAGTGAACAGGGATAAAAATTGAATCATAAGGGACCACTCATGAACCAGAAAAGATAAGAAGTGAACAGTGCAGCTAGAAAAAAGTCAGGAGAGTATGTTATTCCAGAAATCAAAGGATGGAAGTTTTCCAAGGGAGCATAGCTGACTGGTCAAGTTGTTGACTAGTGATTTTGTCAAAGAAAATTTGGTTGGTGTCTTTGATAAGAGGAGTTTTGAGTGGAGTGGTAGTAGAGGGTGAAAGCCTTATTATATTACAGTGGGTTCCAAAAAATGGGGATAAATGGGATATAGCAGGTATAAGAAAATGTTAAAGGAGTTTTGTAGGACTATAGATGCAGATACATGGGGAATGACTGGAAGGAGATATGAGGTCAAGAGAATTTTTAAATGGTTTTTAGATGATAGAAATTATAGCAGTTTTTGCACACTGGTGGGAATGTCACAGTGGCAAGTAGAAAATTAATGATGGAAGAAAGAGAGATGGAGGCATTGCTGAACTGATGAGTTTGTGTAGGCGAGAGGCAATGGGATATAGTGCACCAGAGGAGTTGCCTTTAGACAGGAGCAGGGATAATCCATCTGAAGTAATGGGTGCGAAGGCAGACCACGTGGGTGCAGATGCTGGTACAGAAATAAATGTGGTGTGGGCGCCTCTGGAAATTCTTTTCTGGTTAATTTTCTCAGTGAAATAGGAAGCACATTCTTCAGCTCAGAGTGAGGAGGGCAGGTATTGGAGGCATGAGAGAGGGGAGATGGTGGCATGTGGTCTTTCAGGAGGCTGCAGGGGCGTGTGGGCTAGAGAAACCTAGGAGGTCAACTGGTCTGCACCAAGGCCTGACCACTTGCTTGCTGTTCTCCAACCTGGCACCTGAAGACTGTTTTTTTAATCATTTCTAAAGCAAGTCAGCATTGTTTTATCGGCTGACATTCAGTACATGGGGCAGGCACAGTACAAGGGAAATATGGCTGTTGGCAGGTTTGGGGTTTTGCCAAGTGAGTACGAGCAAGTGAGGAAGGAGCGAGAGAGAAGCAGATCTAGGCCAGGGAGGCTGTGTTGGTTGGCTGTAGGGCAGGTAGGGAAGTGGACGGAAAGAGAGGGAAGATATAATAAGGTGGGTTTCATTAATGATTTTTAGATCTTGGTGAGGTCAGGGGGCATTGGATATAGGTGTGATGGTTTCGAAGTGTGATGCTTGGTACCAGTCACAACAAGGTGTACTCTAAAGTGTGACAGTGGGAGACAACTCCAGGCTAGGAGGATGTGGTTGTTGGAGGAATGGAGGACGAGGAACCGAGAAGCAAGGTTCGTACACATTGATACTTGGCATCTCCAAAACTGATGACTGAGTTGTGTTGGAGAAACAAACAGTGAGCCAGAAACTAAAAACTTCAAGGACTCAGAGAGAGTAATATAATAGAATGATTCATTAAAACAAAACAAACTAAAAATAAATAAATAAATAAATAAATAAATAAATAAATAAATAAATAAATAAAACAAAACAAACTAAAACAGAACAGTGATATGAATATATATCCTAGGACACTCAAAGAAGTCTTATCTGCAAGAGCAAAGAACCCCAATTTAAATATCTTTTTTTCTTTTTAGAGAGAAAGAAAGAACCAGAGCATGTGAGTGGGGATGAGAAAAGGAGAGAGAATCTAAGGAGGCTCCACACCCAGCATGGACCCCAACATGGGCTCGATGTGGGGGTCCTTCTCACAACCCTGAGAACATGACCTGAACTGAAATCAAGAGTTGGTACTTAACCAACCGAGCCACCCAGGCACCCCTAAACATCTTTCAATAAGTGAATGATTAAGTAAATTATGGCATATCTATACAATGGGTTGCTCTGTAGCCCTAAAAAATAAGGCTAATAAGCATACACTGACCAGGAAATATGTTTATGATATATTATTTAGGCGAGAGGCCTAATATGTGGTGTACACAGAGATAGGTGTATGGCACATGCGCAGGGAGAGAAGTACCCAACAGAAGTTCTCAGGGGTTGGAGCCTGCAAGCCTGTTAGTTAAGGAGGAACTTTTCATTTCTTTCTTTCTTTCTTTCTTTCTTTCTTTCTTTCTTTCTTTCTTTAGTGCGTAGGGAGCGGGGCAGGAGGCGGCCGGACGGACGGCGAACGGCAGTGCCAGGCAGTGCGGGCGGGGGGAGGGAGGGTTCTGTTGTCGGGGTCTGCTTTGCTTCGTTTTTCTTCTTTCGTCGTTCATGTCTTTTCTTTCTTCTTTCTTCTTTCTTTCTTTCTTTCTTTTCTTCTTCTTTCTTTCTCTTCTTCTTCTTTCTTTCTTTCTTTCTTTCTTTCTTTCTTTCTTTCTTTCTTTCTCTTTCTTTTTCATCTTTCTTTCTTTCAAAATATTTTATTTATTTATTTGACAGAGAGAGAGTATTAGCAGGGGGAGCAACGGAGTGGGGAGGGAGAAGCATGCTCCTGCTAAGCAGAGAGCCCCTATGCGGGGCTCCATCCCAGAACCCCAGGATCATGACCTTAGCCCAGGCTTAAGGCAGAGGCTTAATGGAACCATCCAAGCTCCCCCATTTCTTTAGGTTAAAAAGAAACTTGCATTTCTTTTAGTAGCCATGTAAGTTTCTTTAACCTTTTTTCTTGTAAAATATAATATATAAATAAAAGTGCATAAACCTTGAAGTAGAGATTGCTGAGATCCCAAGCCAGCATTAGTGAGACTGCCACTTTGATCAAGAAACACAAGATTGCCAGTACCCCAAAGGCGAACCCCAGAGGGAGTACACTCCTGCTTCCTACTTTCCTCCTACTTCCTGCTCATCTCTGTTCCTGATATAAAAACTATCCCAACTTTTATGGTTACCACATTCTTGCTTTTCTTTAAAGTTTACTACCAAAGCATGCATTTTCACACACTGAGGTATAGTCCTGCCTATTTGCGAACCTTGAACAGATAGAATAATCCAATATGAATTTCGTTGTGCTGACTTCTTTTTGTTCCATATGTCTATCAAATTGATCCGAATCGCAGGGTGTTGAGTCTGTGTTATCACCACTGCCCCTGCCTTATGTATGTATGTATGTATGTATATGTATTTAGGTGAAAATATTTAAGTTCTCCTCCCTTAGCAAATTTCAAGTATTTAATACATATAATATGGTTAAATGTATAATTAAGTGTAGTCACGAGGTTGTATATTAGATCCTCAGATCTTACTTATCCTATAACTGAAAGGAAGCAGTTTATTTTTATTTTGTATCCTATATATGAATGCATGGATTCGTTTGCCCGTCCTTCTATTAACGCCTTTTGGTTTATTTTCAGTTGCGGGCTGTCATGAGTAACACTGCTATGCATCCTTGTACGTAGTGCGTGATGCTCTCGTGCATGCATTTCTGCGGAGCACACTTCTAGCTGCAGACTTGCTGAGTTCCAGGGCTGTGTGCTTTCAGATTAAGCAGATGACAAAACGTCTGACTCCCACCAGTGGTAGAGTCCCTTTTGCTTCATAGTCTTTTCAACATGTGGTATTGTCATTTAAACTTTTTTCCAAGATGTGTTTAATGGCAGCGTAGGGATATTGTTTTACAGTTTTAGTTTTTATTTCCATCATTTTCTGTGAGGCCATTTTTTTGGCTATTTGAATGACCCTCTGGTTCAAACTGCCTATTCATACTCAAGGCCATTTTTTTTTTTTCCCCATTGGATTGTTTGACTTTCTCTTTGGATTTTTGCAAGTTTTGGGGTTTTTTTAAAATGTAAATTCAAGATGTGTGTCTTCTCTTGGCTCTATGTTTTGCGAATACTTTTTTTCATTCTGGACTTTGCTTTTTTTTTACTCTGTTAGCAGTGACATTTGACAAAGAACTTTAATATGGTCAGATTTATCAGTGTTTTCTGTGCAGTTCAAGCTTTTTGTGTCCTGTTTAAGAAGTCTTGCCCCACTTTAAGGATATAAAGATATTCTCTTTTATTACTTTTTAGAAAGTTCCCTGTCTTTTGTCCTTTACATTCGGCTTAATAATCTATCTGCAATTGATTTTTGAGTTTAGTATGAGGTAAGGATCTAGTTTCATTTTTGCCCCTATAGACATCCATATAGCTATCTAATTGTTTCAGCACAATTTTTGGAAAAAAATGTTCTTTCTCCACTGCTCTGCAGGGCCATATATGCAGTAAATCACATGTTCATCTCTGTATGAACTTATTTCTAGAATTTCTATTATATTCCTTTGGGTTATTTCTATTTTTATGGTAGTCCTTACTGTCTTAATCACTGTATGTTTATAACAACTATGTGGAGAATGTGGAGTGCATTCTCCAACCCATTTATTTTTCTTTAAGAATGTCTTGGTTAGGGGGATCCCGGGGTGGCTTAATGATTTAGCGCCTGCCTTTGGCCCGGGGCCTGGAGCCCCCGGGATCGAGTCCCGTGTCCGGCTCCCTGCATGGAGCCTGCTTCTCCTTCTGCCTGTGTCTCTGCCTCTCTCTCTCTCTATGTCTATCATAAATAAATAAATAAATCTTTAAAAAAAAAAAATGTCTTGGTTAGGGTAGTCCCCGTGGCTCAGCGGTTTAGCGCCGCCTTCAGCCCGGGGTGTGATCCTGGAGACCCGGGATAGAGTCCCACTTGGGTCCTGCTTCTCCCTCTGCCTGTGTCTCTGCCTCTCTCTCTCTCTCTCTCTCTCTCTCTCTCTGTGTTTCCCATGAATAAATAGATAAAGGAAAATCTTAAAAAAAAAAAAGAAAAAAAAGAATGTCTTAGTTAAACTTAGCCCTTTCCATTTGTACCTTTCCATATATATTTTAGTACTGGCTTGTCAAGTACCACTTATACATAAACACAACATTTGGATTTCTATTGTTATTAGGATTATATTGGATTATATAAAATCTGTAGGTCAAACCGGGGAGATTTGACATCTTTATGACATCCAGCATTTAATTGATACCCATGGTATATTTTCTCATGTGTTGCAATCTTCTTTGATTTCTCCTTTATTGAGTTCTTCTTTGATTTCATTCAATAATAATTTATAGTTTTCTGCACTGAGTGCTTCTACGTGTTTTGTTAGATTTATGACATTAATGCATATACTGTCTGCAGTGGATGTCATGGTACACCCTCAGCTCCTCCCTCTGGAACTGGAGCACTTGCTTCCTTTTCTGCTGAGAGCATAGAAGTTCATGGTGCTCAGCTGAATCTCCTTGAAACTTTCCCTACATTCCACGATTGTGTGACATAAGAGATTAAAAGCCTGGCAGTCCCCCAAATAAAATTGTAGCTGTTTCTCTCTGTGTTAGTTATCTATTGCTGTGTAACAAGTAAGCCCCAAACATAGTGTTTTAAAAGAACATTTATGTTCTCACAGTTTCTGTGGATCAACAAAGGCTTAGGTGGGTCCTCTGGCTTTCAGACTCTCACAAGTCTGCTCTCATTTAATTCTCATCTGGGAAAGATCCACTTGAGGCTTACTCACAGATTGCTGGCAAGATTCATACGTTGCTGGCCCAAGGCCACTTTCAATTCCTTGTCACGTGAGCCTCTCCATAGGGCAACTTGCAAAAAGACAGCTGGCTTCGTCTGAGTAAAGAGAAAGAGAGTGCCCGCCAGAGAGAGCCTGCTAGCAAGACAGAAACCCCCATCTTTTGGTGACCGTTTTACTCCAGAAGCAGGTCACTTGGCTCAATCCATGCTCAAGGGGAGGGATTACACAGTGCAAGGATTCCAGGAGGCAGAAATTGTTGGGCATCATTTCAGAAGCCTCTTAACACACTATCCATTTCTACTTTTTGGAAAATTGTGTATAAGATTTGTGTTATTTCTTCCTATGTATTTCAAGTTATCTAGGACAAGAGAAGTTAATTTTAATGTTTTTAAATTGTTGGATGATTTGGATTCAACATCTTTAATAGTTAAAGGAATATTACATTTTTTTCTTTTGATAGTGTTAGTAAGTTCTTTTTTCAAGAAACTTGACCTATGTGCATGTTTAAATTTATTATCTATAACCTATTAATTTTTCTCTTATATTTCTTTTCCTTCCCTTCATTAGGCATGAGATTTTTTGAAAAGTCAGGTTTATAGACACAAAAGTTATATAAGGCAAAACTACAATTTTAAATGCAATGTTTGATGTGTTTTGATGAATGAATACATTCATATAGTCACTATAATTAAGATGTAAAACATTTCTATCTTACCTAAAAGATGCTTGTGTCAGAGATTGTGGTCAATCCCTTCTCCAGTCCTTTAGTCTCCAGTAACTATTTATTGATCTAATTTCTGTCCCCATGACTCTGCATTTTCCTGAATGTCATATACATGGAATCATATAGTATGTAGCTTTTGTCTCTGGTTTCCCTCATTTACCGTAAAGCTTTCAAGATTCATCCATATTGTTGTATGTATCAATAATTAGTTCTTTTTCATTGCTGAGTAGTATTGCTTTGTATGGATATATCACAATGTTTTTATCCTTAACTGATGGACATTTGTTTTTTTGTCAGTTCTGGGCTATTATGAATAGAGCCACTATAAACATTAGCACCTAGGTCATTTGTTGGCATGTTCTTTTAGTAATCTTAGGTAAATACCCATAAATTGAATTTGCACATCATGCAGTAAGGGTAAGTTCAGTTCCATAAGAAAATGCCAAACTGTTTTCCAAAAACAATACCATTTGTAATCCCACCAGCAGTGTATGAGAATTCCAGTTGCTCTGCGGTCTTGGTATCACTTGATATTGTCATTAAAAATTTTTTTTCTTACCAATCTAGTAGATGTGGATTATTTATCTCATTGTAGTTTTAATTTGCATTTCCAAGTGACTAAGAACCCTTTACAGCTAAGTCCCCAGAAGAGAGAGTTGCACCTGGTCAGTGCCACTAGGGTCCTCTGTTCTACCAGCTAGCAATGCCATGAGACATAAGCCACAGAGCCCCCTGGAGGATCAGATAGGACCTCAGGTGTCTAGCAGGGTGTTGAGAAGGCTCGCTGAGCTGGGATAGTGGAGGCATGGATAACACCATTACACCTACATTATTTTATTTAATTCTCCAACAACATTAGTATTTCCTTTTCACAGATGGGGAAGTTGAGGTTCATCAACTTTGTATAATTTGCCCAGACCCACAGAGCTGGTAAGCAGAGGCACCAGAGTTTAAGCTCAGGTTTTTGTGGTTCCAAAGCTCATACTTGAAATGACTCTAAAATTTACAACTGATAAATATCCCCTCAGGGTTCTTTTCTCCAGACTGAATAACATCTTTTTTTAAAGCCTTATTTTTCAAAAACTTTCATCAAATTCAAGGATTTACTGTGTCTTTTTTTTCTCCTTATATCACTCTGGGTTTCTACACTACAGTGTTGAATAATTAAATCCATATTTGCTCCTTCGGTGACAATTACTGTCACCATCATGTCAAGCTATTCTGATTGGGCCTATTGACTCTGAGTAAATGGAACATGGGACTGTTGGCCAGGGTTAGCACAGGCTGTTATAATGGAGTTTAATGTACCCGGAGGGTTCATGGATGGATAAGCTGCACCTAAGCAAGCCAGCTACACTTTATGGCAAGAGGTACTGAACATGTTTATTCCAATAATGCACAGGCTGTAATAATTTAACATTTAGCACTCATGAGTTGCTGTTTGACCTTTTATGTTCTAAAGAACGTGATTCAATTTAGAGGGTTGCTGTTATAGGTGCTCAATTCATACTATTGTAAGTTAATAGTTGTGGTCGGTAATGGGGCTATGGTCACTGCCCATTACAATTTATCTCTGAGTTTTGAGTTATATAAAAATATGGGGATTCTTTACTGCTCCCTTTCTCTTTCATACCACAAGTAATTAGCCTTACTACTTTTAGCAAAAGTTAAATAGTCATGTTTTATGGTACCTGTTGAGGTATTTTGCTATACTTTGACAATGTGTCCAGAATGAATCACTTTTAATGAGCTTTATTTAATCACACAGAGACAATATCTTGGGGGGAAAAGTAAGAGATAGTTTGTAACATAAGCATGTTTTGGCACATATTATTGGTGGCAGATGAAGTTGCATTTACTGAATTTTAAACTGGAGGGCTTATTATGCAAATGCTAAACTGGGTAGGACAGAGAAATTTGAACATAATTCTGATTATTTGGTTAGCTCTTACAGTATAGAGGGCAAAGCTGGGAATATAAATGGAACGGAGTAGCATTTAAAATTTTTAGTATGCTATTCTTTTTTGCCTTCCAAAAGACCTCCGACCTAATTTGTATGGGCATCTAACTACCTGGTGGCTGGGAGTGGGTAGGGGGCAGAGATTATAATTTATTAGGGAAGGAATACCAGGAAGAGACCAAGAAAATGTTCAGCTTTTACTTTTTTAAAAAAAGATTTAATTTTTTTATTCATGAGAAACAGGGAGAGACATACGCAGAGGGAGAAGCAAGCTCCCTGCAGGGAGCCCATGCGGGACTCGATCCCAGGACTCCAGTATCACAACCTGAGCCGAAGGCAGATGCTCAACCACTGAGCCACCCAGGTGCCCCAATGTTTAGCCTTTATTATTCTATAATACAATTATGTAGCAGGATCACAGTGCTAGCCTTCTGCCTGGAGAGACTTTTCTAGTTTTCCTGATTTCCTTCTTTAGTAGACTCGCAATCAAGGATGGAGGATTCAGCTTCCGGAACTCCCCTGTAATAGAGCAGAGATGTAACAGCCTGCCATTAAAGATTGCCTGGAGTTCTGAAGAAGATGTCACTAAAGAAGGAAAAAACACTTTATTTCTATCCCAAGAAATAAGCATTACCTTATTGAATGCCTCCTAGCTTTTGCCTGCTATCAGTATTTATATGTATATAGATACGTATTAACTCATTGAGTCCTCACAAGGACACTATGAGGTAAATTCTTATATTTCACAGTTCTGGGACTGGGGCACAGAGCCAGTGAACAACTCTTGGGAGATCACATGTCTAATGAGTAGCAGAGCAGCACTGGGCTGTCTTGCTCCACCAGCTCCAGAGAAGGTGGGTTAGTGAGGATAATGTGCAAGGCAAAGAGGGCAGTCAGCTTTTGTCCCTATGACCTATTTAGGACTAGGATATCACCTCTGAGCCTCATCTTGCACCACCTTCGGGCACAGCCATAGCAATGCTGCTGTACAATGTGGTCAGAAGAGGGAGATCTTACAGTGTGGCCTTCCTGAGCTGCCTCCAGTGGCCTCCAGGAGAGGCTAACCCAAGAGCGGGGGGGCCCCCGGGGTGATTTTGCACCCACCGTGGGCGCCAGGCTCAGGGACTGGAAGGAGACTGTGGCTGTCCTGCAGACATCTGTGGCCAGCAGGAGCAGAGGACAGACAGGGTTAACCAGGTTAATAGTACTCGGTGCTGACAAAGCCAGCCGACTGAAAGAGTCCTGCCATAGAATGGAACTCTGCAGCACAACAGCAGGCGAACAGCACCCAGGAGCCAGGGGTGTTGCCATGGAGACCTGTGGAAGCAGAGTACAAGCATTAAAGACTTTGACTCTTTATTTCTCCTGGAGGACTCAGAAACCTTATTCCCCACTCCCACTGCCATGCACCATGTCCTGACAGTGAGAAGTGCAGGCGAGCTGGGCTAGCTCAGGGACTAAATGATTTCTTTGCTTTTTCTTATTTTTTATTTTTAAAGATTTTATTTCTTTATTTGAGAAAGAGAGAGAGAACAAGAGAGTGCATGAACCCCATGAGGAGCAGAAGGAGAAGCAGACTCCATGCTGAGCAGGGAGCCTGATGCTGAGGCTCAATCCCAGCACCTTGGGATCATGACCTGAAGCAAAGGCAGACACTTCACCAACTGAGCCACCCAGGCACCCCCTAAATGATTCTTTTTTTTAAAAGTCTGAATATGTCCATAGGGGAAGTTAGCACTATTGGATGAAATTAAGTTATAACCTAAGTAAATCTGTTAATGAGTAGGGAGAGATCGGTAACAGAGGGCCCGAGTAAGTAGAGAACTCTAAAGAACTTGCGTTCTCTCCTTGAATCTGAGTTAAAGTGGGAATTAAATTTCATAAACCTGCTACAAAATCTGGCTAATCAGAAAAAAAGAAAAAATATATATTTTTATCAGCTGTATGGGCAAGGGGAAATGCACACATAAAACAATCAAAAAAATTAAAGGGAGGAAATGGAATTATAGAAAGAGGGCAACAAGATAATGATAGCCCTATTGATGGTAGCCAGTTATATTACAGTTTAATTTAACAAAGAAGAATTTGCGAGGCATTTAATGTCAGTGGTCCCTTGCTGTAACAGAAATTTATACAGCTGTAAAAAAAAAAAAAACAAAAACAAATACCTAAATACTGTGAGTAGGATGGAAAAATATATAAATTATAGGGAGAGAATAATAATTTCAGTTTCAATAGGTTGTACCAAGGCCACCCACACCTTTATTTGTCAGACTGTACTGTTTTTCCTCCCCAGTGCACTTCTGGGTCTGGGCCAGAGGGTGGTGGGTGGAGGGAGAACAGTTGCCTCCACCATTCTCCATAGCACTTAACCACCTCATCTCATTCCACATTTTCCTGTCTGCACCCACTGCTCTACTTTGTTCAGGCCCTCATTTGCTCTTACTTGGGCCATTGTGAAGGCTTCACAATTGAATTTACCTCCCATAATCTCTCTTCCTTTAATCCATCCTATATGACTTTGCCAAATTCAGTTTACAGAAGCATGTTTTATCGTGTCACTCTCCTGCAAAGTATCTACGGAAATCCCTTCAAAGAGCTCTCATTTGGTGACTGAATTGGGTAAAAACTCTTTTTACCAGCATGCAAGGGGCTTCATAGGACCATAGCAACCACTCTGCTATCAAGGTCGAAGCGTTCCTTTCCTTGGAGGTGTTACAGTCACTACAGGGCTTGTTCCTTTGCTCCTGGAAGATCTATAGTTTTGATCATTCAGTAATTCTAGGCATGTAGATAAACATACAGATGGAGAAAGAAAAAAAATTGAAGAATATAACCATGTGATCAGGTTAGGTGGAAGCAAGTGGGACCTTAGATGAAGAATCATATTATTAGAGAGGAGATCTCTTAGGATTCCCAGAAGAGGCCCCATCAAGACTCTAGCCCATTTGGAAGGCCACAGAAACACACAAGATCTAGTAAAATGGAAGATATGATATTCAGCCTCCACTTCTGGTAATACAAATAGGAATAGTGGGTTGTTGAGCAAATTTTTGCAAACTCACATCTCCCTACCTCTGATATCCTTGACCACCATTTTTTTTTGTTCTATCAGAGATTGATTTCTTTCTATATCTATCATCTATCTATCTATCTATCTATCTATCTATCTATCTATCTATCATCATCTATCTATCATCTGCTACCTGCTTTGTATCTACCTATTTCTTGTCAGTTTTATTGAAGTATAATTTGTATACAATAAAATTTATCAGTACTGGTTGTGTAGTTCAATGAGTTTTCATAAAGGAACCCAACCAGGTAATTACCAGCACAATCATGACAGAGCATTTCTATCACTGCCTTCCTGCCTCTTTGCACATACTTCCTCTCTGATCTCTCTCTCCACAATCACTGATCTGCATTCGATCACTCCAGTTTTGCTTTTTATTGAATTTTATATCCATAGAATCTTATTGTATGCATTATTTGATGTTGGGTTTCTTTAACTTAATGCATTTGAGACCAGAGAACCCATTTTTATATAAATCAGTAGCATTTAGGCTGTGGAAAAAAACAAGAGTTCTCAGAAGGCAATGATTTCATTCCTAGACTTGATACTTACTATCTGTATGGATGTGGGCAAGTTAACTTTAATTTCTTTGAACATTGATCTCTTAACCATTAAAATGGAGGGGGAATATTGACTTCATCGGGTTGTTTTGAGAATGAATGTTATACATAAAAATATTTAATATATTAATAAGTAGAAAGCCAAGAGAACACTACACATCTGACACATTTTTGGCCTTCAAAAATGGTAGCTAGCATTTTAACAAAAGCTTGCTGTGCCCCAATATCTGAGCTCCCTGGGATGACCATTCGTCCCAGACTATGTGTGCTGTCCTGGCATAATAATAATTGTGCCTTCTTGGAACTCAATAGTTTCAATTTGGGAGATAAATTATATGTTAACTCTAGATTTCCCCTTCTTCCTCAGTACTGAAATTCCCAAATTTTGATTGGTATGTGGCGCACCAGAATCAAGATTAGTTTTATACCTTCCTTGGTAGCCCAGTGGTTGACTAAATTGCGGCCAATGACACATAAGTGAAACTGTCAGGAAACTTTTGGGAAGTTTTGTTTTGTTTTTGTTTTGAAAGTCATGTAGTTTACTTTCACTTCTCTATTTTGATATGATTTTGAACCTTGAGAAAGGTTGTAAGAATAGTACAAAGAATTCCTGTATATATTGTATATAGTACCCAGAATCCCACCCAAATGTTAACATTGTACCAACATTCTTTCCCTCATTCTTTTTCTCTGAGTGAGCAGACACTCATTACTGCCCATTGTTTTGCTTATAGCTCTGTAAGTGGGTATGATATGGTATCTTATTGTGTGTTTTTTTTAAGATATTATTTATTCATTCATGAGAGATACAGAGAGAGGGGGAGAGAGAGAGAGAGAGAGAGAGAGAGAGAGAGAGAGAGAGAGGCAGAGACACAGGCAGAGGAAGAAGCAGGCTCCACTCAGGGAGCCTGACATGGGACTCGATTCCGGGTCTCCAGGATCTGGCCCTGGACCGAAGGCGGCGCTAAACCGCTGAACCACCTGGGCTGCCCTCTTACTGTGGTTTTGATTACATTTCCCTGATGGTTAATGATGTTGCTCATCTTTTCTCCTGTTTATTGACAAGATACTGTTTGTTGAATCAAAAGATTTGGATTCAAATCCCTTTCCAATTTTTAGTTATATTATTTGTCTCTAAAGAGTTGGGTTGTAAGAATTTTTTATATATTACGGATATTAGACCATTATCCTATATCTGATTTGAAAATATTTTCTCACATTTGATGGGTTGTGATTTTACTTTCTTGATAGTGTACTTTTAAACACAAAAACTTTTAATTTTAGTATCTACTTTTCTTTTTTAATTTAGATATAATTGACTTATAACATATTTCAAGTGTAAATATAATGACTTGATATTCATATATATTGTGAAATAATCATCACAATAAGTCTAATTAATATATATCACTATACATAGTTATAAAAGGTTTTTTCTTATGATAAAAACTTTTAAGATTTTATGAAAAATTTTGAGTGTTCTTATGAGTGAGGGTTATGCTTTTCTCTCTTTCTCCTTTTTTTTTTTTTTATCTCTGTTTACTGGAATGGTGGGAAAGCGGACACAGAGTGGCCAGAGCTAGAGTAGCCATCTTGGACAATCAGGTGAATTTGACAATGGAAATCATGCCAAGTGAGCCACAAAAAAGAAGAATCTTATTGTATTTTCCTTGAGAGAGAAATAAACTTCTATTTATTTTTAAAGGTAATATTATTCTACATTTTTTGTTTTTCACAGACAAACCTATTTCTAATTAATCTGCTAATTTATTCTCAGATCTTGAAACCCTAACTTGCATTGGGAAAAGTGCCTCAAAACTCAGTGCCACTGGAAGGTAATATCTCCTTTTGTTGCCTGTGAAATAGCAAAAGAGAAATGTCCTTTATCAGATTTCTATTTTTCAAGTAATTTATTTGCCAGTTTGTGGCAATTTTATTTATGTCTGTGGGACCCACTTGGTTGAATTAATATTCACGTAGACTCCAAATGACCTTCTGTTTTTCTTATCATGGTGTGGAGCAACACTCAGAGAAGTCATCTAATGAAGAGATTAGGATGAATAGTGAGGGTCTTCCACAAAGGAAGCTCAGAGCCTCTTTATTTGTCTTCTTTTGTTTGCACATGTGCTCTCTCTTATCTTTTAGTTAACTGACATTGGCCAAGGCTATTGTCTCTCAAACATATTACTTGCTCTTTATTCCAGTTGCCAAAGGCTGCATCATAAGAATCAATATGTTTATTTAGATATCACTGGGTCTTAGACTTTTCGAACTAGAAGGTATGTTAGCAATCATTTGGTTCAAAGACTTATTGCATATATGTTTTTGCTTTGTTTTTAGAGGGTGGGGAGGAGCAGAAGGAGAGGGAGAGAAAGCAAACTCCATGCCCGACGTAAAGCCTGATGCCAGGCTTGATCTCAGGACCCTAAGAGCATGACCTGAACCAAAATCAAGAGTCAGACACTTAACTGACTGAGCTATCCAGGCACCCCACTGCATATGTGTTTTAACTATTTTCCTTCTTTTACTGTTTATTACAACCAAATATTCTTTCATCTTTGTAGTATCTAGTCAGTTTGGCCAAAGTTGACTGCAAGAAAGATTTTTTAAGTTGTCAAACTATAATTCATAAGAAGTAAAGAGTAAGCAGAAAATATAATTAAGAGCACTTAGAATGTGAAATCTTAATTCAGAAGACATTTTATCAACAGGCTCATCTGAAGTTGGTGATGAGTTAAGTATGGACTGTAATTGGGGAGGTACAGTGATTGAATACTTGGTTTCTACTTAATTATAGAGGGGACATTAATCTCCATCAAAATAAGTATTTAAGCTTCATAAAAATGCAGAGAAAGAAACTCCTTCCCAATGGTCCATGACTATTACCTTAAATATGAGTGCCTATATTCTTGCATGCGGGCAGGTTCTCACACTATAAAATGTAAACAGTATAATGAAAGGATTAGAATTGTATAACAGAGACACAATGGCTTCTTCAGCATTTAAGCATGCATAGAGAAGTATGGTCATATTCAATTTACTCATTCGTTCAAATGATGTTCATAAGGATATCGAACCCAGAATAGGACCAAATAAAGATTATTTCCTCTTCTGCTGAATGAATCATGGCTAGAATTTTAAACCGGTTTGAATTTCATAGTCAAAGAGCATGTTTTTCTGTAGTTTTGAGAGAATCCATTAAGTAATGGCTCTTCATTGGTTTGAACTACTTCTAAGAGGTTAACCAATGAAGGTAAGGAATAAACACTCATGCATATTAACATGAAGTACTGATTCTATTGTGAGAATTTGTGTCTTTCCAAATTAGAGGGATTTTTGAAAAACATTTCTATCATCCTCATGGATTTATTTATTCTGTTTTTCAGGGTTATAATTTGTCTTTAGAAGGTGTGTGTGTGTGTGTGTGTGTGTCCGTGTATTTGTGCATGTACTTGTGCATATTTTGAGTTCAAAATTTCTTGATGGAGAATTAAGAGACTAAGCAATCTCACATCTTGTGCTTCTGGAAGATCTGGAAGGAGAATAGATTTAGAAGGTCCATGACTACCCTGGACCACCATTTTGCAGGATTTTGAATGCCAATGGATAAAATTTTCCATCCTACTCCCATTCTCTTGGTGTTAATCTAGACCTGTGGGTCTTAAACCTAAGCATGCATCAGAATCACCTGGAAATCTTGTTATGCCACAGGTTTCTGGGCTTCACTCCAGGTAAGTTCCTAGGTAATGTTGATGCTTCTTATTTGGGGATCACATTTTGAGAAACACTGATCAAGACTAAATAATTTAGACATTAAGAAATGACTTTATATAGAGAGAAGCCTGGATCCTAGGAAAAATAATCTCTCTTGGTAGGGGCAAATAACTTCTGAAAGATAATTGGTATTTTGTAGATATTAAATCATTTAAGCAACAGTTGATTTCTATAGTTGAGGCTTCAGAAGGATGGCACGACTTTCTGGGTCATCCAAATAAATGTACAGAAGGAGCTGTTCTTTCTTGAAGGGCAAATCTTGAGAAGAATATTTTTGAAATGATTCTCAATTTTTATACTTGAACATAATGACAGAGGTCATGCAGTGAATTGTTCTGCTGCTGGAGACCTATACAATGATTTGATGAGCACTGTCAGATATATCCTGGTGAGATTTGTTTCAGTGGAGATCCCCAGATTTTAGTCCCAATTATTCTAACTTAATAGGTTTGGATGGGGCCAGGAGTATATATGTATATATTTTAGAGGATTCCCAAATGATTTTGATGGGAAGACCTATAAAGTACTGAACTAGTGTATATAAGCTCATTCAAATATCTGCATGAGGAGGAAATGCATTCTTTCTAAGATTACCAACTTATTGAAATAACCATAATTCAAAAACTCATGTTGAGTCAAATTTAAACCTTTTAAAACCTGGTACTCTTATAAGCAAGTTTTGGTTCCAGTTCAGCTTCCTTCCCCTCTTTTTTTTTTCTCTTTAAAAGATTTATTTATTTATTTGAGAGAGAGAGAGAGAGAAGGAATGAAAGTGAGCAGGGGAGGGGCAGAGGAGAGAGAGAGAAAGAGAGGAGAGAATCTTTAGCAGATTCCCTGCTGAGTGTGGATTCCCCAATGCAGGGCTCAATCTCACAACCCTGACATCATGACCTGAGCTGAAACCAAGAGTAGGATGCTTAACTGACTGAGCTGCTCAGGTGCCCCACTAGTTCTGCTTTCTATAAAGTAAAACAAATCTATAAATTCTTCCTCATGACCTTTTTTTTTTTTTTGCAGTTTTTACTACTTATTTTCTGAAGGTTACCTATTCATGATTTGGTCAAATGTTCATATAAAACATGATTTACAGACCTTCTCTATCCATGTCATACTCCAATTTGTCAAAGTTCAATTTTAATTTCTATAATTCAGAATTGAAAATGTTACTCCATTTTAATTTAGAAATCTGGCCATTGGACATTTCTTAGTGCAACTTGAGATTACACTGACTTTTTTTTTTTTTAAGAACATACAACACTGTTGGATCATATAAAACTTTCAATCAGCTAATATTCCTAAACTGTGTGTGTGTGTGTATGTTTGTATACAGTTTTAAAACTGGGGCACAAGGAAGTTGATAACTCCAAAATAGAAATTGTAATTTCCTATACCTACATAGAGCTAGCAGGTGAAAGATAAATGTGTGAATTAAGCCAGTTGTAAACAATTAGGGATGGTAGAGGCTATCGCAAGATGGAGAGATCATATTTCATCTTAGAGCTTTAAAGTTAAAAAAAAAATTAAAAACATTGCCATACCAAAATTCAACACAAACTATTCCAAATTGGAACCTTACCAGTGGGCCAAATGAAGTCATTTCAGCTCCCTTCTTGGGTCAAAAAGTTGAAAGTCTTGGAATATGTTTCCATAGATCATTATGTTGTTGTTGACATTTTGAAAGAAATCTTTAGGCATAAGATATGGCCATTTTACCATGTGTTCCTTGAGACCTCCAATTTTTGAAGACATGCAAATAATTTGGGTTTACTGTCCATAATCAGGATATGACCCAAGTACATCATTCCAACACTCATTTTCCCCTCAGGTATACAAGTAAGGTTGCTATACAAAACTAAGAGTACAAAAGACAGTTTCCACTATAAAGCATTTCTCCAATAGGCATCAACCTAAAGCCTAGTTGAAAATGTTTACATGTTTCCAGCACTTGCTTGCTTATATTTATTTTTATATGTATCCCCTCCCCGCCCACCAACTCATAAATTGAAATTTCTCTTAGGCAAGTGAACTGTTTGTATTACTCTGTAGTCTTCCCATAATATATCACAAGCCATTACGTTACAGTGGGCAGTTCACGTTGTTTGCTTACTGAATTCTAAATCGATTTGTGAGATCTATGATAATAGTCTTTATAGTCTCACATTTACATTAGAATAAAGGTATTCCAACTCTAGGATTTTGCTTCAGCTGTACATCTGCTTCGATCTGTTCCTTCCTGTACAATCTGTGCCTGTCACACTCAGGATGGATTACAGAAAGTTGAAAGACTTCTTCCAGGCTGCTTGTTTAGGCATTCCTAACCACACCTGTCTTCTTGCTTAATGCTACTGCTTCTCGCTTAACTGGTTGCTATTTTCAGCGTTGAATTTAGTCTTAAAAAGATTCCTGAGTAAACTGTTATTACGGCCCTAACCGTTATTAACTTTTAAACTCTCCTGACCTTCACTTGTAGCTTTAGGGTCTAAAGGTAGTTTTTGAGCTTTTTAAACTATTAAATCCTTCTACTAGGAAGGAAACCTTGTTGGGTCAGTTGTTATAGTAACCTTGGCTTTCTAAATTGTTTTTTTTTTTTTTTTTTTTCTTTTACAAAGCCATTGTCTTTGGCCAAAGAAGCTTAATTCAGGAGAAATGAGACAGGAGTGTCACCAGGCAGAGGAAGCACACAGCTTATATTAGCAGAGCTGTTGATGCACTTTCTTATCTCAGTTGTGGCAGTAATTACAGCAAGACTGCCTTTGATTTAAGGCAAAACTCTAATTCAAGCCTTTCTCTTCTTTAGCCGTAGGTATCTGCAGGAGTTTATTTATGTTGGTATCTGCTGCAGGGGATTTGGGACTACATAGAGCTAGATGAAATCTGGTTTTAAAACCTTAGAACAACAAGGTGAAAACAACCTGATGATTTTGTGTATGAGAAGCCAGAAGAATAGCTCCATGCTGGGCCTTTTTATTCCACTAATCAGCATAGTAAAGGAAGCCTGATAAGTAGCTTTCCAAAGTCTCTCCTCCCTAAACTCTCTTTACACAATTAAAAAAAAGGCACAGTTGCCTCAATCACTTTTTTTTTTTCCCCTACAGTTGAGAGCAAATTGTAATAATTTGGATCTTTGGGGGAGCATCCTTTATCCTGGAGTATTAGATCATAGAGCAAAAACTAAAGAGAGGCCTGTGGGTGGTTGCCTACAAGACATCTACAATTTGTTTTGATTAAAATCGGAAAAGGGGTACCAGAATATTCATTTTTCATCATATGATTTTATCTAAGTGAGAATCTGTGATTAATGTCTCTTGAGAAAGCTGTCATGATTTTTAATGTGAATTTAAAGAACCCCAAAAGGGCAGACATTTAACTACTAGCAGCTTTAACATATAAACTGATTTGGCCAGGTTCCCTGCCCTGGTTCAGGGCTGTAGGATGAGGGGATGGGGGTGCTGGTCTGCGTTAGAGGCAACAGTGAGGGGGAAGTCACCGGTGTTTCTTGAAGCCCAGCTATGTGATCTTAGGCAAATCATGTAGCTCTATGTGTTTCAAGGTTTGGAATTATAAGATAATGGGTGTAGAGTTAGATTATACCTAATTGAAATTTCTTTATAGAGATAGTGTTACCAAATGCAGTTGCCCTACTGAAATTAAAGGTTTATTATTATGAGAGGCATTAAAGAATATTTCAGAAAACTCAGAAGATCACTGAGTCTTTACACTAACAGACAATCTGTTGCCCTTGACTGGAACAAAACTGGTTATGGTATGAGAGCGATGGCTAGTTATGATCTGAGGGTTGATTGGAAAAGATGATTAGTCTACCGATATTTTTCCAGCTACCAACAGCCATTCTGGAAGAGGTATGCTTTAAATACCAAATTCATCAATTAAAAAGAAAGCTGTGACTTCTCAGCCAGTATTTGCAATTTATTGGAATTGTGGATAGAAGGATCAGACTGTAGAGATATCATAAATTGGAGTGTGTACAGTATGCTTATTTGATTACAGTTGTTAGCTGATTTCTTACTGAGATGAAATCAACCTATCCATGGATTTTTTTCAACAAAAAACATTATGAGCACCTCCTATAAGTCAGGCACTTATGTTGCTCTGTTTTTTCAAACAAAGGGCACATCTTTATTTCATATCTTCCTCCAACTGGTTACATATTTTCTTTTCTTTCTTTTTTTTTTTTTTAAGATTTTATTTATTTATTCATGAGAGGTAGGCAGAGACAAAGGCAGAGGGAGAAGCAGGCTCCCTGCTGGGAGCCTGATTTGGGACTCCATCCCAGGACCTGGGACCTGAGCCAAAGGCAGACAAAACACTAAACCACTGAGCCGCTCAGGTAGCCTGGTTACATATTTTCTTTCTTTCTTTCTTTCTTTCTTTCTTTCTTTCTTTCTTTCTTTCTTTCTTTCTTTCTTTCTTTCTTTCTTTCTTTCTTTTTAAAGATTTATTTATTTATGATAGACCTAGAGAGAGAGAGAGGCAGAGACACAGGCAGAGGGAGAAGCAGGCTTCATGCAGGGAGCCCGACGTGGGACTCGATCCTGGGACTCCAGGATCCCGCCCTGGGCCAAAGGCAGGCGCCAAACCGCTGAGCCACCCAGGGATCCCTGGTTACATATTTTCATTGGTGAATGCGTTTTTTTTTCCAAGCCTCTACTTTAATTATAAAACGTTGAATCACTTTTTCTATGGAGTAGTGGGTTCTTTATTGGCATCTTGGACATATAATCTTTCAGTTATATTTAGGCATTAAATAGTCCAGCCCCACACACATAACTTGATTCAAACTTCTGTGCATCCGCTTCTTCAAGGCTTCCTTTACTGTGCTGGAGTGGGAAGAAGGGAGAGGTAACAGGGCAAGCATCTCATTATTTAACTTTCTCCATTTTGTGGATCTCTCCTACTTGGTTGTCGTTACACCTATGACTAACTCTTGTATTAAAACCATCTGTCTATAGAAGGAGTGAGTTTCTTCAGATTTTTGCTGTTAATATAAAGAGAAACTCAGATTGTAGTTTTAGCTATTAGAGTTTATTTCGTACTTAGTAGTGCAAATTTCTTGAGCAGGTCAAGCTAACCAGAAGTCTGAAAATTCTTCCAGAGTTTAGGCCCGATTGGTTCATCCCTTGTACACTGATACAAGATGTGGCTTCAACAGATTACCTCGTAGTAGAATCCAGAGACCAACCGAGTAGGAAAAACTTTGTTTTCAGTAGTCTCATAATTCTTCAGCTGTTTATGGAGCATGTGACTTTCTACTTATAAACTTAACGTTTATAAACTTAGTTTGTATCTTTGATCTCTATGAGACTTCAAAGTTTCCCACAGCATATGACATGGAGAGGGAAAGAATACAAAGTCAGTTTGTAAAAGGATGTTTCTAAATGAATATGATGCTATAAACTTATGCAATTAGTGAATGCTTAGAAGAAAATCTACTATTTCCAATAACTCCTTCCAATACTCCACATATCTTTCCTTTTATTTTTTTCCCTTCGGAATTATAGTAGCATAGGGTACTGTATCTTTTGCTTATTTGTCTTCTTATCGCCTGTCCTCCCACATTAAAATGTATACTTCCTGAGGCCAAGGATTTTGTTTTGTCCACTGTGGTACTCTATCCCTAGAATAGTGTCTGGCACTTAGAAGGGGTTAAGTATTTGTGAATGAAGAAATGAAAGAATGAATAACACACCCTCTTTAGCCCACAATTCCTAGTGTCCACAAAACACACATATGTTCTTATTGCCAAATATAAGGAACACACTGGGGCATTTTAGCCAAGTTATCACAACCTGTGTTGGATTACTTTTAACATAGAATATTTTGGTATTAGAAAAAAAATTTAATGTGGGGGATTTATCATTATTTTCACATGATTTTAATCTAGGTCTTCAACTTCTTGACTTTTATGGAAGCAAAGGCAAGAATTAGAGTATCTTAATTTTTTTCAGCTCTTAATGATGTCAGTAGTGAAAAAAGAAAATATGAAACTATTTTATTTTAAAAAGGCTACATTCTTGGCAAATCCAGAGGCAGGACAGAGGCCCAGGACACAGGGTAGGGGAGGTGATGTTCACTGCAGTATTTTCTGTCATTTAGGCATCTGAGTTAAGAGATATGGTACAGACTCAAAGTAAATGGGGTTCCCGAGAGTGAAGGGCCAGTGTGGCTATGATGAGGTGTGCACATCCATGAGGCAGTGAGCCAGAAGTCAGCCAACTAAATGGGCCAGGGAAGCTAACTACTAGGCCAGAAATGCAACCTGAAAATACTTGAATACTATATTTGGATGAGAGTCAGTACATCAGACCCAATAAAACCTTCATTTAAAAATGTAGGAGTAGAGTGGTTGGTCATGTTTAGCGGTATTTATTGGGAAGAATTATTTGTCTTAGTAATTATTTGAGTATGGTTAAAAACAAAACCTCTCTTCCTTTCTTTTTTTTTTTTTTCTTAAAAAATTCTAAAAGATTTGTTCATTTTGCTTCAACAACAGTGAAAATACTGGTGGCTGTGAGACACATTTCTTTCCTGGATGGCATTGGCATTTCTGCTCTTGTGAATAGTTCTTGAGTCCTGAAACATGACAGGCTTGGCTGAGAAAGCAAGAGAACTGAAATAATGTTGATTTCTACACTCATTACATATGATTAACAAAATTCAGAGGTGAATAACCCGTGGTTATGTTGTTGTTAGCTTATTGATTATGAAAATGAAATCTTGGCAGAGCTATAGATGACGCAGTGAAGAAATAATAGCTGGGGGATGTCAAGGTGTTCTTGTGACCCAGGCACAATGGGGAGGATTTCACTGGATGGAGACTCGGCCTCGCTTGTTAAAAGAATAATACGTTTTGCTTTATACTGTAGCTGTTGTGAAAACACTTTTGAATAAGAAAATTATACATCAGGATACTGTTATGTGAATAGGAACACATTCAATTTACCTAAATAACCCCTCTTTCTCAAATTCTGGCCATTTTTTCTTGCTTTCTTTTAGTTTGATCTGTTTGCTGCTCTCACTGATTTTTATATTCTATTGCCTGGTGTTTACTTATGTTTGAGAGGCTGAGTTGAAAATACCCTTAATCCTTTTCCATTCTCTAAGTCAAAGGTAAAATAACAGAGCCATGAAGGTCTCCACTGAGCCTCATTTCCTTCATCCTCTCTGCTTAGTTACCCTACCCATTTTATGAAAGGAAACAATTGCATTTATTTTATTTCTTCAAACTGTTTCTTGTTGTTGTTGTCTTTTTCCCCCATTTCATTTTATTCTTGTAAGAACACTTAATTGGCTCAGGTCACAGAGAAAGCCACTTTGGGTTTGGCCTCCAGCTGGTAAAAGCCTATTGTCTTATGGACTAGGAGCAAGTTTCCACTCCTTGTGTTATATCTGATTAGTTATAGAATGAAGCTTAATAAGAAAAAAAATCTAATATAAAGGGTTTATATTTTCATCTTTTAAGCATGGTATAATGTAATGTAATTAAATACTTAATTTTCATTTCTATGGTTGACAGTGTGGAGTGGTACATTGAATCTAGGTGTTGGGGTGGAGCAGACCTGAGTTTCAATCCTGAACACCCTTCTCAGTAGCTCCCCAGGATATGTCACTGTTCTAAGCCTCAGAGTCCTCCTCTGAAAAATATCTCTGGGAGAGGCTTCCGGAAGTTAGCTCTGACCTCAGATTGCCTGCGTTCACAACACAGCCTGGTCACTTAGCTGAGCAATCTTGGACAAATTAGTTGTCTTGTGACTCAGTTGTATCAACTGTAAAGCGGATAGTAACAGAACTACTACACAGAGTTGTGGAAGCTAAATGACTACTGAAGGACTTAATGATAATAAACAACTTAAAATAGTCATCTGGTATGCAATAAATAGTCAATAGCTAATAGTTCGCATCGGACTGATGATTAAATGAGATAATTTGGATTAAAATCCTGGAGGTATCCAACAGCCATCAGTTCCCTTTCTTCATTTCTTTAATCTTTGTCAAATTATTTTCTTTTTGAAAAAGATTTATTTAGAGACACCTGAGTGTCTCAGTGATTGAGTGTCTGCCTTTGGCTCAGGTCGTGATCCTGGGGTCCTGGGGTCGAGTCCTGCATTGGGCTCCTGATAGGGAACCTGCTTCTCCCTCTGCCTATGTCTGTGCCTCTCTCTCTCTGTGTCTCTTATGAATAAATAAATACGATTTTTTAAAAAAGATTTATTTATTTGAGAGAGAACATGCACACATGAATGAGGGGAGGGGCAGAGGGAGAGAATCTTCAAATAAATTCCCTGCTGAGCCCAGAGCCAGATTCAGGCTGGATCTCCTGACCTTGAGATCATGACCTGAACCCAAACCAAGAGTTGGATGCTTAACCAAATGAGCCCCCCAGGCTTCCCTTTACCAAATTATTTTCTGATTTAATCCTTTTGTTTGTTTAAATCTAGGTCCTTGCTAACGTGACTTCTACATCATAAACTGTTGGCATCTCCATTGCTACCTGTATCCTACTTGTAATAATTGTTATTAGCATCGAAACATTCTCGCTATGATGTTGCAGAGTTGAATGGTTGACTTTTGGTGGAAAGCAAAACTTTCCATCAGCGCACACTAAATGGCATACACTGTACCAAACTCTCAAATGTCTTAAATATCTGTGCCCTTGGGAACTTTCGCTCTAGGAAGTTACCTGATTGAACAACACTGCCTCACCAGTTGATGAGCTGCAAAACTTAGAAACAGAAAAAAGCTAAAGAATGAATTAATTTGAAGACAAACAGACCAAGGGAAAAATTAGCTGTGGGATGGCTTAGCTTAGGGTTAGCTTAGGGACAGCAAATGTGTGCCCATAGCATTTCCTGCAGCCTGTGGCAGTCATTGCTAGGCTCAGACACAGCTTTGTCATGTTTTCAGCCCAATTCTCTGTAAGTATGCAAGCCATCACTGGCATCCTGGTTGTTAGTTATCTATTGGAAATAAAATAGTGTGGTCAGATTGGCTTATCTGGATTGGACAAATGTCCAATGTCTATCTTGGAACAATGGTCACCTTTTAGAATAATAAGTAGTTCTTTAAGTCTCTCTAGTCCTTTGTGAACATGGAAACAACCTTATGTTTGTATTTACCAATTCCAAAGATGGTCCTTTTGAACTGGAAGTTTATTTCCCTTAGGAAGATTTTAAAGGTTTTCTGCATGAGCAAAGGAAAGATTTTGGCAAATGATTTGTTAACATCAGCCAATGAATTCATTGTATTTGTATGTTCTTCTGACATTAAAAACTGTCAAACTATCTTATTTTTGTAAGAAATGAAGAATCTCTCCTTTTATGCTAAAAGTAGTTTTTAATGAGTGATACTGGGTCCATCTATACTTCTTCACCCCACGGATTCTTCCTAAGGAGCATGTATATTGGGATCCATAAAACCGTGGTACTGATCAGAAATAAATTATTTTATCACTGTTTTTAGATAATGTTATACTTTGGAAACTTGGATCAGATAGCCCTAGTAGCCTGCAAGAAGGAATTAAGTTGTGCTTTATAATGCATCTCACTATTTTTACCAGAACTTGGTGGATCAAAAGTCACAACGGCTGACCTATATTCTTAAAATTTTTATTTTATTTTTACCTTTTCCCTAAGAAATCTATCTAGGCTTACTGTCACTGCTGCATCAGTCAGTATGCTGTAGGCCTCCTAAAAGCAAAAGGACAGGTTGCTCTTACCACCAAATACACACAGGCCATCCATAGCCCTAGGGATCCCTTTACTCCGATGACTTTGCTTTCATTTTCAACAATAATAGAGGCAGTGCTGGTGAGAGGATGAACACAATTACGACGCGAGGCCCCAATGCAAACGCAGGAGCAGACAGGTGGAGGCTGAAGTGCAAGGAATGCCATAGAAGAAATAGTTCAGGGATCCCTGGATGGCGCAGTGGTTTGGCGCCTGCCTTTGGCCCAGGGCGCGATCCTGGAGACCGGGGATTGAATCCCACATCGGGCTCCCTGCATGGAGCCTGCTTCTCCCTCTGCCTATGTCTCTGCCTCTCCCTCTCTCTCTCTCTGTGACTATCATGAATAAATAAATAAAATCTTAAAAAAAAAAAAAAAAAGAAGAAATAGTTCAGGCAAGATTCAAAGAATTGAGTAACTCATTCCTGGCAAGCATTCTGTCTCTGTTCCTCAACCAAGGGGCCACTGGCCTTTACTTTTTAACAGCCACTACCGATGGTCTGGTATCCAGAAACTCCACTGTCAGAAAAACAGAGTTAAATGATTCTTTAAGTTCGTCCTGCTTCTAGGGATCATTCCTCTCCCGTGCCCCCACTGCTACTGCAGCCACTCCTTGCATTTCAGAAAGTAGGTCTTCATGTGAGAAATTTGAGTGGCATGAAAGTAAAGGGCAAACCCAGCCTTTGCACATGACACCCGCCGCCTTTGGGTCCTCAGTGTCACCTACTTTTGCATATTCCACATTCCTTGCCTACAGTTCATCTCCCCTTTGTTTATTGTCCAACTTCTGCCCATCTTTCAAGACTCAGCTCACAGCACTTCTTTCAAGAAGCTTTTTATGTACTTCCTCTCATATCCAGGGAGGAATAAGTTCTACAGTTTTGGTTCCTTCTAGCACCTTGCACACAATGCCAGTATCTTGTGGGAGACAAAGACCTGTCTTCATCACCAGGATTCGAAGTCCCCTTGGTAATCCCAGGACCACAGTTCTTCCTTAATAAAGTTTGTGAGTGGAGATTGCATACCTAATTGTAAACCTTACATAAAAATGCAGGCGCATGAGTGAGGTAAGATTGTGTGATTGCCTAGTTGTTTACTGTAACTAGCAATAAACTTGCCTTGGAAAACAACCATTCTGCTTCATACAGGTAACATATTCACGGCAACTTGTCCTTCTCTTTCTACCACAACCTCCTGGCAACAACAACAGCATAATGCAGATACAGTGGCTTTAGGAGGTGTGGTTGGTAATGGATGGACTTGGATTTGGAGCTGTCTCAAAGATTTACTTTGGATCCTCTGTGATGTTTCAAGCCCTTCGTTTTGGCAAGCCCGTCATTTGCCAGTTGTCAAATAGGTTGAGTCATTAGTCTGGCCTTGTCATCTGGGAGCCTCCAAATGATGGATTTGGCTCTGCTACACTTCCCAACGGGATAATTAAGTGTCCACTCAACTCTATCTACCTGGTTTTATAAAAAGTAAAATAATATAAAAAGTTATGTTATTCCTTTTT